>NC_088224.1:33095967-33436324 GCF_036934945.1 Oncorhynchus masou masou | reverse complement strand
CCCAAAAACACAGCAAAAGGACAATCTGTTTCAGTAGCTATACTTAACTAGCTAACTATATAGCTAGGTGTCATCATCTAAAATAACCCTCATTTATAAGACAGTTCTTACTTGATCAACCCATCTATGTGAAGTTAGCCACAATAAGGATTAGCCACAATAGTGGACTTAGCAGTTAGCCTTCAAAATAAAGGTATGGCATAATTCTACTATTTGTGTATATAATTCTACTATTTGTGTATATAATTCTACTATTTGTGTATATGTATATATATATATATATGCCCTTACTGTCAATGACATACTATTATTTTGAAGGTGAACCACAAATTCCGCTATTGTGCCTAATCCTTATTGTGGCTAGCTTCACAATACATAACCGGTCCGGTCGAACCTCACTAGCCAGATGAAGCTAGCTGGATGCTTATAACTTTAGCTTTGGTCAACAGGGTTAAGTAGCTGGCTAGCTATTTATTTTCATGAACTGAAGTTCAATTTCAATAGGCGAACAACAACTGGCATCCAAGCTAATAAATACAAGGATTCCTAAATCTTTGCTAAGAATAATTTAAATGACTGCAGTTTCTACTGGTCAGTGTTTTCAGGCTGGTTGCATTGGTACTTTGGTTCTTGCTCGGTACCAAGCTAGCCACCCCAGAAGTTGCAGTCGAGCAAATTATGCTTTATTACCAACGCGGTATTGTAAACACATCATTTGTGGCCGGTGTTTACAAACTTTTTTGTACAGATTTGACAGCGCTACTGTATTTATTTTGACACGCAAAGACCCAAACGGCGTTCCATAGTATGTATGTCGTGAAGCTTATATCAGTGACGCTATTACTGTGTAACTCTGGTGTGGCAACATCTGAAAAATAGAGCACTTGGTAGTGTGCATCGGTGCTCGACCAGTCGGCAAAAGCCAACATCACCCACGACCAAGAATGGTTGATTGTCAAGGGCAATGAATTCCATGATCTTGGCTTTAATGGATTTTGCCTTTAGAGTTGTATCGCTGAAATGTTCTTACTCTTTCAAATGACTGCTCGACCTTTTGACTGCTCGATCCACACAGCAGACATTGTGGGCTAGGTTAGGAATGCTGTGCTGCACATATAGCGCAAAATTGTACATGGTGTCATTACGTCACGTTATTACATCACGTTATATAGGTTAGCAAGTCTGCTTTGACATTAGTTTTGCACATCGGTGTTATACTCGATGCCGATGTTGGCATTTTTAGCTAATATCGTCCGATTCCGATATTATCGTCCAATTCAGATATTCCGATATGTTCAAAGATATATCATGCCCCTAAAACTAACACTCAAACAGGCAACATCTGTCTTATTTCTGTAGCTAAATATATATGGATGATTTATAGGTCAAGCACAATTAACAGTTTGGCTGTTGATTATAGATCTATTTAAGTTGGTGTTTCCTCTCTCCTCACTTTTCTTAGACAATTAAGGCAAGGGTTGTTTTCGTATCTCATAACCCCACTGCTGCCTCCGCTGCATTGTTCTCAACACAAATATGCTGGATGACTTTGCTATTACGCACATAGCAACATGTTCTTGGAAAAGGCACCAATTTAACAGCGCACTGATGTTTCAGAAGCGCAACCGCTATCAAACGTGGGAGGAAGCACATTTGTTGTAAAATAATATTTGTATTAGTGTTGCTCCATTGTTCTTATGTAAAATAACCATTTACAATTTCAGTAGCACGTCTTAAGGGGATGGTTTCCCAAACTCAGTCCCGGGGCCTATCCTGGGTGCACGTAAAGTTTTTTGCCCTAGCACTACACAGCTGATTCAAATGATCAAAGCTTGATGATGAGTTGGTTATTTGAGTAGGCTGTGTAGTACTATGGCAAAAACCAAAACATGCACCCAGGGGTGGGGCCAGGTCAGGGTTTGGGAAAACCTTTATTAAGAGTGATCCCCACAGCCACCACAATGGATTAGTCCACTCAGACAAGCGCAAATCAAACTGCTCGACTAAAGAAATCTCGGTCGACCAACAGCCTATCGACCAGTCTTCTTTTTTTCATTGTATAGTTTCTCTCATTGAAGCCTGTTCTATCAGTACATGTCAGACTGGTGATGGTCTGGGGCAGGGGTGGCCAATTGTATCCACAGTTGTGTGTGCAGGATTTTTTTCCAGCCAAGTAGCAACAGGAAGCACACTTACTGGGTTTTAATGGCAGCTCTGCCTTTATCAGTCCCATTCATCCCATGGCTTTCTGTGGGTATATTTGGGGTTGTCTCGGTCTCCATAACTCCCTCTGAAATAAACATTGCAACATTAGTTGGTAAGTTAGCTAGCACAGTTGTTCGCTTGAACACTTCACGTTAGTCGACACTGGACTCGGCTTTTGGCTGGCTTGAACAAGGGTGGTAACTTTACTTAATGCATTATGGCTACTGTAGCTAGCTAGAAAACAATGTCAGCAACAAAATACTACTGCAATGTTGCAGTAGCACATTAGGAAAAGCAACACTCATAGCTATAATGATACACTTAGATATAAATCTATGGAAACTTCATGACAAGTAAAATTAAGCAAGCAAAGCTACGAAGCTACACTTGGCGAGCTGCATGTTATGACAACCCATGCATGACAGCTAGCCGTGCACTGCAGCTAACTAGCAAATCAAGTTAAGCAGCCCGTAACGTTAGCTAACCATGTCGCTCTCGAATAATTATGCGTTGATTAAGTGGAAGAAAGTCATTATACAAAAGTAAAATATCACTAAAACTATGGTAATATGCTGAGGAGTACTGAACTGAAGAATACCTGATAATCCAAAACAAACTAACTACCGCGGCAAGACAATCGACCCGTGCAACACCTTATATCGGTCCGTGTGACGCATTTTCTAAATATTTGGATCCAGGCAAATAAATAATTCCGTGAGAGGTTCAGTTGTCTTCAATCTTGCATATTTATTCATTGATACAATAATGTAAAAAATATATATTAAAAAATAGTACTGATTTGATTATTAAAACCAACTGTCAATTACTTAGATCATGTCATTTCAGGTAGAGATACCTTACAAAGCAACTACTCTCCTATTGATTTCGCCTGCTTCTATTTCTTTTATGTAGCAGGCTTGACTTGATTTATCTCTAGGAAACT
Organism: Oncorhynchus masou masou; assembly: GCF_036934945.1. NCBI lineage: Eukaryota > Metazoa > Chordata > Actinopteri > Salmoniformes > Salmonidae > Oncorhynchus > Oncorhynchus masou. The sequence continues at coordinate 33,433,176 of NC_088224.1, read as the reverse complement.
GTGCATTGAGTCAACAATGCAGTTTTAAGAAAAAAGAGATAAGAATAACAAATAAGTAAAGGGCAGCAGTAAATAACAATAGCGGGGCTATATACAGGGTGTACGGTACAGAGTCAATGTGCAGGGCGCACTGGTGTCGAGGTAATTTATGTACATGTAGGTAGAGTTTTTAAAGTGACCATGCATAGATAATAACAGAGAGTAATAGCAGCATAGAAGAGGGTGGGGGGTGGGGTGCAATGCAAACAGTCTCGGTTGCCATTTGATTAGCTGTTCAGGAGACTTATGGCTTGGGGGTAGAAGCTGTTTAGAAGCCTCTTGGACCTAGACTTGGAGTAAAGTCACACACTGTGCTGGCTACTGTAAAGGCACACACACACTATAGCTAGCTACTGTAAAGTCACACATACACTATAGCTGGCTGCTGTAAAGTCACACAAACACACTACACCTGGCTACTGTAAAGTCACACACACAATATAGCTGGCAACTGTAAAGTCACACACACACTATAGCTGGCCTCTGTAAAGTCACACACACAATAGCTGGCTACTGTAAAGTCACCCACACACTATAGCTGGCTACTGTAAAGTCACCCATACACTATAGCTGGCTACTGTAAAGTCACACCCACACACTATAGCTGGCTACTGTAAAGTCACACACACACACACACACACACACACACACACACACACACACACACACACACACACACACACACACACACACACACACACACACACACACAAACACACACACACACACTATAGATGGGTACTGTAAAGTCTTACATTCACTATAGCTGGCTACTGTAAAATCACACACACACACTATAGCTGGCTACTGTAAAGTCACACACACACACACACACACACACACACACACACACACACACACACACACACACACACACACACACACACACACACTATAGCTGGGTACTGTAAAGTCTTACATTCACTATAGCTGGCTACTGTAAAATCACACACACACACTATAGCTGGCTACTGTAAAGTCACTCACACACACAGACACACGCACATGCACACACACACGCACATGCACACACACACAGCGTTTTCCTGTTTGCTTATGATGGAATACAGCTCATTCAGTGCGGTCTTAGTGCCAGCATCAGTCTGTAGTGGAATGTAGACAGCTATGAAAAATACAGATGAAAACTCTCTAGGTAGATGTTGTGGTCTACAGCTTATCATGAGATACTCTACCTCAAGCAAGCAAAACCTCAAGACTTCCTTAGATATCGTGCACCAGCGGTTATTTACCAAAATACATAGATCATCGTTTTTATTTGCCAAAGATTGCACGTTTGCTATCAGAATTGGAAGGAAGTGGGGGTTTATTCGATCGCCGACAAATTCTCTCCAGTCCGTGGTGAGTAATCGCAGTTCTGATGCTCAGAAGTTATTTTTGTTCATAAAAGACGATAGCAGCAACACTATGTACAAAATAAGTTATAAAGAGAATTGCCCTATAATGGTGACAAACGGTGCCCACAAGCTGTTATGGCCTACATAAAGCTGTCCAAATGGCAGAGCCCCAACAGCAGTCCCAAAACCTTACCACTGCTACACCTGGCTATCAGAGGAACTGTGTCTGGCAGAGAAACAATTCTTTCAGCCTCATTTCCTGCCTTTAAAATCAGCAAAAGCTGATATGACTGACTTGCTTAAACACATGTAGTGTCTAGAGACAATCTAGAGACAATTGAGGTGTACAAACTATGGCATAAGGGGACGACGAGCGCATAAGAGGCAATCCGTAATTTTGATTAAGACATTAATGTGCGAGCGAGGACAGGTGTAGTCAATAAAACTATTAGTTCAGCACTTTTGAACAGGACACTATGTACAGCACAGTACAGTACAGTATTCTCCCTGTTCACCAAGTCAGAACAGTAGGATAAATAAAAGGGGCATGTAAAGCAGACATTGAAAGCTCTTACAAAATTTTGATGATGACATTTCTTTAAAACAGGCTATAGGCTACATGTACACCACCAAGTCAGAACAGTAGTTAGAATTATGGGGGAAAAGGGATCAAATTATTAGGGTGAGGCTAACAGCTTACTACACATCATACACTTGATATTACTTTCTTAGTTACAGTATACATATCTCCCTGGCATATAGCTTCATTTACGCAGCAGCATGCAATACATTTTTGGACTCACCTTGTTGTGCTGTGCTCACTTGAACAGGAAGGTTGTGTGGCTGTCCTTTGAGGGCAAATTTTGTCATCAAAGTCTGTCATTCTCTAGATTTATGGTAGTTTCAAGACAACAAAGTTGACTCATGATGACATCAGTGACCTTCAGGCCCGAGTTCCCAACTTGAATTTCCAAGTTGGATAACCATTCAAAACCTATTTTCCCAGTCAGAGCAAAAATAAATTGAGTTCCCAGTTGTCTTGAACTCACTGAAGTCTGAGATTTCCCAGTTCCGAGTTTCCATTTTTTTTGAGCAAGGCAGAAGTCCTGCTGGATTGACAGCATGAGCACCGATTTGTTTTATCCATAATTTCTCTTCTTATTTTCTCTTCATATGACAAGGATTGAAAAGGATTTTCCATTAGATTGTCGACTTGATTCATGATGATGACTGCGAGCTTGCTAGTTAACATTTTGAAAATATGATGTTGACATGATCAGTCCAATCAAAGCTACTGTAGATATAGCGTAATTAGATTTTGTTTTGCCTTCTTGGACGGGCACTTCTAATGTAACTCTATGGCAGCACCGAAGAAGCTTGAATATTCGAGCTCTACCTGTAGATTTTGTGGTGACGTAGTGTCACTATGAGTGACAGAACACTGAGCCAATCGTGGCGCAACTAGAGAACATTACCAGCCCCTACGCTCTGTTTTTTCAGCTGGCTGCCCAACCACCACAGAAAGCACTGAGCTAAGCTGAAACACCTGCATTTTGGAGCTGCCTTACTTAATAAAGGAAAAAAGAGACGAAATTTGTATGCGACTTTATCAACTCAATTATTTAGCTCTTTTTTTTACGTTGTTTGCAAACTGATAATGTGACAAGTATTAATGCCAAAATAACATGCAAAACAGGCAAACATATATCTTTCTTTTTTTTATATAAATTAGTGGGGTTAACCCCCACTGAAGATAATACACCGTGAATGGCACAAAAAAAAGTGTTTTGGACAGAATTGACAACATTTTAAGTATGCATACATTGTGTTAACACAATGACATCGATCAAGTTTTTCTATCGTTACAAAATATTTATATTGCTTTTTATAATATTTTTATTTAAAAAATCTTAAATGATTTCAGAATCCCCTTTCAACACAGCCAGCCAGAACTTAAAAAGAACAGGAGATGCATTTCTTGCTTATAAAAAAAATAAAAAGACAGAAACTCCCAGTATGATCTGCAATGTTTTTCTCTACAAACTGGTGTGTGTGTTCACCGACAGTCCTTCAGGTGACATCCTTTTAACAAAATAAATGTTTTGAGATCGATTGACTCATCATGCCGGCATAGAAGGGTGGCAATTTTACGCTTGGTTGTTGGCTAACAAGACTCCATGCACAAGCAATTCTCAATTAAATTCTGTCTGATTTGCAAGAGCTACGGGCTAAAATGAGGCAACTAAGGTTGCCGCGGAGACCGCCTGAATGGTTGCAGGCCTCCCATTGGTGAGGGGGATTGTTTCCTCCCAGCAGGTGAAGGACAGATCTGAAATGAGGACTAAACTCACTATTCACATGGCGAATAGGTTATACCAACATGGAGCAAGGCAAACTTATAGGGGCCACATACTGCTAACTTGTTAACCCAGTCCTGATTCAAATATGGTGTGTGTGGGATTTGGATGATACATCCCTGTAAGAAGACTTGTTGTGAGGGTCTGAGGCAACCGACGTTCAACAAACCGCATGCTCCCGACATGGATAATTAGAGGATGAATTTCCAGGCACCAAAAATATACCCTAATTGTTTGGCTAAGGAGATCTGCTTGGCAGTGAGGCTGTGGATCCAGATTGGGATCAGGAAAAGGAGGAAAGAGGCGCTGTTCCATCCAAGTCTGATCCACGGATTACTCAGTTTGGAGCGTTGTGGGTTACGTGGCATAGATATCAGGAACATAAGTCATGGAGAAGAGTGAGAGGAAAAGTGAGGGATGCAAAACGTGTCCGGGAGTAATAAGGTTTTAATTTGAAACATGGGGGTTCAGTGGAGGCACGCAAGCAAAAAGCATGCATACAAATGCACTCACAAACATCTTTTCTTTTTTTCTCTCAACTATCTCTCACACACACACACACACACACACACACACTGTGTGTGCACACCACAACATGTTTTACTTAATTTTCCACCTGGAATGAGAGAAGTAGCCAACTTAAAACCAAGTATTTTGGCAACTTACCACTTACCACTAAATTAATATATATTTCCAATCGTAGCCTATTTCCATCCTGTCTCAGTGGTCTGTAAATGCATGCAAGCACATTTCAGAGCTGATATACTTTTCAAGTCTCCTCTTTAATTGTTATGCACACACATACATTCATTAAACTGACTGGGTAATTAGACAAGCACTGAGTAACCTAATTTATACACTAGAGACAATTTATAAATGTACAGTACTCTTGTCTCCAATGTAGGCTGGTGGGAGGAGCTATAGGAGGACGGGCTCATTTCAATGGCTGGGACGGAATTAATGGAACATACCGTCCCATTAATACCACATACCGTTCCATTAATAACACAGTGTTTGACACAGTGTTTGACTTCATTCCATTAATTCCATTCCAGTCATTACAATGAGGCCACCCTCCTATAACTCATTCCACCAGCCTCCTCTGCTAGAGTCATAGTAGTATTAACTAAAGGTTGACTACGAAATAAATAATAGAATTTTCTTCCTAGTTCCAACAATAGGGTGAACGAATAATGTTTGTTACTTTAAATAAACCCATGGCTTATACCTCAGCTACTGTAACACACTCAATTCAATTGGACCTGCATTGCAGCATCTATTCTACGTTGTTCGACATCGTCTGAATTAATCTAAATCTCACAGCTGAGGTATAAGGATACAAGGAGTAAAATGTCTCCTGAAGTAACTTCAAACCAAGGCACAGACATAAACATATGATACTTTGCATAGGCAACAGACCCCACACAGTAATTGCTACCATCTATCTTGGCATTTTAAATTCGACCAGAAAAATATCCCCTCTTCCAATGAATCTCTGGGTCCTTTTCCTACCTTCTCCCCCAGGACATGACCTAGTTGAATATAAGGGGAGCCTTTGAAGCAACATTTCATTAACCCTCTCTCATAATTCCATATGCCTGGAGTCTGAGTTGGCACTATATTTTTTCTGAAAATACGTCAATTCTGGGGTGACAGGTAGCCTAGTGGTTAGAGCGTTGGGCCAGTGACCGAAAGGTTGCTAGATCGAATCCCCAAGCTGACATCTGTCGTTCTTCCCCTGCACAAGGCAGTTAACTGTTCCTAGGCTGTCATTGTAAATAAGAATTTGTTCTTAACTGACTTGATTAGTTTAAAAAAATATTAGGCATTGTACATATTACTCATTTATAACTGCAGGACATTTCCTCTACATGGTATTAGTTACAGTATTTGCATTGCCTTTCTGACAAATTGTCACGGCTGGCTGAAGGACTGGACCAAGGTGCAGCATGTTAAGCGTACATTCTCTCTTTATTGAAAGTGACGCCGACAAAACAAAGGACAAAACCAAACCGTAAACCCTGAACAAAGACAAAGTTAACTTCCCACAAAACAGGTGGGGGAAAAGGGTACCCAAGTATGGTTCTCAATAAGAGACAACGATAGACAGCTGTCCCTGATTGAGAACCATACAAGGCCAAAACATAGAAATACAAACCATAGAAAAAAGGACATAGAATGCCCACCCTAGTCACACCCTGACCTAACCAAAATAAGGAATAAAAAGCCTCTCTATGGCCAGGGCGTGACACAAATCAAATTATATTGGTCACACATGGTTAGCAGATGTTAATGTGAGTGTAGCAAAATGCTTGTGCTTCTAGTTCAGACCATGCAGTAATATCTAAAAAGTAATGTGACAATTTCACAACAACTACCTTATACACACGAGTGTAAAGAAATTAATGAGAATATGTACGTGTAAATATATCGATGAGCGATGGCCAAATGGCATAGGCAGGATGCAGTAGATGGTATAGAGTACAGTATATACATATGAGATGAGTAATGTAGGGTATGTAAACATTATATAAAGTGGCATTGTTTAACTCTAATGAACTTATCGTCTGCAGCAGAGGTAACTCTGGGTCATACTTTCCTCATCAGAGCTAGTTTCATCATGTCGCTTGATGGTTTTTGCGACGTCACTTGAAAAAACTTTAAAAGTTCTTGAATTTTTCCAGATTGACTGACCTTCATGTCTTAAAGTAATAAAGTAATGATGGTGTCACTCCCTGACCTTAGAGATCCTTATTTATTCTCTATGTTTGGTTAGGTCAGGGTGTGACTTGGGTTGGAGAATCTATGTTTTCTATTTCTTTGTTGTTTTTGCCGAGGGTGGTTCCCAATCAGAGGCAGCTGTCTATAGTTGTTTTGTTTGCATGACAGACCTGTGCGCTTTCGTTTTTCTACTTTGTTATTTTGTTGCGGTGTTCAGTTTTATGAAAAATCATGAACGCCTACCACGCTGCACCTTGGTCTCCTTCTTCAACCCACGAGAACCATTACAGATGGTCTGTCGTTTCACTTTGCTTATTTGAGCTGTTCCTGCCATTAAATGGACTTAGTATTTTACCAAATAGGGCTATCTTCTGTATACAACCCCTACCTTGTCACAACACAGCTGATTGGTTCAAACACATTAAGAAGGAAAGAAATTCCACAAATTCACTTTTAACAAGGCACACCTGTTAATTGAAATGCATCCCAGGTGGCTTCCTCATGAAGGTGTTTGAGAGAATGCTAAAAGTGTGCAAAGCTGTCATGAAAATGCAAAGGATGGCTACTTTGAAGAATCTCAAATATAAAATATATTTTGATTAAACACTTTTTTGGTTGCTACATGATTCCATGTCTTCACATTTCTACAATGTAGAACATAGTACAAATAAAGAAAAACCCTTGAATGAGTAGGCGTGTCCAAACTTTTGACTGGAACTGTATTTCTTATTGTACCTTACATGTGCTTGCCTTCTAAAACAAGGCCTTTTTCACATGCTTAATTTCACATGGCCTATGCCCAAATCTCATTGACTGTAATACTCTGAAATACTCTGTAATCCCTGTAAGAAGACTTGCTGTGAAGGGCTGAGGGCAACGACATTCCACCAACCGCATGCTCCCGACATGGATAATTAGAGGATGAATTTCCAGGCCCCAAAAATATACCCTAATTGTTCGGCTAAGGAGATCTGCCTGGCAGTGAGGCTGTGGATCCAGATTGGGATCAGGAAAAGGAGGAAAGAAGCGCTGTTCCATCCAAGTCTGATCCACGGATTACTCAGTTTGGAGCGTTGTGGGTTACGTGGCATAGATATCAGGAACATAAGTCATGGAGAAGAGTGAGAGGAAAAGTGAGGGATGTAAAACGTGTCTGGAGTAATTAGGTTTTAATTTGAAACATGGGGGTTCAGTGAAGGGACGCAAGCAAAAAGCATGCATACAAATGCACACTCACAAACTCACAGATCTTTTCTCTTTTTCTCTCACCTCTTTCATCCTCTCTCCTTCATATCCCTCTATCCCTCACACTCTCACACACACACTGTGTGTGCACATAACATGTTTTACTTAATTTTCCACCTGGAATGACAGAAGTAGCCAACTTAAAACCAAGTATCTTGGCAACTTTCCCCAAGAACACTAAATGAATATACACTGCTCAAAAAAATAAAGGGAACACTTAAACAACACAATGTAACTCCAAGTCAATCACACTTCTGTGAAATCAAACTGTCCACTTCGGAAGCAACACTGATTGACAATACATGTCACATGCTGTTGTGCAAATGGAATCAACAACAGGTGGAAATTATAGGCAATTAGCAAGACACCCCCAATAAAGGAGTCGTTCTGCAGGTGGTGACCACAGACCACTTCTCATTTCCTATGCTTCCTGGCTGATGTTTTGGTCACTTTTGAATGCTGGCGGTGCGTTCACTCTAGTGGTAGCATGAGACGGCGTCTACAACCCACACAAGTGACTCAGGTAGTGCAGCTCATCCAGGATGGCACATCAATGCGAGCTGTGGCAAGAAGGTTTGCTGTGTCTGTCAGCGTAGTGTCCAGAGCATGGAGGCGCTACCAGGAGACAGGCCAGTACATCAGGAGACATGGAGGAGGCCATAGGAGGGCAACAACCCAGCAGCAGGACCGCTACCTCTGTGCAAGGAGGAGCACTGCCAGAGCCCTGCAAAATGACCTCCAGCAGGCCACAAATGTGCATGTGTCTGCTCAAATGGTCAGAAACAGACTCCATGAGGGTGGTATGAGGGCCCGACGTCCACAGGTAGGGGTTGTGCTTACAGCCCAACACCTTGCAGGACGTTTGGCATTTGCCAGAGAACACCAAGATTGGCAAATATGCCACTGGCATCCTGTGCTCTTCACAGATGAAAGCAGGTTCACACTGTGCACGTGACAGATGTGACAGAGTCTGGAGACGGCATGGAGAATGTTCTGCTGCCTGCAACATCCTCCAGCATGACCGGTTTGGCCGTGGGTCAGTCATGGTGTGGGGTGGCATTTCTTTGGAGGGCCGCACAGCTCTCCATGTGCTCGCCAGAGGTAGCCTGACTGCCATAAGGTACCGAGATGAGATCCTCAGACCCCTTGTGAGACCATATGCTGGTGCGGTTGGCCCTGGGTTCCTCCAAATGCAAGACAATGCTAGACCTCATGTGGATGGAGTGTGTCAGCAGTTCCTGCAAGAGGAAGGCATTGATGCTATGGACTGGCCCGCCCGTTCCCCAGACCTGAATCCAATTGAGCACATCTGGGACATCATGTCTCGCTCCATCCACCAACGCCACGTTGCACCACAGACTGTCCAGGAGTTGGCGGATGCTTTAGTCCAGGTCTGGGAGGAGATCCCCCAGGAGACCAACCGCCACCTCATCAGGAGCATGCCCAGGCATTGTAGGTCATCATACAGGCACGTGGAGGTCACACACACTACTGAGCCTCATTTTGACTTGTTTTAAGGACATTACATCAAAGTTGGATCAGCCTGTGTGGATCAGCCTGTGTAGTGTGGTTTTCCACTTTAATTTTGAGTGTGACTCCAAATCCAGACCTCCATGGGTTGATAAATTTGTTTCCATTGATAATTTTTGTGTGATTTTGTTGTCAGCACATTCCACTATGTAAAGAAAAAAGTATTTAATAAGAATATTTCATTCATTCAGATCTATAATGTGTTATTTTAGTGTTCCCTTTATTTTTCTGAGCAGTGTATATTTCAAATCTTTGCCTATTTCCATCAAGTCTCAGGGTTCTGTAAATGTATGCAAATGTGCAAAACATTTCAGAGCAGATTTACTTTTAAAATCTACTCTTTAATTGTTATGAACACACATACATTCATTAAACTGACTGGGTAATTAGACAAACACTGAGTTGCCTAATTTATACACTAGAGACAATTTATAAATGTACGGTACTCTTGTCTGCAAAGGAGGCTGGTGGGAGGAGCTATAGGAGGACGGGCTCATTTCAATGGCTGGGACGGAATTAATGGAACATACCATCCCATTAATATCCCATACCGTTCCATTAATACCACAGTGTTTGACTCCGTTCCATTAATTCCATTCAAGCAATTACAATGAGCCCGTCCTCCTATAACTCCTTCCACCAGCCTCCTCTGCTAGAGTCATAGTAGCATTAACTAAAAGTTGACAACGAAATAAATAATACATTTTTCTTCCTAGTTCCAACAATAGTGTGAATGAACTGTTTGTTACTTTAAATAAACCCATGGCTTATACCTCGGCTACTGTAACACACTCAATTCAACTGGACCTGCATTGCAGTATCTATTCTACGTTGTTCGACATCGTCTGAATTAATCTAAATCTCACAGCTGAGGTATAAGGATACAAGGAGTAAAGTGTCTCCTGAAGTAACTTCAAACCAAGGCACAGACATAAACATATGATACTTTGCATAGGCAACAGACCCTACACAGTAATTGCTACCATCTATCTTGGCATTTAAATTCAACCAGAAAAATATCCCCTCTCCCAATGAATCTCTGTCCTTTTCTTACCTTCTCCCCCAGGACATGACCTAGTTGAATATAAGGGGAGGCTTTGAAGCAAACCTTTCATGAACCCTCTCTCATAATTCCATATGCTTGGAGTCTGAGTTGGCACTATATGTTTTCTGTAAATATGGCAATTCTTTATTGTAAATATGTCTCAGTTAGAACTGCAGTACATCTCCTCTACAGGGTATGAGATACAGTAGTTACAGTATTCCCATTGCCTTTCTGACATAGTCAAGAGGTGAAACCAGAAACAGTAGATTGTCTCAAACACTTTTCTGTACACTAGTTAGTAGACTGAACAGGGGTACAGTCAGAAATACACTGCCAGCTCAAAACCTTATATACAATACACTGATGAAAACTACTGTGCTCTTGTTCACACTCATTAACTCTGATTAAGAACAGCAACCCCATGAGTCTGCTGTACTGCAGCTCTCCTTAACCAGTGTCCTCAAAGACCTGAGGAGATTCAACTTGATATGCGGTGTTCTTTAGAGCTCTATTTGTTGAAAATATATGCAATGGGGGAGAGGAGAGGAGGGAGGGGAGAGTTTTCATTCTTGTCTGTCAGCTTGTTGCTCCAGGTATGAATGAGCTAAAATACCTTTGCCATGCAGCGTTGGTGGAAGTGGCGCTCACTGGTGGACTACACTTCACACGCAGAATGCAGACTGGGAGACTACATGGTTGTGTTCAATAGGCAGCAAACAGAATAAAACTGAGTAAAATGGGGAATTACCTGGACTTGTCCAATGACAAATTCAAACGTTCTTATTATGTTGAATGCACCCTAATGAACACACCCCTGAATTACCCCTGACCTTTAACCCCTACATGGGCAATGACCCAACAGGTTCAATAGCACAGATGGTATATGGGGGGGGAGCACTGTTCCCCGTGCGCCGAAGACGTGGACATCGATTAAGGAAGCCCTCCGCACCACTCTGATTCAGAGGGGTTGGGTTAAATGCGGAAGACACATTTCAGTTGAAGGCATTCAGTTGTACAACTGACTAGGTTTCCCCTTTCCCTTTCCCTTGCAGCAACCTAAAATAGTACGGAGGGGAGCTTGCCAATCAGAGTAACTGTTAGAATTTTATATTTGGTTTGGTACCACCACCAGCGTAGCTATGAAAATGTATTCAAACATTCCCTACAGGCACCCAAATAATGATTCTCAACATTTTACCAGCATGTACCCTCTAATTTTGAAACGCCATTCTCTCTGCATTTGAACTCAAATTGAATTAGGAACTAATCCTTTCACAGCAGAAAATGCCAGGAGCTGAACCTGTGTTAATTTCCTTAGTTTGTGGCATTTTTTTTGCTTGCCGGGTCATGCCGATAGCCGGGACAAGCTGTGTTTGTACACTGGCATTGCCAGTGCAGCGGAACTAACCTTTACCCCCGCACATTGACTCGGTACAGGTGTCCTCTGTATATACTGTAGCCTCGTTATTGTTATGCAGTTTTCTTGTGTTACTTCTTTATTTTATTTTATTACTTCAGTTAATTCAGTAAATATTTTCTTAACTCTAACTCTTGAACTGCATTGTTGGTTAAGGGCTCGTAAGTAATAATTTCACTGTATAGTCTACACCTGTTTTATTTGGCGCACGTGACAAATACATTTAGATTTTATTTGGTTTGTGTAATTAAAAGATACTGGAGCTTAGTGTGGAGACCGAGCATAATGTGTCCATTTCAGAGTGAGTTCAAGAGACACAAGATACAAGTCTAGTTTTTGCTCCTCTCTTACGAGGAGTGAGCTTTTGAATGGTCACCCATGAGGAACACTGAGGATAAACAATGTCTGTCAAAAGAGGTGTGAATAGGACATGAAGTAGGCTTACTGGGCATTGATACTTAGTAGTCAAGTCTGGAGCTGTACTACAGTAGCAATGATCCAATCATAATCAAGAAAGTTGTTTTCATAAACATTATCATACACTGTGAAATCCTATTTCAGTAATATGCTAGTGGTAAAGGTGAACAGTATGACATAATTGCACAATGAAGCTGTGAGGTGTGAAAATTGTTAATTAAAAGAACACCTTTAGCAAAAAGCAGCATTCAAAGTACTGCCTGTACATTATCCGTTTTACACTGCTGCCCATTACAAAACAAAAGATGTGTTCTTATCTGTAGTGCAGAAAATTACTCATTGTTAAAAAAGTGCAAATGTCGGGCTTTTTAAGACCCACATCTGTTGGGAAGTGCTGACTTCCAAAGCCAGGACTGGGAGGGGGGACTGGGAACTATGCATAATTCAGTAGGAGGAGCCATGAGGTCAGCCCATTAAGGCAAGATAATGTGGCCAGATCCGGACTGCTGCTGGGACAAACATAGAAGGATAGTGCTTTTTTGCTAATATTCATGTGTGTGTGTGTGCGTGTTAACGTGTATGCTAACATGTGCTGCAATATTTTGCTTTCTCCACTTTTAATATTCCTTGGCTGGCATAGCTAAAGTCTCCCTAAACCTCCCTTTCCACCAAGGCCACAGCAGCCTGCAGGGTTACTGGGGCCAGCTGTGAATCTGTCACTCCACAATCGGTTTTAATTTCACACCTTCTCTCCATCAGGCGTTAATCCGACCAGGGACAGTGGCGTGGTGCACAGCAGTCTACTCTCCCAGCCTCCGAGGAAGAGGGAGGGTGCAACTTTCAGTACCCATATGATACGATAATGACATGGTGATGGTAGAGTAGATACGTAGATATAGTTTTCTCTCGAAAAATGCCAAATAAAATAGAAAATACCAAAAGAATATGCACATTTTTGGACCAAATATGAACAATCTTGTAAAATTGATATTATTCTAAAAAGTAACCTACAATCTGTTTCAAGGCTCCTCCCTCGGTGAATAGTGGGGGAGTCTAGAAACCGGACCGCAACCCTCACAGACAGTTGGAGGAGACAGATAATGGCTACACACTGACAACAGATGGATTTAAAACCTCTTCCGAGTATCCGAGGTAAATTGTGGACGCGACCACGCAAGGATATAAAGTAATGCATGTAGCCTGTCAGAAAAGTCTTGTCGTTTATGATTTTGTTTTATCCGGGAAAATAATCCCGTGGTCTCGAGCCTGCGTGTTTACGCGCGGACATAAAGTCGCGTGTTAGAATTAATTTGGAATGGGGAACAACCAAGTTTGTATAATATCTTCCCAGTTGCTGGTTCTGATTATTCTTGCACTTCTACGGGGAGCAGATGGTCAGCATGGCCTACGTGGAATGTCCGTTCCTGAACATGGCTTTTGCCAACCTATTTCCATTCCTCTCTGTATGGATATTGCCTATAACGAGACTATCATGCCAAATTTATTAGGGCACATTAACCAAGAGGACGCTGGGCTTGAAGTGCACCAGTTCTATCCGCTTGTGAAAGTTCAATGCTCTCCTGACCTGAAGTTTTTCCTCTGTTCCATGTATGCCCCCGTTTGTACGGTGCTGGAACAAGCACTGCCTCCATGTCGCTCGCTCTGCGAGAGAGCGAGGCAGGGCTGCGAGGCTCTGATGAATAAATTCGGTTTCCAGTGGCCTGACAGCCTCGCCTGTGAATCTTTCCCTGTTCACGGAGCGGGTGAGTTGTGCGTGGGGCAAAACGCGTCTGGTAGAAGCACTCGTATTAATCCTATCTCGGATGTAACAGAATCACCTTATGGGCAGCGTAGGACTGTAAAGGGACAGTTTCGATGCCCAGTTGCATTGAGAGTACCCCCCTATTTGAACTACCGTTTTCTTGGGGAGGAGGATTGTGGTGCACCTTGTGAGCCCTCAAAACCACATGGAATGATGTACTTCAATGAGGACGAGTTGAAATTCGCCAAGATCTGGATTGGAATATGGTCTGTGTTATGCTGCGGGTCCACTCTGTTCACAGTTTTGACCTACTTGGTGGACATGCAGAGGTTCAGCTACCCAGAGCGACCCATCATTTTCCTATCAGGCTGCTACTCCATAGTATCATTAGCCTACATCGCTGGCTTCTTGTTGGGGGACAAGGTGGTATGCAACAACCGCTTTGACAGCGACGTCAAAACAGTCATCCAAGGCACCAAAAAGGAGGGCTGCACCATTTTGTTCATGATGCTCTACTTTTTCAGCATGGCCAGCTCCATCTGGTGGGTCATCCTGGCCTTGACGTGGTTCTTGTCAGCCGGGATGAAGTGGGGTCACGAGGCCATCGAAGCCAACTCGCAGTACTTCCACCTGGCGGCATGGGCGGTACCCGCCATCAAGACCGTCACCATCCTGGCAGTGGGGCAGGTGGACGGCGACGTTCTGAGTGGCGTGTGCTACGTGGGCATTAACAGCGTGTATGCTCTCAGAGGCTTCGTTCTGGCGCCGCTCTTCATCTACCTCTTCCTGGGGACCTCATTCCTTCTGGCCGGCTTTGTGTCGCTCTTGCGCATCCGGACCATCATGAAGCATGACGGCATCAAGACGGAGAAGCTGGAGAAGCTCATGGTGCGCATCGGCATCTTCAGCGTGCTCTACACGGTGCCCTCCACCGTCGTCATCGCGTGCTACTTCTATGAGCAGGCGTTCAGGGAACAGTGGGAGAAGAGTTGGGTGAGTCGGACGTGTAAGAACTACGCCGTGCCGTGCCCTGGGCACCACCACCCGCAGATGTCGCCAGACTTTACCGTCTTCATGATCAAGTACCTGATGATGTTGATTGTGGGTATCACCTCTGGCTTCTGGATTTGGTCGAGTAAGACGCTGAATTCGTGGAGGAGATTTTATACGAGACTGGCGAGCAATAAACAGGGTGAGACAACAGTGTAAGACCTAATACTGTTTATTGTCCCCTGAACACGCGCACACACACACACACACACACACACACACACACACACACACACACACACACACACACACACACACACACACACACACACACACAGATGCATGAACTGAAGAAAAAGCTACTGTGACACACTTTTAAAAAAAATTCTAAATAAGCTTTTTTGGGGAGACATTTTTACATATTTGTATTTAAAATAGCCCACACATCTGATTCTAATCTATCACACTTTGATATAAAAAGAAGGAAAACTCTTAACTAGTTCAATGAGGAGAATTAGACTGTCTGAACTTTTTCATTAATTCTATTTGTGCTCCATTTAACATTTTCATGTCATCCTTTTAGTGGTGTTTCATGTGAACTATGGGAAGATCTCAATTACGTACTCCTCGCATCCTCATCTCCTTCTCAAAAAGGAATTGGATGAGAGCCAGTGTTCACTCCCCTGTGCAATTTAGATCTTCCCTGTATTTGAGAAACAGTCATCAAGGTTGTGTTGGACCTTTGCTGTATTTTATGGGTCATAATAACCTTTTTCACAATCATTCCATAGACCACTATTTCAAACCTGGTTACAGGCCACTTCATAGTTTATTCTCGTTTCTATTGATGTATTTGTTTTACCATGTTTTTATGGGATGTCTGAGCATTCATTTTTCTTTCACCATGTGTATTTTGTGTTTTGGGGATATTTTACCATTAAAGTGAATGCAGACTTCTCCAAAGAAATATAAGATTAGGGGATGAGAACAATACCCTTATGTGTAAAAAAAAAGCCTGTCGCTATTGAACTATTTTGAATTTAGCACTCATTCAAAGGCCTTCTACTTACGGGGATAGATCCAAAATGATTACTTTCTGCACACACAAGCTATATGACTGGAATTGACTTTGACAATAATGGAATGCTCAGTCCAGTGCCTTTGTTTTAAGAGAGTATGGGTGGAGTTATTGTCGTTGAAGTCCAATAATCCAGCTTTCCAGCTGTCTACACAACTATCCATCCTCTTTCTAGTCACCAAGGGATTGTTTTCTGCTGACTCCAAGCACATTATTCTGCTTAAATGGGTGAAAAATGTAGTAATACCACACAACACTTGAATGAAAAACATGCTCAACTTTAATGAGTCCTCCTTAGAAATTTGTCACACTGTAGTGCATGTTGCGCATAATGTCATATTCATTATTCTATAATTAAGGAATAAGGCACGGGGGGGTGGTATATGGCCAATATACCACAGCTAAAGACTTTTCTTTCTGGATACAGGCCTTAGCTATGGTATGTTGGCCATATAGCGCAAAACTCTGAGGTACCTTGTTGTTATTATAAACTGGTCACCAACTTACATAGAACAGTAAAAAAATATTTTTGGGTCATACCCGTGATATACGGTCTGATATACCACAGCTTTCAGCCAATCAGCATCCAGGAGCCAAACTTCCCGGGTTAGTAATACAAAACAAAGCTTGCATCTGAATTTTTTAGAGTCACAGCTCTATAATGGATGGTATTTTGAATCTCAATGAAACATACTGATGAATTTTATAATTTCTTTGACAGAGATCAGTCATTGAGCTCTTGTTGCCGTAATGCACATGGAGGGTTGCGTTCATTAGGCACCAAACAAAAGAAAACAGACAAACCGGGAGGGAATATATGGACTTGTCCAATTATCCTTTGCAAAATATTCTCTGTTGCATGGCCTAATGAACACAACCATGTTGTATACTTGTTCTTGATGATTCTTCATATTATGCATTGCTTCACTCCATTTATGCATTATTGTCAAAGGCATCAACGCTGATATTGATCTTTCTGTTTTAGCGCTGTGGTATATTTTCTTACCCAGGGATTACATTTTCTTAATCAGAGCCATTAATTTTTTTATAGCACTATGTTTGTATTGAGGTCAATGTTGTTTGTATGCCGACCAATGTTTTTAAATTGCATATGACTTTCTAACACCCTTTTTCTGTCTACCAATGTGTATATTAAACAGATAATCATAGCATACCATCATTTAAATGAAAATAAAAGCTTCCTCCAATTTATTCACTATAATTGTGGTTTGGACTTAATCTTCCTTTGTGGTGAGAGTTACGAACCTTTTTAGATTTCGAAGAGTTTCCGCTAAAATCTTGCCAATGTGGAAGTGTGCAGTATTTTCTCCTTTGCTGCAGATCCTGGTTGTCTTTATAGTACTTTAGCTAGTGTAACACTAATCTATCAAATGTAAGCCAACAAAAGTAACTCAAAGCTATTAGACTATTTGTAACCGCTGACAGTCTAGTGGATTTACTATTGAGTCGTGTTCATTAGATACTAAATGGAAGAAAATAGGCTGAAACAGGGAGGCAAAACCAAGACTTTTCATTTTCTGTTGCAAAACGTTAACTGTTCGCTGTTGTGTGCCCTAATGAACACAACCCTGGTGTTACTGAACAGAAAAGTATACATTGAAAGAAGGTAATAAAGACCTAGACCAGTGGTTCCCAAACTTGGGGTGAAATTGAAATGGTGTCCCCTGAGAAAATCTGTTTATATTTTCAAACAAAATGTAAGAACTTTCTTCTCTTAAAATGGGTATAGAATACAAACGTTTAGTGTGTTGGAACAGCCTGCTGGACCTAAAATTGAGTGGATATGAAACACACAGTATTGACTAGGGTCTAGTGTCAAATTGGGGTTATGTGCAGAAAAATGTTAGCAACCCCTGGCCTATACAAAAGACCACTGTCATGCTTGTAAATACTGAGTGCAATAATGACCTTGTATCTACACTGACTATACCAGACATTAGGGCCCCTTTTTCCATCAGAACAGCCTCAATTTGTTGGGGCATGGACTCTACAAGGTGTCAAAAGCATTCCACAGGGATGCTGACCCATGTTGACTTCAATGCTTCCAAAAGGTGTGTCAAGCTGGCTGGACATCCTTTGGGTGGTGGACCATTCTTTATACGGGAAACTGTTGAGCGTGAAAAACTCTGCTGTGTTTGTAGTACTTGACACAAACCGGTGCCAAGTAAAATCATGCTCTATCCTGTCTCCTCCCTGATTGAAGTGGATTTAAAGGTGCAATATGCAGAAATTGCTCCGCCATTTCCGGGTTGCAAAAATTCTAATAGTTTGCCTAATTTCAGTTTGCTTGTTTTGTCACAATTGTTCTACCATCTAAATCATTGTTGCCCATGAAAGGAAGTTAGGCTAGCGAGCAAGCATTTTAGCCAGGTAGTTTAGGACAACAAAAACTAAAAGTGTGTACTCTATGACAGTCATAGACCGTTTAGGCAACATGAAAGAGGAGGATGGCATTGGCTATTCTCTACAAGTAGGGTGAGTGTTATTTTCTACTTGCAAGCGCACACAGACACAGAAATCAGTAGCATGGACCGCTACATCTTATTTAGCTTACGTTGATTGGACTAAGTTGTTTTTGCTGTCTTTAGTCACTGTATTGGACTAAGCATAGGGGATTAGATGATGTTGAAATGGAGCTAGAATTGAGGAGGCAGCTCCTGTTTTCTTTGCGACTTGCTCTGTGGTTCAAAATCAATAGTTGTTTAGTGGTCCGAAAATGGCAGAAGCATTCACTTGCTTCACCATGCTGTACGTCATGTGACTGTTTGTTACGTACAATATGTTTTGTGGACTTCACCGGACAGATGTTGCTCTCCAGTTTTGTGATGAAGCAAAGGTGTGGTTGAATGTATTCTGCCACTGTGTCTTCTTATTGTCTTGGCCTTATGCCTATATACCATGGTGGGAAAGGCATATGAACTAACCGGTTATAGAGCAAACAACGCAATTATCATAAGGTTGTAATATGGAATTTGTTTCCTGGCTTGGCTTACCCCGTGATTTTACACATGCACCGCTACTGCCCAAAGGATATCTGTTACAATTTGTTTTCACTTTGCATATTTAAATGAGTATTATTGCACTTTTATGTAACTTGAATGTTTTGTCTCTATGTTTCTCTATGTTTCATATAGATATGAGGATAACTGGGGATAACTGAGCATGGTTCACAGAAAGTTCCACGTACATCTTCATACTTAGAAATGTTACAGGTTGCTTCATATAGGCCTACTACTACACACCAAGCCTCTGCCTATTAGCCATAACTGTTATTGTAACCATGACCTGGAGAGAACAAGGAACAGACAGTTCCTGATCAGATGTGACTTTTTTTTGAGAGCACAGCAAAACATACATTTTACATAACATGGTGTTAGTAGATTAGGTTTGTTATAATCTTGTAGTTTATGGATTTTATTGTCTGTGTGTGTGTGTGTGTGTGTGTGTGTGTGTGTGTGTGTGTGTGTGTGTGTGTGTGTGTGTGTGTGTGTGTGTGTGTGTGTGTGTGTGTGTGTGTGTGTGTGTGTGTGTGTGTGTGTGTGTGTGTGTGTGTGTGTGCGTGTGTGTGTGTGTGTGTGTGTATTTCCATAGATGTTTCCCATTCATTTACTACCTGTGCTACTGATGAATTAGTGCAATGTATAAGGGGTGTTTGTGTTGCCATGGTTGGTCTATAACACTGCCACCGTACACCTAACACTCTGGAACACCAATCAGCTCTCTCTCTCTCTCTATGTTTGTTTACCTGAATGTGACATTCCAGGTGACATCAATCATCCCAATTGATGTCTCCTTATGACATGTGACTTAGTATAATTACTTTTTGTCAGAAGATAATAATGTGCATTTTTGCAAAACTAGTTATGTACTTTCCTCTGTCAGATTCACAGTTATTGGTTTTGATAGCATAGGGAAAATGAGATAAACAGCACTGCAAATGATAATGTTTAATCATTTATTGACTGTACATACTGAATGATTTCCTGTTTTCCTACTGTATCAATGCCAATGAACCATGAGATTCTTCACCAACATACCTGAGGCATTCTCTCTCTCTCTCTATAACGTTGGATTGTGCTCCCTCTAGACAAGACAGCTACACACTGCTGTCTTGGACCAAAATCGGGATTTAGAATTCCCATGTCTCCATTATCTGTCAACTCCAGCATTTGAATTGATGAAATAACAGAGCGATTGTAACATACTTCCCCCTACTGGGCACAGAAGACAAACATCCTCGAGAGCTAAATGGAAGTAACCATACCCACAAAAAAGTTATATTACAGGTTAAAGGTTATTTGAATTGAAGTAGGTATTGAGAATATTCCTTATGAACCAGTTGCAATACTAACCTGAGTTATGACACATTTCAGAACACCAGGTTTGGAACGTCTTGGGGATTTTACTGGAAAAACTTTGAAATTATAAATGGGCACGGCTATATGAATCAAATTAGAAGCCATGCCTCTACAGCAACAACTTGGAGCCTGTTAAACACATGCTTTTGCACACATTGTTCTAAGACTTACATGATGGTGGTGATTCTGCACATTGAATCAACAAATCATGACGGATAATGCTTTCCACATTACTTTTTCATGTGCAGTATGGGCCTGTGTTCAGGAATGAATAGTAGTAGTGGACAACATGATATGACCCATAATAAAGCCATGTACATGTCAGATACAGAATAACAAATAGCTGCATCACAGGGTAATTTAAAAAAAAAGTCTAATAAGATTGATTTAAATTGTCAATCTTGAATTTTTAAAAGGTAAGACCACAGGAGAGGACTGCAAATAGGGGGCAGTACTTCCTGGAATACACAAACACACACACAGAGAGGATAAAATAAAGTTACCAGGAAATATATAAGCCCCATCATTTCTATTAACAGATTATTGATAGCAGTTTTATTTTGGACGCAGAGGGTGTATTATCTACACACAATACCCCATAATGAAAAGTGAAAACTTGTTTTAGAAATGTTTGCAAATCTATTGAAAATTAAATATATTTACATAAGTATTCACATCCCTGAGTCAATACATGTTACAATCACCTTTGGCAGTGATAACAACTGTGTCTTTCCGGGTAAGTCTCTAAGAGCTTTGCACACCTTGATTGTACAATATTTTAAAATGTATTATTTTTTTTAAATTCTTGAAGCTCTGTCAAGTTGGCTGTTGATCATTGCTATTCAGCCATTTTCAAGTCATGCCATAGATTTTCAAGCTGATATAAGTCAAACCTGTAACTAGGCCACTCAGGAATATGCAATGTCGTCTTGGTAAGCATTTTAGGTTATTGCCCTGCTGAAAGGTGAATTTGTCTCCCAGTGTCTGTTGGAAAGCAGACTGAACCAGGTTTTCCTGTGGGATTTTGCCTGTGCTTAGCTCTATTCCGTTTCTTTTAATCCTCCCAAAAAAACTCACTAGTCCTTGCTGATGACAAGCAAACCCATAACATGATGCAGCCATCACAATGCTTGAAAATATGAAGAGTGGTACTCAATGATGTGTTGTGTTGGACTTGCCCCAAACATAAAGTTAATTTCTTTACCACATTTTTTGCAGTTTTACTTTAGTGCCTTATTGCAAACAGGATGCATGCTTTGGAATATTTGTATTGTGTACAAGCTCCTTCTTTTCACTCTGTCATTTACACTGAACACAAAAAAATGCAACAATTTCAAAGGTCTAACTGAGTTACAGTTCCAAGAAGGAAATCCGTCATTAGGCCGTGATCTATGGATTTCACATGACTGAAAATACAGCTATGCATCTGTTGGCCACGGGTACCTTAAAAGAAAGGTAGGGTGTGGATCAGAAACCCAGTAAGAATCCAGTGTGACCACAATTTTTCTCATGCAGCGTGACACATCCCCTTTGCATAGAGTTGATTAGGCTGTTGATTGTGGCCTGTGGAATGTTGTCCCACACCACTTCAATGACTGTGTGAAGTTGCTGGATATTGGCGGGAGCTGGAGCACTCTGTCGTACACGTCGATCCAGAGCGTCCCAAACGGGGCTGAATGGGTGACATGTCTGGTGAGTATTGTGGCGGATGAATCAGAATTAGTTGGGAAACATAGATAATTAAGATGTTTTATTTGCGTAATATGCTTATGTGAGATACTTGTCATTAGAATGTATCCTTTTGGCAGTTGCACTTTTCCCTCAGCTAGGGCTCAGTCACTTAAACCATGTGGAGGGATGGTGTGATTAATGGGGAACCAATTACTTGTCTCCACAATGTCTGTGCGCCAGTCACTCCCTCCTTTTCCCATTGTGGGGTGGTGTATGGCAGTGTCTGGAAATATTGTATGTCCTCTCTGATGCTGCACTTATGCTGGGATAGTGTATGACCTAGAGGCTCACTCCCCTCAGTGAGCTTGTTCAGGAGTGTGGTCAAGAGGGAGTCTACTTTAGATGGGGGTATCTAGAGTTGACAATTGAGTTATGCCTTGGATGAGGTAATGGTTCCGTGCTATGAAGTACCAGGAACGAGATTAGAACCTCGTCTGAGGGACCAAACTCAACGATAATTAATAGTGAATGTTATCTGGCTAAGGGATACTCCTTTCTCAAGAAAAAGTATTTATTTGTGAACAGTTCCTAAGATCTGTGATTCGTCATGTAAGTTGAGAGGGGCGTATCTTGGCTATAAAAGATCTTTGTACATTTCTGTTGGTACCTTTCAATGGTTCATTAGAGATGGCGCATCATTGAAAGTCAATGGCTATTGCAAAGCTCTTATTAAACAGTATGTAGTTTAAGTATAACTCTGACTGGTGTGTGAAGTTTGTAGCCATCTCCTCATTTGGTAAAGCAGAAAAATGCCACGACAGTATGCAGGCCATGGGAGAACTGGGACATTTTCAGCTTCCAGGAATTGTATACAGATCCTTGTGACATGAGGCTATGTGCATTATCATGCTGAAAGATGAGGTGATGGCGGTGGATGAATGGCACAACAATGGGCCTCAGGATCTCGTCACGGTATCTCTGTGCATTCAAATTGCCATTGATAAAATGCAATTATATTTGTTGTTCGTAGCTTATGTCTGCCCATACCCTAACCCCACCGCCACCATGGGGAATTCTGTTCACAACGTTGACATCCGCAAACCACTCGCACACAGGACGCCATACACGCTACACTGTCTGCCATCCGGATGTATCCGTGAAGGGGACAATTCTCTGGCGTGCCAGTGGCCATCGAAGGTGAGCATTTGCCAATTGAAGTCGGTTACGATGCCAAACTGCAGTCAGGTCAAGACCGTGGTGAGGATGAAGAGCACACAGATGAGCTTCCCTGAGACAATTTCTGACAGTGCAGAAATTCTTCGGTTGTGCAAACCCACAGTTTCGTCAGCTGTCCGGGTGGCTGGTCTCAGACGATCCCGGTCCATTTTAAATTCAGTCTGTAACACAACAAAATGTGGAAAAGTCAAGGGGTGTGAATACAGGCAGTGTATCTGCAGTGTCCATGCACTCAATTCATAGTATTCGCAGTAATAGTGAACTTAAAGTGACCTTGTGTGTAACCTTACAAATTTTACCCAAGTCTGCTGTAGTGGTGTAAAGCAACATTTAACTCTACTCATGTCAAAGAAGGGAATGATCACTTTAATTGTGATATAATTCAGAATTTGCTTGGCGAAATAGACTCCTAAACCACGTAAACAGTATATCTTCATATTTGTTACGGTTAAAGTCTGACAGTATTTCAGTCATCTGCACTATTGAACCCGGACGTGATGGCCTTTTATAGATGAACCTTTGAGCTGATGTGCAAGTGATATTGCAATAAACATTTGATCATCTCAAGTTGTTCCGAGAAGAAACAGCATTTCAAGGTGTAGACATGGCAGACTTTCTCCTTGAGAAATATCTTTGCTGCTATGTGTGTTCTGAGATTTATACAGACCCTGTGTCTCTTAGTTGCCTCCACAACTTTTGTTTCGGCTGTATTTCCAAGTTCTGGGATGAAACAAAAAATACTAACTGTCCGATCTGTAAGAGAAAATCCTCCAAAGGGTGGATACCTAACTTTGCCCTGAAGGACCTGGCAGACTCATACACAAAGAAGGAGAAAGGGGTATACGTCATTGACTCAATGACCGATGAAGTGATCGGGTCTACAGGCTGTGGCAAGGAAGAGAAGAGGGTGTCCACCAGCTCAGAGAAGGAAGAAATGAGGGAGTCCAAAGATTTACGGATGGAAGAAAAAAGGGAGCCCGTAGAATCAGGTGTGAGAAAAAAGAGGGGTTCCACAGGCTCGAGGAGGGAAGAAATAAGGGGGTCCACAGATTCAAGAACTGAAGAAAAGCAAGTTTTTCCTGGCCTGGCTGGACAGGTGTTGTGCAGTAAACATGCAGAGAAGCATAAGTGGTTTTGTATGGACGAGGGGAAAGCTGTGTGTAACGTCTGTGAAAATCCAACTCAACACTCTGGACACAAGGTCATTGATATAGAAAAGGCTGTAGTTGACCTCAAGGTAAATGTGTGCATCTGTTTCAAATTTCTACATGTTCTACATATTACTGGTATAATTTTGACATGGTTAGATTAAGTCAGATCCCCTCTAACCTCACCTGGTGTAACCTGGTGTTGCTTGCCAATGCCACCTTAGCTGGCTTTTATAAAATCAAATATAAGTTTATTGGTTGCCTACACAGATTTGCAGGTATTATGGTTGTGCAGCAAAATGGTTATGTTAATAGCTCCAACAGTGCAGTAGAATGTCTTGCAAATACAATACACAAACACAAATATTTTTGTAAGTCCAAATAACAATCCAAAGCAGATATATTAGACTGAGCAGTGTCTGAATCCAGAATATTCAAATGTAGTATGTATTGAAAATCTATCATTTGGAGAAGATAATTGTATGTACAGTAGTAGGTATATTAGGATGAGCTACAGTACAGTGCATGAAGAAAGTATTCACACCACTTTACTTTTCCCACATGTTGTTGTGTTACAGAGTGAATTTAAAATGGATAACATTTAGATATTGTGTCACTGATCTACAAACAATATCCCAAAAGGTTGAAGTGGAATTTGGTTTTAAGACAACCCCTTTGTTATGGCAAGCCTAAATAAGTTCAGGAGGACAAATATGCTTAACAAATCGCTTAATAAGTTGCATGAACTCATTCTGTGTTCAATAATAGTGTACCCCACACAATTATCTGTAAGGTCCCTCAATCGAGTAGTGAATTTCAAGCACAAAGATTAGGGATTTTTTCAATGCCTAGCAAAGAGCACCATTTCGTAGATGTAAAAAAAAAAAAAGCAGACTGAATATTCATTTGAGCATGGTTAATTAATCAACTAATTAATTATATATCCCATTTAGCAGACGCTTATTAATTAAGCTTTGGATAAATACTCACAGTCACTAAAAAAATACAGGCGTCCTTCCTCACTCAGTTGCTGAACAGGAAGGAATCTGCTCAGGGATTTCACCATGAGGATTTTAAAACAGTTACAGAGTTCAATGGCTGTAATATGAGAGAACTGAGGATGGATCAACAACATTGTAGTTTCTCCAGAATACTAAGCTACATGACAGAGTGAAAAGAAGGAAGCCTGTACAGAATAAAAATATTCCAAAACAAATATCCTGTTTGCAAAAAGACACTTGAGTAATGCTGCAAAAAATGTGGCAAAGAAATGAATGTTATATCCTGAATACAAAGCATTATGTTTTGGGGAAATCCAACACAACACATCACTGAGTACAACTCTTCATACTGTATTTTCAAATACGGTGGATGCTGCATCATGTTATTGGTATGCTTGTCATCAGACAAGGACTAGGGAGGTTTTTTTTACAATAAAAATAAACGGAATACAGCTAAGCTATGTTCCCTCTAAGCTGCCCACGATTGCCAATAGACCATTGCGACATAGGGATCTATGATATTCTTTTTTACCTGCACTGTGTTTACAGCATCAATACAATCTCACACTCAATTCATGCAAATATGTACAAAAAGTATTTCAGCAGATTTTGTGAGTTTTTGCGTGGCTGAATTCGTGTGAAAATACACCAATTTTGTGCGACTTCGAAACAATATTTTGAAAGTTAATGGAGCAATGCATTCTGGGAAACCGTGTTCTACACTGCCTTTTTTATATTTATTTAAAAAATCAAACGTGTCAACAACCCTATATTGTTAATCAACCAGGTTATCACTGAAATACATATAATATACTAGTAGCCTTACAACTTTTTTATTTATTATTAATGCCAATGCTATTTTTATTTTAAAAATGTATTTAACATTTTTTAGCCCTTTTTCTCCCCAATTTCGTGGTATCCAATTGTTTTTTTATTAGCTACTATCTTGTTTCATCGCTATAACTCCCGTACGGGCTCGACGAAGGTTGAAAGTCATGCGTCCTCCGATACACAACCCAAACAGGAAGCACTGCTTCTTAACACAGCGTGCATCCAACCCGGAAGCCAGCCACACCGTGCACCTGGCAACCTTGGTTAGTGCGCACTGCGCCCGGCCCGCCACAGGAGTCGCTGGTGCGCGATGAGACAAGGATATCCCTACCGGCCAATCCCTCCCTAACCCGGACGATGCTAGGCCAATTGTGCGTCGCCCCACGGACCTCCCGGTCGCGGCCGGTTACGACAGAGCCTGGGCGCGAACCAAGAGTCTCTGGTGACACAGCTGGCTTGCCAATGCTATTTTCTATGCTTGTTTTCACTTAGCACCCGTATCCCAAAGTATTATGTTGGAATTTATGAGGTTTGCCAGATTGGAATAAAATCTGTCTTTGTCTTTTTTTGTGTGAAATCGATGAAGGTATTTGATTGGGGAATGGGGATACATGTTCATGATGATCAAGCCTTACATAAAAAAAATGTGTTTGGTTTAAATTCCCCTGGTGCAACTGCAGTATTTGCATCTAGAACGAGTCTGGACTATGATCAATTAAGCCATTCCAATACAGTTCAACAGGTTAATGTAAAATAATGAATTATGTTGACTTATACACGAAACACCAAGGCAGTTTAATGATGATTATTATGGTCGTGTCAATAATGTTTAGGTGCTTCGGAAAGTATTTAGACCCCTTGACTTTTTCCACATTTTGTTACATTACAGCCTTATTCTAAAATGGATTAAATAAATAAAAATCTTCAGCAATCTACATACACTACCCTATAATGACAAAGCAAAAACAGGTTTATCGATATTTTGCAAATGTATTAAGAATAAAAACAGATACCTTTGTGCTTAAGTATTGAGACCCTCAGTACTTTGTTGAAACACCTTTGGCAGCGATTACAGCCTCGAGGCTTCTTGGGTATGACGCTGCTAGCTTTAAAAAATATATATTTTAGAATAAGGCTGTAATGTAACAAAATTTGGAAAAGTCAAGGTGTCTGAATACTTTCCGACTGCACTGTATATACTTATGCTAATGTAACAAGGCATGTGCTGCCGCCTCTGCCCAGAGACCTACTAGGCTTTCATGGCAACGACCATTAGAGTTCACTTTCTCCCATATGAGTCCCTCTTGCAGCGTTCACTTTCTTCCGCTACATTGGTGGCAGTATTGGGACCACTTCCTGCTCAAGGCTAGTTATGTGATCTAGTGGTGAGAAGTTTTCTGTTTTTCAACAATGTGTTGGGTGTAATTACATTGATATATCTAGTGAACAATGGATAAGCAACAATGGGTGTGACGGGTATAAGTAGGTGTGATCAAGCCTTACGTCAAAGTTGCCTGAAGCTGAAACGAAAGTGCTATGCCCTGACCAGTTATTCAGAAGAAAATCCTCTGACTGTCAAATTTATATCATTTAAGAAGGGACCAAAAACAAAACACATTCTACACATTTACAAACTACCTGTTAAAAGTGTTATTACAACCATGGTGTTCTTTTGTTACTGAAGCTTATATATCTAATAACGTGACATTGGTCCATCCACATCATTTGGGTAGACAAATAATGTGTGTTATGCAGCAAAACACAACTATCCTTTTTTTTAAGGATGCAAACCAATAATATGAATCACTGTTGATGCATCCTGTTCTGATCTAATGAGATGGATGTAGGATTTTCAACGGCCTAGAATCAAGGCCTTTCCCAGTCATGAAAGACGAAGCTAGGCCCATCTTATTTCTCATTGGCAAAGACTGAATTCAAGTTAGGGGTTGTATGTCAGACACTCCTATTCCACTTTGCCCAACATTTTATACCCCAGAGGTTGTAAATAAACCCTTTTAAAGGTGATAACGTGTATCCTTTTTATAGCGCTGTGAAATCCATAGTTGAATGGCTTCAAACTGAGCATTTCTTACTGGAAATTGCTGCTGAAATTGAACATAGCTTAGGGTTAGGGTACTGACTCTCCTATGCCACTTTATCCTAACATCTTATACCCCATAGGCTGTAAATAAACCATTTTTTAAGGTGATATAACACACAAAAACGCACAAAATCTGCAGAAAAACTTTTGTACATATTTGCACGAATTGAGTGTGAGATTGTGTTGGCATGAAAGGTCATAAGTACAGTTGAAGTTAAAAAGTTTATATGCACTTAGGTTGGATTCATTAAAACTAGTTTTTCAACCACTCCACAAATTTCTTGTTAACAAACTATAGTTTTGGCAAGTCGGTTAGGACATCTACTTTGTGCATGACATAAGTAATTTTACAAACAGATTATTTCACTTCACACTGTATCACAATTCCAGTGGGTCAGAAGTTTACATACACTAAATTGACTGTGCCTTTAAACAGTTTGGGAAATTCCAGAAAATGATGTCATGGCTTTAGAAGCTTCTGATAGGCTAATTGACATAATTTGAGTTAATCAAAAGAAGTCAGCTAAGACCACAGAAAAAACATTGTCGACCTCCGCTAACTGACATCATTTGAGTCAATTGGAGGTGTACCTGTGGATGAATTTCAAGGACTATCTTCAATATCTTCAAACTTATTACCTCTATTACCTCTTTGCTTGACATCATGGGAAAATCAAAAGAAATCAGCCAAGACCTCAGAAAAAAAACTGTAGACCTCCACAAGTCTGGCTCATCCTAGGGAGCAATTTCCAAACGCCTGAAGGTACCACGTTCATCTGTACAAACAATAGCACACCAGTATAAACACCATGGAACCACGCAGCCGTCATACCGCTCAGGAAGGAGACGCGTTCTGTCTCCTAGAGATGAACGTACTTTGGTGTGAAAAGTGCAAATCAATCCCAGAACAACAGCAAAGCACCTTGTGAAGATGCTTGAGGAAACAGGTACAAAAGTATCTATATCTGTCACGCCCTGACCTTAGAGATCCTTTTAATTCTCAATTTGGTTAGGTCAGGGTGTGACTAGGGTGGACAATCTATGTTTTCTATTTCTTTGTTGGCCGGGTATGGTTCCCAATCAGAGGCAGCTGTCTATCGTTGTCTCTGATTGGGAATCATACTTAGGCAGCCTTTTTCCACCTGTAGGATCTTGTTTTGGTACTGTGCTGTTTAGCCCTACGAAGCTTTACGTTTCATTTGTATTTGATTTTTTTTTGGTGTTCATTGAATAAAATAAGATTTACGCCTACCACACTGCACCTTGGTCCGATCCTTCCATCGACGAGCGTAACAATATCCACAGTAAAACGAGTCCTATATTGACATAACCTGAAAGGCCACTCAGCAAGGAAGAAGTAACTGCTCCAAACCCGCCATAAAAAATTCAGACTACGATTTGCAACTGCAAATGGGGGCAAAGATCGTACTTTTTGGAGAAATGTCCTCTGGTCTGATGAAACAAAAATAGTACTGTAAGGCCATAATGACCATCATTAAGTTTGGAGGAAAAAGGGGGATGTTTGCAAGCCGAAGAACACCATCCCAACTGTGAAGCACGGGGGTGGCAGCATCATGTTGTGGGGGTGCTTTGCTGCAGGAGGGTCTGGTGCACTTCACAAAATAGATGGCATCATGAGGTAGGAAAATGATGTGGATATATTGAAGCAACATCTCAAGACATCAGTCAGGAAGTTAAAGCTTGGTCGCAAATGGGTCTTCCAAATGGACAATGACCCCAAGCATACTTCCAAAGTTGTGTCAAAATGGACAACAAAGTCAAGGTACTGGACAACAAAGTCAAGGTTTTGGAGTGGCCATCACAGAAAAACTGACCTCAATCCTATAGAAAATTTGTGGGCAGAACTGAACAAGCGTGTCTGAGCAAGGAGGCCTACAAACCTGACTCAGTTACACCAGCTCTGTCAGGAGGAATGGGCCAAAATTCACCCAATTTATTGTGGGAAGTTTGTGGAAGGCTACCCAAAACGTTTGACACAAGTTAAACAATTTAAAGTCAATGCTACTAAATACTAATTGAGTGTATGTAAATTTCAAAAATTGGGTTGAAGATGGGTGATTGTGGAAGCCAGGTCATCTGATGCAGCACTCCACTTTTTTACAAGGATTAAATGTCAGGGATTGTAAAAACTGAGTTAATGTATTTGTCTAAGGTGCATGGAAACTTCCGACTTCAACTGCAGATGCACTTGTTTTGAGATTAAAGCAAAAGCTGCATGTAGCCACGTGTGCACATTTGTTCATATCCTTTGCTAGTTAGTGAGTTATTAACCCAGTTATAGATAATTTGTTGTCAGCACTGGGGGAGTGACTGCTTCCTACAAGAGCACAAAATGTGTACATTTCTAGACATCTTTGAAAAGGGAGTCAAGCAAAGAGCTTTTTTGTCTTTAAGGGGCAGTGTTGTATTTTGAGACAGGCTTGAATAAGCTAAGTAGCCAATGGGCAGAGGGTAGCATAATTTGTCTGATTCTCTGTAATAGTGGTACAGTGTGCATTTTATTTTATAAAGTGGTTTCTTGCATCAAACAACACCTCCTTGTCTGAAGGACAAGTGGATTATCAGGTTAATGTCAAGCCCGGCATGTTTTTTTTGAAAGGTCTCGTGGAATGTAGGAATGTGGCTGCTACTGTAGGCTGAATGATAGAACAGCTATTTCCATGTTGAAATGTTATGGGATGCATTTACTCCATTGTTTTTTTATGGTAGGCCTACTTATGACCAAATAGCCACAATAGCCTACTTTACCACTGAAACGGCAACTTAAAGCGGGTACAGCCTCAGTGTTCACAGTAAACCTGTGCTGGAAGTTGCACAGAATTTTCACAACCTTAAATTTTGCGCTCAGCAGCCTTGAAATGTGTTCAGTGCCTACATTTTTTTTGAGGAACCATTGCAGCTAAGCACAGGAAAAGTCCTTTTAGTTAACCCCTCACCTAACCCTTTAACCTATCCTAAACTCCTAAACTTAACCCTAACCCCTAGTCTTTCTAACATTAGCCACCTAGCTAGAATTCGTAACATGCCATACATTTAGCAAATTCATAATATATACGTTTTTCAAATTCGTAACATATAATACGGATTGTAATTTGTTACATATCATACGAATTGGGCGATCCATTTCCATTTCCATTTCACATCCACAAATGAATACATACCATATGAAACAGAACATATACTAAATGAGGTGTCCTGGATTTACCTACAGAATAATATGAAATACTCTGAGACCAGGTTGGGCTATATTAAAAACCTGTACAATATCACACAGGAAAAGCTGAAGCTGTACATGAAGCCTATGCAGGACAATCTGAAGAAATGTACTGAGACTGAGAGAAAATACAAGCATATTGTTCAACACACAAAGGTAAGTGTATTGGCAATGGAAGCAACAAAATAAAATACAAATATAGAATTTTATCTGAATTAAATTGAACAGAATTTTTACTTTATACTTTTTAAATTGGTTAATTTGTGTTTTCTATTAATTGTTCTGAAATGTTCTAACTATTCTTCTATTTTTCTACCTTTCTAACAAAATCATGACATCATTAGCCCCAACCAGTTATTTTTGCTAATTAAGATGCTTCATTGTCATAGACACAGTTGGTGGACACTGAGAGGCAGATAAAGGAGGCTTTTGAGAAGCTTCACCAGTTTCTGAGAGATGAAGAGAAGGCCAGACTAGGTGAGCTGAGGAAGGAAGAGCAGCAGAAGAGAGATACTATGACCACAGAAATGAAGATCATTCACGACCAAATCTCATCTCTTACAACGGGTATCACTACTTTGGAACAAGACTTAAAGAAGCAGGATTTGCGCTTTCTGAAGGTATGAACACAGTAATCCCAAAACTAGACTGCAAACATTGCATGTTGCGTCTGTTAGTTAGAATAACGGACATGCAATGCTAGCGGTTTAGCTTGAGGGTACGGATTAGATAATTTTACAGTATCACCACCACAATATTGCAGTGCAATCAATGTGATTGTGAGTGACGTATACTCCCCAATGTGCTGTTGCTGATAAAGAGACATTACTGCAGCTTTTGGGAAGGTATCCATTATGGTGATGGCTTTGATTCCTTGTCTAAGGTTTAATCGGTTGTTTTCTGCACAGGATATTCCAATGTGTTCTTGACTATATTCTAGCATAATATGATTAACATTCAGTTTTTCTCTGTCTTATCATTGCTAGAGCTACAAAAACATCCAAATGAGGTACGTCCAATATATTTTCTTTCTCAATATTATACGTTATCTGCTTGTTACTGATATAGAGAAATTACTCCTCTTACACAAACGATATGGCCTAAAAATCATATCTCAATATTTGAATGGATGGTGTTCATGGATTGCTGGAAGATCCTTGGTGTCAAACTCAACCCAAGTACAATTGTACTGGAACACACCAATGTACATCATCAATGCATGCAATGATCAAGCAGAAATATGGAATCAAGCTGCCATATTGGATTAGCAATACATCAAAGCATACTCTTAATTGATGTGCTACTCCTAACTTGACCAAAAACCTTGTAAAAACATATATATATATATATATATAAATATATATATATATATATTATAACAACAAAACTTTCGGAAAGGGATTGTGTAGCTCAATGACTTGGTTTGAAGCATCTCAGATTGTTTGGGCATTCATTTAAAACATTTTGATATCAGGTTAATTGATTTCCAGTTTTTTTTAATGCAAACATTAGCGGTTAGGAGGACTCATTCCTTGTCCATAGACTCCTTACAAGCTAAGGAGAACACCCACCCATTATTATGATTTACAGTTGTAGGGCCCAGCTGCAGTGCACACCACAAGATCCTAAAATATTATCGGGAGTGCTCATAGATGTGGCCAAACACCTGGGTAACCTCAAGTTCAGAGTCTGGGAGAAGATGCTGGTGATTGCTAACCACAGTGAGTAACAGTTAAAAGAGAATATGTTTGTGATTAATATGTATTGTAGATGATAGAGTAGGTTTAACATAACATTTTATATGTTGTAAAATTTGTCTTTATAGTCAGTTTTCATGATGTAGCTATACCAAATAAAAGGTATACACTATATAGAACTAACAGAGTATCTCCTTATCTTCAAGCTCCTGTGATTATGGACCCCAACACAGCTCCCAGCTTTCTCACTTTGTCTGATGATCTGACCAGTGTGCGAAACTCAGGCACGCAGCAGATGTTGCCAGATAATCCAGAGCGATGCACGTTTAACGCAAAAATTTTGGGTTCTGAGGGGTTCACCTCAGGAAAGCACAGCTGGGAGGTGGAGGTGAGGAACCACCCCAGCTGGAATTTGGGTGTGGCAAAAGATTCAATCAACAGAAAAGATAGGACATTCGCAAATCCTAAATATGGAATCTGGGCAATAGGTTTAGAAAACAGTGAGTATACAGATCCAGAGGCTAGGCTTCTTGCTCTGAAGAGGAGACCCCAAAGGGTTATGGTGCAACTAGACTACAGTGGAGGGGAATTGTCCTTCTATGACCCCCGTGACATGTCAAAAATCTACACTCACAAAGACACATTTAATGAGCGACTCTTCCCATACTTCTCTATTGGAAAATGTAAAGATGCCAGTGAACCTGGATTCATCCAGATCTGCCCCTCAAAGGTGTCTCTAAAAGTGATGTCATCGTAAATTTAACAAGGAATTTTTCATAGATAAAAGCATCATAGAAAGCCTTTATAGTGGGTATGGTACGTCATTCCTCGTAAAGACTGAATAGAAATGTTCATGAAAGGTAGTATTTCATATTTAGTAGAAATTCAACAAATACATAATTTAGAGTCATTGAGGAATATATCATAAACATGTGGATATTCAAATATACAGAGTTGGTGTCATATTAGTATGCTAATTCAAATTTAATGACAATCTAATATACTTTAATGACAATCAAAGGGCATGTTATAAAACCCTTAAATCAATTATTAAAATGTAATAATTAAATTGCTGTGGGTAATGATTGACTCGTTGTACCCAGCTCAGCTTTTAGCTGTAAAGCTTTTGACACGTAGCGGTAAAGTTATTGTAACCTTTTCTTGATCCAATTCTTCCTTGTGTTCTCAGAAAGGAGGATGTATACGTAAGGAAATCGTAACACATTTATGAAAGCAAGCATAATAAAGCTTTGGGTTGACATAATCTGATTTGAGTTATTGTAGTACCGGATTCTAACACCAGGGGGTCCATCATTGGAAAAAGGTTTGTCCTATTCTCTGACCGACTATGGATTAGATTTGCTCACCTCCTGCGTCCTCTCTCGCCTCCTTTTGAAAAAGGTCCAAATGAATCGAAGAGAGTCTGCGAGGAGAGGGAACGTGGATGGAAATCTGATTGCTTGAAACGAGACAGTCCTTCTCAACTCGCAAGTCATTAGGCAAATTACGTTTAAAGGGGTGGATCCCAAAATAAATGTGTAAAGTGATAAAAACAAATGAAGTTCATTTTTTAGATAAAACAATAAGTTCAATTTTTTTTGTTAAACATGTGCATATTTTTCTCCTCTGATAAAACAAAAGCTGATTCAAAGTGGGTGTGTCTGATTTAAAAACTTCTGCATACAAGTGTATAGTGTTGGATTCGACATTTTGAACATTGAGCCATTAAAGACATGATAGATCAGACGCATAGTATATTAAGGGGTGACAGAGACTAGGTCTCTGTAGAAAGACAGATAGCTGTGTAATGTGTTGGGAGACAAGAAGAGAGCGATGTGCTGATACAGGGGAGACAGATGGACCTCTGTGGATTCGATGAAGGAGGGGTTAAGGTCAGGAGGTGAGGACAGATTCTCCTAAGGAAGTAATAAATGTTTGTTATCCTGTTACCCTCTTTATTATCTTTCTGTAGAGCCATAAAATATAAGGATTGGAGAGAAGGAGGAGTGTCTTAAGTGGGATATAAATATCTGGATGGGACAAATGTTGGGTTTTCTGATTACAGCTGTCCAGAACTTTTAGGAATAATTAAACTTGGTTAAAGCTTCTCTAGTGTCCGTAAGTTATTTACTCTGAAAAATAAGAACCTAACAATAGTCATTGAAAGTTGGTGCTGGAGAGTAACTGTAAATTAAAATAATCAACTTTTTCCTCAGTACATTTTCCCTGACACCCAAAAGTACTCGTTACATTTTGAATGATTAGCAGGACAGGAAAATTGTCAAAGTTACGCACTTAACATGAGGTCATACCTACTGCCTCTGATCTGGCAGACTCTAAACACAAATGCTTAATTTGAAAATGATATCCGAGTGTTAGCCTGCCACTGGCTATCCGTAAATGTAAAAAACAAGAAAATGGTGCAGTCTGGTTTGTTGATTAAGGAATTTTAAATGATTTATACTTTCACTTTTAATACTTATGTATATTTTTGAAATTACATTTACTTTTGATACTTAAGTATATTTAAAACCAAATAATTGAAGACTTTTACTCAAGTAGTATTTTATTGGTTGACTTTCAATTTTACTCAAGTCATTATCTATTAAGGTAACTTTACTTTTATTCAAGTATGACAATTGGGTACTTTTTCCACCTACCAACAACTTGAAACACTCCTCGAACACTTATTGGTTTTACCGAAACGATCATCTCCCTCTTTCATTCTCGTGTTAGCAGAATGCCATCCATTCCTCAGTTCAATGAAAATTGCACTGTAGCCTTTCACTGTAGAATATGGATAAAGTTATATTGAATACCATTAATTGCAGGTAGACTCTCTCCGCAGGTTTTCAGATAAACGCACTCAATTCAAGATATAGAACTTTCAAAATACAGAAAGTGACATTTTAAATCCATAAGGTTAATTAAAGTGTCAACTGTAATTTTATTACCGTTTATTGGCATATATTTGCATCAAACAGAGAACATATATAACTATTACTTATAGTAAACCGAATGCATCATATTTTGTGATGCAATTCAAACAACCTTGATTTTTCACATATTCATTCATTCAGGCAGATTCAGTGCATTCAGAAAGAATTCAGACACATTGACTTGTTCCACATTTTGTTACGTTACAGCCTTATTATAAAATGGATTCAATAGTCCCCCCCCTCACTAATCTACACACAATACCCCATAAAGACAAAGGAGCAACAGGTTTTTAGACATTTTTGCAAAATGCATATATATAAAAAATGAAATATCACATCTTCTAAGTATTCAGACCCTTTACTTAGTTAAAGCACCTTTGGCAGCAATTACAGCCTTGAGTCTTCTTGGGTATGATGGTACAAGCTTGGCACACCTGTATTTGGGGAGTTTCTCCTATTCATCTCCGCAGATCCTCAAGCTCTGTCAGGTTAGATGGGGGAGCATCGCTGCACAGCTATTTTCAGGTCTCTCCAGAGATGTTCGATCAGGATCAAGTCCGGGCTCTGGCTGGGCCACTCAAGGACATTGAGACTTGTCCCAAAGCCACTCCTGTATTGTCCTGTTGGAAGGTGAACCTTTGCCCCAGTCTGAGGTCCTGAGCACTCTGGAGCAGGTACTCATTAAGGATCTCTGTACTTTGCCCCATTCATCATTCCCTTGATCCTGACCAGTCTCCCAGTCCCCGCCGTTGAAAAGCATCCCCACAGCATGATGCTGCCACCACCATGCTTCATCAAAGGGATGGTGCCAGGTTTCCTCCAGACGTGATGCTTTGCATTCAAGTCAAAGAGTTCAATCTTGGTTTCATCAGACCAGAGAATCTTGTTTCTCATGGTTTTAGTCTTTAGAAGCCTTTTGGCAAGCTTCTAGCGGGCTGTCATGTGCCTTTTATTGAGGAGTGGCTTCCGTCTGACCATTTTACCATAAATGCCTGATTGGTGGAGAGCTGCAGAGAGCGCTGTCCTTCTGGAAGGTTCTCCCATCTCCGCAGAAGAACTCTGGAGCTCTTTCAGAGTGACCATTGGGTTCTTGGTAACCTACCTGACCAAGTCCCTTCTCCCCAAATTGCTCTAGGAGGAGTCTTGGTGGTTCGAAACTTCTTCCATTTAAGAATGATGATGGTTAATGTGTTCTTGGGGACCTTCAATTCTGCAGAAATGTTTTGATACCCTTCCCCAGATCTGTGCCTCGACACAATACTGTCTTGGAGCTCTACGGACAATTCCTTCGACCTCAAGGCTTGGTTTATGCTCTGACATGCACTGTCAACTGTGGGACCTTATATAGACAGGTGTGTGCCTTTCCAAATCATATCCAATCAATTGAATTTCCACAGGTGAACTCCAATCAAGTTGTAGTAACATCTCATGGATGATCAATGGAAACAAGATGCCCCTGAGCTCAATTTCGAGTCTCATAGTAAAGGGTCTGAATACTTATGTCAATCATTTGTAATGCAACTAAAAACCTGTTTTGCGTTGTCATTATGGGGTATTGTGTGCAGATCGATGAGGATTTGTATTTATTTAATCAATTTTAGAATAAGGCTGTAACGTAACAAAATGTGTAAAAAGTCTAGGAGTCTGAACACTTTCCGAATGCACTGTAAGCTAGGAAGAAAGGGGTTTGGCTGATTTCTCATCGAACAGCTCATCTGGCAAAAAAAGAAGTTTGACAATCTGTCAGTGAAAACAGTGTACTGATGCCTCTTGGTAGTTTACAGTTCTATAAAACCATTGGTAAGTTCAATAAGGTGCCTCAGAATCAATCATGAGAAATACATTGCCACAGTACTACAATACACAGTTTGTTAGCTTACTTAAAAATCTAAATCATAGTTCAAATATGATGACACTACTTTACATACTCTTTTTGGTTCAAATTAAAATAAATGTTTCCTGATACTGACATGATTCTCTTTATCATTGACTTGTTTTTACCAACCGTATACCTTGCTATAATCCTATAGATTAGGAGGAGGACAGTGATATGTAGAGGTTATGCTTCAGGCAGCAATGAAAAAAATCTAGTGCAAAAGAATGTCTGATTCATTCTAAGCATAACCCAAATGTTGATACAACTCATTCCTCTGACGAGAGAGCCAGTCTTTCCAACTTGGCGTCGAAACGTTTTCGGCTAGAGTCCAGAATGTTGATGCCGTTCTTTTCAAAGTCATACCGGAGTTTATGCAGCTCCTCCAGTCGCCCTGTGATGTTCTGCGTGCTGTACTCCAGGACTTTAGGTTTCTCCATTATCTGCCTCATAGTGATCCCTCCCTTTAATAGACAGTCCAGTTTTGAACTCAGCGTATCCGACCCGATGAAGAGCACAGTGGGGTAGCAGACGATCAGTTTCTTGACGTCGACTTTCCGACAGCCGAGAGACGCCAGCTTCTCCTGAAGCATCTTGAGGTTTCTCTTCAGGTACTCGTTAGAGAGGTCCAGGATTTCTGCCCCAGCACCCTGCAGCAGAGCCAGCAGCTCCGGATCACTCATCTTGAAAGTCACCTTGAGGAAGTCAATGTTTGCCTTCACCCTCTTGGTGCTGCGGATGAGGATATAGAGGTTTCGGGAAATCACTACCTTGGCAAACTGCCCAGGGTCCTCTCCACCTAACTCGGCGCACACATCTTCCAGGAACTCCACCATCTGACGGTTGAGCTCGACACTGTTGGAGAAGGTCCGTGGCGCCGTGGTCAGCAGGCGGTGGAGGTCCTTGGCGTTGAGGCCCAGCGAGCCCAGGAACACGATGTTCTTCTCCAGGTTGTCGTTGTCGCTCGAACGGAAGAAGGACTCGGGCGAGCGGTCCAGAATGCTGACGATTTCGCTGTCGCTCTTGAAGACACTCCGCCACATCGCCCAGCGTTGCTCCAAATGCTCACCCGAGCGAGTGATGGCTCGTGGGTACCGGGAGATGATGCCGGCCACCACTTTGCGGCTGGCGCCTTTGCCATGGAGAAAGTGAGCCAGACCTTGCTCATTGGTGATGATCTTGCGAAGCACTCCCGGTTGGCGCTGGCGCACCATCTTCACGTCCACCCCCATGAAGGTCAAGCTCTCCAGCAAGGACTCATTCTCAGGCCCCACTGAAGGCTTTGAGTCGCTGACAGTTGCAGTGACGGTGCAAAGCCCCCTGGGAAGACCGACAGATGTCAGCTGGGCGGGAGATGAGACAAAGCGGCTAAAAGCTGGTACAAGGGTTCTGTGAAGGCCTAGCAGACCCTGGACTCCTGGCATTAATGTCATATTCAACACTGTTGAAACATGACATCAGACCTAGAAGAAAAAAATACAAGATAATATTATCAATAAATTCTACCTCCAGTGAAATTATAGTAGACATTTAAAGTCTACTGAACTCATTAATGATACTGATCAAAGTCAAGCTACTTCGTACATTCTCTAAGCAGGACGAGAGATTATAAAAAGGTTTCTCCAAACAGCTGTGCAGAGAATACAGCCATTTTATAGGCCCTCAGTTTGTGCACCATTCAGCAGCACTGCAGTAGCTTCTAGCTACAATTAATACCAGTCCCACATATACAAGCTATCAGTGTTAACAATCTATTGTATGTGTTTCATGGAGATAAGTAGCTAGTTATAACAGCCTAGCTAGCTAAATGTAAGCAAGCATTTAGCCTGCATGCTAGCTGACGTTGCTGGGAATTAGCTTGCAAAAAACGGAGCTAAATACAATTATATTTCAACTTACTCGGTCGATTGTCTATAAGCTTGATCCATATGCATTGGAGGGGACAAACATCTAATGGAACTTCATTACCAAACGTAGGCAGAGAGGAGGTAAATCTACAACAGACCCACGTTTGGAACGTTTGTTTAATTTATTTTCTATTAGACTATTTTTCTCAATTTCCCCCTGAATAAGGACCAACCCTACGGACAATCAGCAATGTTTAAATTTAATGTTCCTTAACTTCCGGCAGACTATCCGTTTTTTTGTCAGCTAATTCCAACGATAGCAGCGCTAGTATTTACACACTACTAAAAGCAGTTACTTACTTACGTTAGTCATTAGCTACTGTAAATTATGCACTACCGATCCTTAAGAAGATTTAAGCAATACCAACCGGACATATTTGGTCTACTCTCCAATTGACAGTGCACGCTTTGTGCCACATTGAAAATGCTTTTTAAATACATTAATTTGCTTGTGTACTATTACAGTAACTAACATTAGCTAGCTACCTAAACAAATCCTTATTGAAAGTTAGCTATTTGTCTTAATAACTGCTCACCCTTCTTTTGTTTGGTTTCTCCTCTACCACACACTGCATACCGTTTCCCAATGACCAACAAACGAGGAACAAGCAGGTAGTTTGTTTACATTCATTTCCGGTAAAGCCTTCAGCGCACTCTTGCTGTGGGGGCGGACGTGCAGTTTGTAATGCCATGCAATATATAGCAACACGCTAGAGGGCGCCAGAAGTCATTGGATGGCGCCATCCAATTTCTGTAAGAGGTGTATCGAAATAAACATAATATTTGTTATTCCTGCCTCCTGTAATTCTGTATTTGCTATCATATTTATATAATTGGCTTTATTTACCATATGACAGAGTTATATAGGCATAACATTATGCTACTGTATGTTTACAGGCCCAGTTTAGTCAACATTGTTATACGCCACTGAAAGGGCTTTGGCCAGGGTAGGCCGTCATTGTAAATAAGAATTTGTTCTTAACTGACTTACCTAGTTAAATAAGGTTAAATAAAGGTTACATAAAATAAAATAAAATGAACAAAAATATAAACAACATGTAAAGTGTTGGTCCCATGTTTCATGAGCTGAAATAAAAATCCCAGAAATGTTCCATATGCACAAATAGCTTATATCTCTCAAAGTTTGTGCACAAATTTATTTACATCCCTGTTAGCGAGAATTTATAATTTTCCAAGAGAATCTATCTACCTGACAAGAGTGACATATAAAAAAGCGGATTCAACAGCATAATCATTACATTACACAGGTGCACCTTGTGCTGGGGACAATAAAAGGCCACTTTAAAATGTGCAGTTTTGTCACACGACACAATGCCACAGATGTCTCCATTTTTGAGGGTGTGTGCAATTGGCATGCTGACTGCAGGAATGTCCACCAAAGCTGCTGCCAGAGAATTTAAATTAACATTATCTTCCGTAAACTGCCTCCAACGTAATTTTACAGAAATTACCGGCTTCACAACCGCAGACCACGTGTAAATAGACCAGCCCAGGACCTCCACATTCGGCTGCTTCACCTGCGGAGTTGTCTGAGTGGGGTGGAGGTGTTGCTGAAGAGTATTTACAGTGCCTTGCGAAAGTATTCGGCCCCCTTGAACTTTGCGACCTTTTCCCACATTTCAGGCTTCAAACATAAAGATATAAAACTGTATTTTTTTGTGAAGAATCAACAACAAGTGGGACACAATCATGAAGTGGAACGACATTTATTGGATATTTCAAACTTTTTTAACAAAGCAAAAATTGGGCGTGCAAAATTATTCAGCCGCCTTAAGTTAATACTTTGTAGCGCCACCTTTTGCTGCGATTACAGCTGTAAGTCGCTTGGGGTATGTCTCTATCAGTTTTGCACATCGAGAGACTGAACTTTTTTCCCATTCCTCCTTGCAAAACAGCTCGAGCTCAATGAGGTTGGATGGAGAGCATTTGTGAACAGCAGTTTTCAGTTCTTTCCACAGATTCTCGATTGGATTCAGGTCTGGACTTTGACTTGGCCATTCTAACACCTGGATATGTTTATTTTTGAACCATTCCATTGTAGATTTTGCTTTATGTTTTGGATCATTGTCTTGTTGGAAGACAAATCTCCGTCCCAGTCTCAGGTCTTTTGCAGACTCCATCAGGTTTTCTTCCAGAATGGTCCTGTATTTGGCTCAATCCATCTTCCCATCAATTTTAACCATCTTCCCTGTCCCTGCTGAAGAAAAGCTGGCCCAAACCATGATGCTGCCACCACCATGTTTGACAGTGGGTATGGTGTGTTCAGGGTGATGAGCTGTGTTGCTTTTACGCCAAACATAACGTTTTGCATTGTTGCCAAAAAGTTCAATTTTGGTTTCATCTGACCAGAGCACCTTCTTCCACATGTTTGGTGTGTCTCCCAGGTGGCTTGTGGCAAACTTTAAACAACACTTTTTATGGATATCTTTAAGAAATGGCTTTCTTCTTGCCACTCTTCCATAAAGGCCAGATTTGTGCAATACACAACTGATTGTTGTCCTATGGACAGAGTCTCCCACCTCAGCTGTAGATCTCTGCAGTTCATCCAGAGTGATCATGGGCCTCTTGGCTGCATCTCTGATCAGTCTTCTCCTTGTATGAGCTGAAAGTTTAGAGGGACGGCCAGGTCTTGGTAGATTTGCAGTGGTCTGATACTCCTTCCATTTCAATATTATCGCTTGCACATTGCTCCTTGGGATGTTTAAAGCTTGGGAAATATTTTTGTATCCAAATCTGGCTTTAAACTTCTTCACAACAGTATCTCGGACCTGCCTGGTGTGTTCCTTGTTCTTCATGATGCTCTCTGCGCTTTCAACGGACCTCTGAGACTATCACAGTGCAGGTGCATTTATACGGAGACTTGATTACACACAGGTGGATTGTATTTATCATCATTAGTCATTTAGGTCAACATTGGATCATTCAGAGATCCTCACTGAACTTCTGGAGAGAGTTTGCTGCACTGAAAGTAAAGGGGCTGAATAATTTTGAACGCCCAATTTTTCAGTTTTTGATTTGTTAAAAAAGTTTGAAATATCCAATAAATGTCGTTCCACTTCATGATTGTGTCCCACTTGTTGTTGATTCTTCACAAAAAAAATACAGTTTTATATCTTTATGTTTGAAGCCTGAAATGTGGCAAAAGGTCGCAAAGTTCAAGGGGGCCGAATACTTTCGCAAGGCACTGTATGTCTGTAATAAAGCCCTTTTGTGGGGAAAAACTCATTCTGATTGGCTGGGCCTGGCTCCCCAGTGGGTGGTTCTGGCTGCCAAGTGGGTGAGCCTATGCCATCCCAGGCCCACCCATGGCTGCACGACATAACCTGAAAGACCGCTCAGCAAGGAAGAAGCAACTGCTCCAAAACCGCCATAAAAAAGCCAGACTATGGTTTGCAACTGCACATGGGGACAATGGTCGTACTTTTGGAGAAATATCCTCTGGTCTGATGAAACAAAAACAGAGCTGTTTGGCCATAATGACCATTGTTAACTTTGTAGGAAAAAGGGGGATGCCTGCAATCCAAAGAACGCCATCCCAACCGTGAAGCACAGGGGTGTCAGCATCATGTTGTGGGGGTACTTTGCTGTAGGAGTGTCTGGTGCACTTCACAAAATATTTAGCATCATGAGATGTGGATGAAAATTATGTGGATATATTGAAGCAACAGCTGAAGACATCAGTCAGGAAGTTAAAGCTTGGTCGCAAATGGGTCGTCCAAATAAATGGACAATGACCCCAAGCATACTTCCAAAGTTGTGGCAAAATCGCTTAAGGACAACAAAGTCAAGGTATTGGAGTGGCCATCACAACCCCCGACCTCATTCCCATCAAAAATGTGTGGGCAGAACTGAAAAAACATGCACGAGCAAGGAGGCCAACAAACCTGACTCAGTTACACCAGCTCTATCAGGAGGAATGAGCCAAAATTAACCCAACTTATTGAGGAAAGCTTGTGGAAGGCTACCTGAAACGTTTGACCCAAGTTAAACCATTTTAAGACAATGCTACCAAATACTAATTGAGTGTATGGATGTAAACTTCTGACCCACTGGGAATGTGATTAAAGAAATAAAAGCTCAAATAAAAGCATTCTCTCTACTATTATTCTGACATTTCACATTCTTGAAATAAAGTGGTGATCCTAACTTACCTAAGACAGGGAATTTTTACCAG
This sequence comes from Oncorhynchus masou masou, assembly GCF_036934945.1. Classification (NCBI taxonomy): domain Eukaryota; kingdom Metazoa; phylum Chordata; class Actinopteri; order Salmoniformes; family Salmonidae; genus Oncorhynchus; species Oncorhynchus masou. The sequence goes on along the minus strand of NC_088224.1, from coordinate 33,389,007 downwards.
GTTTAAATGTCAGGAATTGTGAAAAACTGTATAAATGTATTTGGCTAAGGTGTATGAAAACATCCGTCTTCAACTGTATACAGATAAATAAATACAGAAAAAAGAAACAGAAGGCATTTTAATCCAGTCCGGTACAAAGAGAAGATTCATATGGGAAACAAACCTATATACCAAGTTCCCAATTCCATGTCAGAATGATTCAAGAGTGTTTTACTGTTGATCATGGTTCTCATGGGGTACAATGTTGGGTTGAATGGCGGGAACCCGGTTTCTGAGATTTACCAGGATTTATCATCCAAAACCACTCCCCTTTCCTGGGATAAATTACTGCGAGCAACCAATAAATTATAATAAGTTCTTTATATGAACAGCATGGCATGATATGGAACTGTTAAATGATATGTAATGTCTAAATCTGGCTTATCTATGGCCTCTATGTAAGGGATTTCCTCCTCTTCTTCCGAAGAGGAGAGGCAAAAAGGATCAGAGGACCAATATGCGGCGTGGTAAGTGTCCATGGCTCTTTTAATACGAAAATGTACACATGAACAATTAAATACAAAATCAATAACCGTGGAACGAACGAAACCCAAAACAGTACCGTGTGGTGAAAAACACAGACACGGAAACAAACACACAGTGAAACCCAGGCTACCTAAGTATGATTCTCAATCAGAGACAACTAATGACACCTGCCTCTGATTGAGAACCATACTAGGCCGAAACGTAGAAATACCCAAATCATAGAAAAACAAACAGACTGCCCACCCCAAATCACGCCCTAACCATACTAAATAATGACAAAAACAAAGGAAATAAAGGTCAGAACGTGACACTCTACACGATGAAGGGTTAGGGACAGACCCATCTCAGTATGGAGCTTAGTTCACAAAGCATCTAGACCTATCATCTCATCATGGTAACTTTTTTACTTGTGATAGGTAGGCATACATTTGCTGCTAGCGTATTTTGTGCTACAGTAATATAAATACCAAATGCGCTTCTAATTTACCCATATCCATCTGGCTTCACCTTGTTTTTATTGCAGCAGCAGAGTATTAAAACAGCCTATCACTCGAATGCTGTTGCTTTAAATCAGTGCACTGGCGAGCACTCTCTCGCAGTCTTTCTCTCTCTCCATCAACTCCATTCAAATTGCATCCAAAATTGATAATCCTGTTCTAGATTGATCTATAGCCCTATATATAGATGTCCTAGCCAGTGGTGATTTTAGCATGTAAATCTTTTTGTTTGTTTATGCTTGCCAGCAAAGCCATTACAGTGACAAACGATGCCCACAAACAGCACCATGGAGTGAATCCTTACCACTGCTACACCTGGCTATCAGCAGAGGCTTGTCTGGCAGCGAAACAGTTAATTTGCTTTCTACCTTTAAAAAAAACATAGCTGATATGGCTGACTTGCTATTGACAATTGAGATGTACAAACTATGGCATAAGGGGATGGCGAGCAGATAAGAGGCAATCCGTAATTTTGATTAAGACATTCATGAGCGAGCTCGGATGGATGTAGTCAATATAACTATTTGTTTTATTTTTGAAATGTACAGCGACAGAATTCAGAACATGGGCCGTTCTTACAGTATTCTCCCTGGACACCAAGTCAGAACCGTAGGATAAATAAAGGGGACATATAAGCAGACAATGGAAGTTCTTACAATATTAAATTATTACATTTATCTAAAACAGGCTATAGGCTACATGTGCACCACAAAGTTAGAATGAGAGGGAAAAGGACCAAATTATTAGGGTGAGGTACATGGGCTACTAACAACTTCCTACACAACATAGACTTAGTATTACTTTCTTAGCAACAGTATACGTATCTCCCTGGCATAATACATAATTTATGCAGCAGTATACAATGCATTTTAGGACTCCCCTCATTATGCTGTGCTCATTTGAACAGGAAGGTGGTGCGGCGGTCCTTCTTTTGGGCAAATTTTGTCATCAAACTTTGTCATCAAAGTCTGGCATTCTCTGGATTTATGGTGCTTTCAAGACTGGAAACTCTGAAAAAAAAACAAGGTTGAATCATGACGTCAGTGATCTTCAGGTTGGAGCTCTAGAAAGAGGCCCGAGATCCTGACTTAGAATTCTGAGATGGATGACCGTTCAAAATGTTTATTTTCGAGTTCCCAGTTGTCTTGAACTCACTGAAGTCTGAGATTTCCCAGTTCCAAGTTTCCAGTTGTTTTGAACATGGCAGTAGTCATGCTGGATTGACAGCATGGCAAATGTATTCAACATTTTCTGGCCCATTGTGTTGCATGTGATAGTTTATCCTTTTAAGCTTGGAAAATAGACCTTTAAACTCAGACTTGGACCATACACCCACTCCACTGAATAGCAGACTAGTGATTGCTTTGCAACTCTTGCAGTTAGCCACTGATTCCTTCCAAACCACTCATTGTTGAATTTGCAACTTCCAACTTGTTTTGTAACATTTATGTCCAATCGCCAATGAGCAGCAATACGTTTTATCTATAATTTCCCTTCATTATTTCTCTTCCTGACAAGGATGGAAAAGGATTTGCCAGTAGATTGTCGACTTCATTCATGATGGTGACTGCTTGTCTAGCTTGCTAGCTAAGATTTTGAAAGTATGATGTTGACATGATCAGTTCAATCAAAGCTACAGTAGATATAACGTGATTAGACTTAATTTGATCTGTGGTCAATGAACTTGAGCCTTCTTGGAAGGGCTCTTTTAATGTAGTTCTATGGCAACACCCAAGGCTTGAGTTTTCGAGCTCTCCCCATAGATTTTGCGGTGACATGGTGTCCCCATGAGTGACAGAACACTCAGGCATTCACGGTGCAACTAGAGAACACTGCTAACCCCTACACTCCGCATTTTCAGCTTGCTGCCCGACCACCACAGAAAGCACTGAGCTAGGCTGAAACACCTGCATTTTGGAGCTGCCTTACTCAAGAAAGCAACCCCTGTTTGTTTGTGGCTTTATTAACTCAAATTGTTATTTTTATTACATTGTTTGCAAACGGATATGTGACACGTATTAATGCCAAAATAACATGCAAAACAGGCAACAACAACAATAAAAATATGTATTTTTAATTTTTGTAATTTTTTTTGCTAAATAGTTTCTGCCTCACCTGCCCTGAATGATGGGTCGCCACTGGTCCTAGTTTACCTCTTTCAGGTAATAAAGTCAATGCAGTATTAGCCTTATATTTAGCTAATCTATGATGGGTTATGCATAATAAGCTTCTAATTTATAGCCTATGTCTCTTACGCAGTAAGCAAGCACCTGTGATCGTCTGGCCTCTTTAAAAAAAAACGCTCCTGACGAGTGAGTACATTGTCTATGCCAGGCAAAATCGCTCCTCATTGTTATGGATGTGTCCAAATGATTGTCAAAATGAAAACAGCTTCAACAAATGCAAATGCAGCTACTTTGCTGTTATTCTGTTGCACGTTTTGACGTGACTGGAAGTTAGCCGTAGTTGGCAAACTAGCACGCAAGAGATAAGAACATTATAGATACAGTACAAAAAGACTGAAGACTGGGTTGGGTTTCTGGCAACCAAACCGATAAAAAGGGACTACCAGCAGGCCTGGATAGCGACCCTATATTTGTGGCTGGACTATATCTTGTGGAAGGTTTAAATGGCATGAATAAATCCATCAAAATAATGTTTTTAATTCAAATATGTAAATCATTATTTGAATATGTTGGTAATATGTTGTATAAAAGTGATAATGCCCTTGAAATCGGTGTTTGGAGGATATATTGGCATGGTTTGCCAGCCCTCGCCTTGGTATCCTGCCTAACAACACCCATGCAAATATATCCTCCAAACACTGACCTCTTGGTCATTATCACTTAAGTATAATACAATACAGTACAGTAATACAGTTCACACTCAAAAAGATTAGCCTACTGGAGCTAGTTTCATTTATTTACCCAAGAGATGATATAGCTAGCTACTTCTATGGGCTTTTATGCATAATGTGCAATAGCCTATATCATACAGTAGTCTGTATTGAATAACGGCAAAATCTTTTGGGCATTTTTGGGCTTCATTAAATGTCATTAATGTAGGGCTCATAAAATGTATTTAATATATGGCTCATTAGGATCAGGTTTGAATTTTAATGCTGATCAAAGCTCTGATCAAATCCAGACATTTATTTGCTTTATAATGCTTTTTAATGACACTTCCTGTTTAGTGGGAAATACCTGGTTACCCGGGACAAAAGTCATTAATTCTCGGGATGGAACATTTGTAAAATACCGGGAAAATATTCAACCCTAGTACAATGACTGAAATGCACTTGGGATGGTCACCTAATCACATAATTATTGTTAGAAGAATATCTCTGGTAAATTGCAGCAACATATTGTGTATTGAAGGCCATCATGACCATGGGCTCCTCCAATCAGCCCATCTCAAGGCTGGAGAAGGAGAACTATCAAGGTGTTGTTTGGCATTGGACAATGAGACACAAAGGCCCTTATACTTTATTCATGCCATCCATCTAAGTTTCAAGTTGTTATTGTCAGGTGCACAAGTACAGTGCAATGGCTTTCGTTTTCAATGCCCCAGCAGCCAGCTGACTCTGTGCACCTCTGTCAGCTGTCCACTTCAGTTGCAATCCTTGCAGCTCAAGAGCGCGACTGCGGGAAGAAGTATCATCCTCCATCTCTTCCTTGATGAGCCCCTGCGCTCATACATATTTTAATATGGCACATAGAGCTATCTTTATTATTCAAATGGTTTTTCTTCCACCGCTCGGATGTTAAAGGAAAGATAATGCTTTGTCAAGGCGCCAGTCTCTCTGCTAATTTAAGTCATGTCTGGCGTGAGAGAGGCTCAATATTACCATTCTGTACACATAATCAGCAGTGCAGTATGTTTTTCATTATGATCGCCCTCGCTTCCTTATTCTCCCACTCGATCCACAGCTCATAAAGAGGGTCTCATCTGTGTCTCGTTACTGATGTGATGAACAGTTATTGTGTTGGCTTACGCTTTTCTTTAGTTTGCTTGTTGTTGTTATGTTCATCCCAGTGCACATACACTTAAAATCAGTAACTTTCTCCATACCTTATGGTATTGCCTAAGTCTCCTGCTGAAATGTGACTGCTTTATTTGTATGCACATGCTTAAAAAGCGAGCTTATTCATATTTTATCAGACACTGTTATCTAGAACGATTTACAGGAGCAATTAGGGTTAAGTGCCTTGCTCAAGCCTACATCAATCGATTTTCACCAAATTGGCTCAGGGATTTGAACCAGAGACCTTTTGGTTACTAGCCAAACACTCCTTACAACTAGGCTGTCTGCCACCCCAGTGAAAATCGGTGGAATTCAATTTATTGAGAGCATAAAGAGTTTCTTTCTTTTTACTTGACATAGGCCTACTGTATCGGTGATTCAGAAAGGCATCGAACCAATACATTTGTTTATTATTGTATCCTATGGTTATTTATTCAAGCCTTGAATGCTTGTTTCGTTATAGTGTAAATCATGGTCTTGTAGCATTTTTTCCTCAAATGTATTTGTTAAGGGATTCTGTTGAGACCTCATAGGGCAGCAGCGGTATCTGATATGACTGTGCATATCCCATAATCCTAAAACCCACAGGAAGCTGCTGGGGAGAGAACGACTCATAATAATGTCTGGAACGGCATGAAGGGATACACTAATTCCGCTCCAGCCATTACCATGAGCCTGTCCTCCCCAATTAAGGTTCTGCCAACCTCCTATGCTGTAGCTGCCCCTGGATTGGTCTCTCTGAAAATGGCTTTTAGCAGGATTGTGATCCTCAAGACTAAATCAATAGGGAAATAGATATTGACCAACAGTAATGTACCAAAACCTATTTTCAGGCTCTTCTCAGCCCTCGTTGTTTCTTTAAGACGAACTGGAAACAAACAACCTCTACCAAAACAACCAAACTCCTATATTTTAAATGTCTACGTGGACTCTATGAAAACTGCCACTGTGTTGACATAATCTAGATCAGTGTCCTGATCCATTTGTTGGTGCCCTGCAATCGTGGTGGTGCTTGGGTTACTGTGCCACTGACATAGTGCTCCTCAGAGCCATCCATTATTAAAAGCCTAAAACTTTCAGATGGGCAGCAGGTCTTGCTGAAGGTGCTGCATAAACAACAAAAGTTCACAGGTGGGATCTGAGCTAAGGATGTCGAAGAGAAGATGGGTGGAATTCAAGATCTGCCAGACCATAAGCTGCACAGCTCCCATTAGTCGAAGACACAGACCCCCTTCTCCTGCTGCTGCCGGTATGTAGATGTCACTGTCTGTGTAGAAGCTTCTTTTCTGTGAGCTTTCTTGACCTAAATCACATTTTTAATGCTGATTATCAGGGTCTGCATGGTTTTCCAGTGCAATGGAGAATCCAGAGAATGTTCCTAAATGCTATAAGTGGTATAATTTGTGATGAGGTTGGGTTGGAAGCATTGACTAAATGTCAGATGGACATATTCTATGATTATGTGCAAATTGTGCTCTCATTTGTTATTAGTTTTAATACCAAACTTGCAGAAATAATCATTTGGAGAGACCACTATAAATTCGTCATGATATTATTATTATTAGAGTACGAAAACTGTATTTAAAAAAAGCCTCAACTCAGTTTGAACAATATTGTGAATGTTTTAGAACTGTTCTTAACTGGGCAGTGTGAAATGAATCACGATTAGCAATTGTGCAACACAGTGACGTTGTTTGCACCTCCACAGAAATTATTTTGATTTACTCACGCATATGATTTCAATCAATGTATATTTAATTTGTATACAGTATGTTTCCCTCTGTAATTTGTTTTATTCAAATGACACGTTTTGACATTTCCTGCAGTACGATCCTAAAGGGGCGGAGCAGCAGTAAACAGCCACCTACGTGACGTCAACGCAATCGTGTTTACGTGGATAACATGGCGGCGGAGATGTGGTTGTAGCAAGGACTATGTCTTCTCCTAATGGAAGCCTGTCGCAGTGATATGAAACCATTACTAAACAAAGTGAATGTCAACAAACAGAAACTTTCCCCACAGACTCTGGGCTAATTCGCTAACTCTTCGCATGAAGCCCCTTTACTCTTTTCTCAGCTACATACAACGGTAATGGAAGACGAAGAGAGGCAAAAGAAGCTCGAGGCCGGCAAGGCAAAGGTATGATAGCCTACTACTAGCTATCTAGCCGAGGTCAATTATTTATTTGCGTTTCAAAGTTTCTGTTAGTCTGGCTTGGGAACCACATTCATTGCTGCACGTGGTTGCCGTTATACATGGGCTTACATCGTTTTATTTAGGAGCTGTTTCGGGAGCCCTTCCGTGTTCCCCTCCCTGTCAGCTGTCACTACTAGAAAACATGCACTCCCATGGCATGGATGACAGCCCGGGGTTTTTAGGTGTCTGTATTAGCCAGCTAGCAAGACTTCCTTTGTCATGTGAAGTTCCATTGTTATCTCATAGAAACGTGCTGTTTCCTCCTAAAATGTAGTTACCAGTTTTGAAGAGAAGTATTAATTTGAACTTGGATAGTTAGCGAAACAATTCATCCTTTCCTGACAACGTCAGGCTTGATTAACACCACGTGATTGAAATATTGAGATTCTTGTGTGACAGGGTCAGGACATACCCCTAGTTAGCTTGAGCAAACTCACATGTTCCATACGTCACGGATTCTTAGTTTCCCTTTTTATGCACGCTAACGTTACTGTAACCACCAGTGCTACAAATGAGGTCATAACAACCCTGCTGAATGATATGGGAAAAAAAGGTGCCAACTGCTTATCTCATGCAGAAGGCGAGGTCACACAAGCTCTGCTCTCCATGAAATTAATGAATCAAGATTTGCAATGCAACATATGCTCACCTCACATACTATTTCAATGTATGATTTATTTTAATCAGAATTTAATACAATATCGAAATATCCAGTGAACGGGCACAATAGCCTACTTTATGATGATACGATAACCCACCCTGATAGTTAACTGAGAAGGATGATGTTAGTGTAAAAATAGAATAGTCACTTCCCTGCTAGAGTCCCAAAAATATATAAAAGGGTGCTTGTAGGCAGATGGAAAGAAAGTAGACTGGACTGTTAATGCAGGTTAGCCTCTACAAATCCGAGAGTGGAAGACTCCTCCCTCATCTGTTACATGTAGGCTCACTTTTTGTGAACAGTCAAGTCACAAGTCAGACTATTGAATAAACTTCATTTGAACATACTTCACCTGTTGTCTGCTGATTTTGTCCATATGTAGGAGGTAATCTGAGACAATATCCACAGAGTAGTGTTATTAACACAACTTTCTGTACGTTGGTCTGTATGTCGATTTGTATTTTCAATTCTGACATAATACGCACAAGATTTGCATATGTCATCAATGGCAGAGTTTAACTGAAGCACAGACCAAAATTTGTCCCATGCAATGGGCTAGCAAATTTCACAAGCCCTTCCAGCTGATTGCGAGGTAACGTGCTTTGGTCAACAATACTCGGCTATTTGTTTACATGTTGTGCATCACGTGAAATTCATTGGGAGATGGAAAATACAAGCAACAGAACTGACCAGGCTGCAAAAAAGTTGAGTAAACAACACTTTCCTGTGGTTACCCTATCTCTACTTCCTACTGCCAAAAGGACCAACAGCATGGACAATTGGTAATGTGCATTTAAAAATGATTGTATTCAGCCTTCTGGCTTGTAGAGACTATTGCATTATTTTTACAGCGAATTCTTTCAGACTGATATCCATGGAGAAAGCATGGTAACAGTCGAATGTTTAGACAAACTGAAAGTCCTTTCAGAATTTGAGGTTACCGACCTTTGCAGTGTCATTCCCCTGCCTTAGTCCCTTAACGAGCTTACGCCCTAAGGAAGTTTATTTTGAGTCATGAATCTATCTATTTTGAGCCAGCATTATTCATTCAGTATTTGAAGGCTAGATCTATTGAAAGGGAAAACACTTTTTGTGTCACCACCCCTGAAACTATTTTGGAACATGCAAATTTAAACTAGACTGTCTCAATAATCAACTAGCAAGGCTATATTTTAAATGCTCAGTAACGATAGCAGTAAGGCACCACAACATCTCAGTGTTGAGGCGCCACTACAGCCTGGGGTTCGATCCCAGGCTGTCACAACCGACCATGACTGGGAGCCCCATAGCGGGGTGCACAATTGGGCCAGCGCCGTCCGGGTTAAGGGAGGGTTTGGCCAGAGGGGGGCTTTCCTTGGCTCATCATGCTCTAGCGACTCCTTGTGGACGATGTTCCCCCTGACTCATTGGTGCAGCTGACTTCCGGGTTAAGCGAGCAGTCTCTTAAGAAGTAGGCGGCCAGGCGTTTGGAGGACGCATGTCTCGACCTTTGCCTCTCCCAAGCCCATTGAAGTTGCAGCGATGAGACAAGGTTGTAACTAGCAATGGGAGAAAATATGTTAAACTACTTAATAAAATAAGAAATGCTTCAGTGGTGGCAAAAGTATAGGTCTAGGCCATCTAGGAGTCAAATTTGTTTTATGATTCTATGGGAGATTCTCAATTGGGTAAAGTCCGTCCTCTCCTCAACTCCTTTGTCCTTCTCTGATTGTGCGGACTTAGCAGGCCCCACAATCAGATTGAATGATTTTCTATGGAAAGGGGGGCATTGCTACTAATGTTAGCGCTATGTTTCCATAGACTTTGTAGACAATGCAGATAGGCTAAGGTTGTGTAGTATTCCAGTATAGAGCTACTGTAGTGTTTTGCTACTGTAGAAATTGTTCAGGCTCCTGTTGGTTCTGTTGAGTATTTGAGACTCTATTTAAAATCGTGTCTCAGCAGAAATATATAATTGTTTACATAAAAAAAAAAAATCTAAATGAATATAGGGAAAGCACTAAACTCCAAGACCTTGAATTCCATCAAATCAAAATTTATGCTAATCAACTTAAGTGGAGGCTCAAATATCTTCCATATTCTTGAGTGCGTGATCTTCAATCAAGCAGGATGTTTTCCTTTTGCGTGCCATCATTTAATCTGTGAATGCACACACAACTTTGCATCTGGAAATTGCGACATGGAAACAAGCGTCACCAATCAACACTTAATTGCTATGATACATATAGTACTAGGCTTGTAAGTCTTTCAAAGACACTCGCCAACTAGCCAATATGAGACATTAGTAGACCCAGACCTAGCTTTTAGGTTATTGATGACAGAGGTACCCAGCATAACCTGCTTAAGGATAATCCCCTGTCAGGACACAGGCCATGGCTTGACCTCACTCATCTAACTATAGGCTATATTATAGAACAAAACATCTTAAGTGTTGAAAGAAACATAGCTTATCTTAAACTTTGATCGTTTTTTATCTTTCATAGAGCTCTCCCCCAGCTCCGATTCTCTGCTATATTAACGTTAAAAGAGGACTGCTAGGTTGATTTGGAATTTGATGGACCAGGGATAAGAAAGACTGAAAATGGTTTTGTATTAGCTATATTGAAATCAGTTAATCTGCACATAGCCACAAGTTGAATGATTCCTCAACAACAACAACAATAACAAAAAATTATTTTCACAAAATATAATCCATAGGAGGGTCCTTTTGGTGGAAGGATTTTTGACACATTTGTATCTTAATAAATAGTTGAAGTTGGAATATTTGCAAAATTCTAGCTTTACGCAGGCCTCCTTTAAGACTGTTTCTTCTGTAGGTGCTACAAAGCAATAATTGGTGTGATATGAAGCTTTACCGCTTGCTCTGTATTATGAGTAGAATTTTGATAAGACATTTTATACAATAAAATGGCCAACGTCCATAAAGATGGCAGAGTACAGATAATTGTTTTAGCAGTATCCACATTTTTTTAAATGACATGGTTCAATGCACCAATAAATCAGCACAATCTACTTTCTCAGTTTCTCAAATTGCTGACATCTTCGAGCTAGAATTGTGATTATGCTAATGCCGATACAAAAAGTAATGTATAGCAATTTACAATCTGGCGAATTCAGCAAACAAAGGATTTGTGGTAGCCATCTTTATGCACGTTTGCCATTGGCAATGTAACAAATCACCAGCAGAGAAAAAACATTTTGAATCCATTTTACATTTTAATTTTATTAATTTAGCCGACGCTCTTATCCAGAGCAATTTACAGTTAGTGCATTCATCTTAAGATAGCTAGGTGGGACCACCACATGTCACATTTACTCTGTTGGTAGCCTAATGCTTACAAATTTGTTTTAATAACTTTGTTCATTAAACAGACAATACACACCTACCCGATCAGTAAACACACATATACTTTATAGTAAGAATATAACTGAATAAAATACAAATAATATTGTTCCCACACAACTTGTCACAGGAAAGTGTGGAACCACTGTCATAAATAAAAATAAAGTCATGTTTTTAAACAGAGCCCAAGCACATACACACGCGTACAGACCAGACACTCTAACACACACATTATTCTTTAGTTGTATTGTTTGTATTTTTCTTTTGTATTGTTTGTACAGTATATAATTGTATTTTAAAATTGTGACTGCCCTTGTGTATCAGTGTTTTTCTTACTTGTTTTGTGTTTTTTGTGAACCCCAGGAAGAGTATTTACTGCTTCTGCAAAAGCTAATGGGGATCCAAATATACAAATCCAAGCTCATGCTTTTTTTGATCCACGTTTCGTCTTTCCTTACCCTCTCTAGTTTGTTAGGGAGCAGCCGTAGTGTTTTCAGCATGATACTGATAGAAAATACAAATCCTATTTTCACAAGCATGTGTCTCTCGTGTTCATATATCACATCCTCTGCAGACTTTTGTAGTTGCCGATTCGAGATCGGCCAAAATAATAGGCCTACACTTGATTTATGCTCCATTATTGCTTGCTAAATGTTTCTGATCAGTGATAAATGAGCAAACAATAGATTAGCTTATACCACCTCCACTTATTTGCCCAGTCAGAAACCAAATAGCCTATACAGACAGATTCAGTGAAACAAATTCACATTGATTGATTATCAGACAAGTCAGTGAATTCACAGGCTTTTGGTCGGGAGTAGCCCGAGGCTACCAAGCAACTGTGAGTGAAGAGTAAAATAAACCACTTGTTAAACTACATAACATGCTGGCACAATTTTCTAATACATGAGCCAACTAGACAAGATGATCATGAGCAGCACTCCTCTGAACTTAGCTAACGTTTCCCCAACCTAATTGTAGCCTAACCAATATCTAAACGGAGATTCAGTGAAAACTAAAATCTAACCTTACTGATTTATCAAGACGAATCCCCACCCTTGTCTCAAAGCAGCGCGATGGCACTGTCCCAATTAAAACAGTGCTGAAATGATCAAGTTGACCACTTGCGGGTAGGCTATTTCTTCAAATTTATTACAAGGATTGGGTGACTTTGGGAGATTCAGTAAGCAACAATTTGCCTAACCTTTCAGACATAAAGAAAAGGTGGAAAATGTTAACATTATGGTAAAGTTGGCAGAAAAACATCTTGATATGAAAGGCATATAGGTCATAAGGTGGCTTTGAATTTGCCATAACCCCCTAACCTTTTCAGATATATGAAAAAGCTGGTATATAAAAGCAGGCATGGTAAATTCGTGCGATTTTGGTCTGTGTATGAAAATAATAATACAGTGATTTCCTTACCAATGCTATCCCTCACAGTTATGTTGTCTCACCTGAAGGAATTTGACCTCCATTGACTTCAATAGAAATGTTTTGAAGTTGGCTTCCATGGGGGCTGTTACAGGTTCCTCTGCACCCTGCCATCAACATTTTGTTTTTAGGGAAAACATTGCTAGCGCCTTACTTTTCCTATTTCCCATTCACCCAGGTGGCTTTATCAAACCTCATGTGTTTTACTGAGCATATAGCCTAGCGTTGTAGTGAATTCCATCTTTCTGCACCTTCAACAGTAACAGCCAGGTCGGTATGCATTTGATTTAAAGTGTGTACTTTTCACAAATGAAACAGCATGAACATCCTACAGTCAAGTCAACCCCTCTGCTCCATGGTGTTGTAATTGTGCCTCAACAGCTTCTCCTTTCACCATTTTTTTGCGCGTCCTAATATTATTCTAAATACTTAAAGGACTGGAGCCATCATGTAGTAAGTTTGTGGCTGAGGAGAATCATAAAACCCACCATGTTCTCTGGAGCACAGAGGCCCAAAAGGCTCTCGCCTTTTTAGATCATTGACATGTTTTATTTTTCACCCCTATTAGATTTTGCTGCCTGTAGCCTATGCTTTTTTTGATGGTGTCGGAATCACTGTGTCATGACTGTGTTGATATGCCGACTTTTGATTGTTGCAGCACCAGTCAAGATGGCTGTCAGGCATTGTGCCAGCAACAGCAAGTGGCTTTCCTCGTCACTGGAACGAAACTAATAGTGCTTTAGAACTCTGACATAGCCCATTTCACTGATCACGGAAATGGAGTTTAGGGCTAGTTGATTTTATTCATCAGGGATTTTTCTGCCATTGAAATCCTCGGGTGGGCCGCCTAAGCGTTTTTTTTTGCATGTTCTAATTCCAAACTGTGAAAAAAACTACCGTTCAAAAGTTTGGGGTCACTTAAAAATGTTATTGTTTTTCAAAGAGAAGCAAAAAAGTCCATTAAAATAACATCAAATTGATCAGAAATACAATGTATACATTGTTAATGTCGTAAATGACTATTGGAGCTGAAAACGGCTGGTTTTTAATTGAATTTCTAAACTCATCCAAAAAAACCACCCTCTCACTGTCAACTGCGTTTATTTAAAGTAGACTTCACATGTGTAAATATTTGTATGAACATAAGATTCAACAACCGAGACATAAATTGAACAAGTACCACAGACATGTGACTAATAGAAATGGAGTAATGTGTCCCTGAGCAAAGGGGGGGGGGGGGGGGGTCTAAATCAAAAGTAACAGTCAGTATATGGAGTGGTCACCAGCTGCATTAAGTACTGCAGTGCAGCAACTCCTCATGGACTGCACCAGATTTGGCAGTTCTTGCTGTGAAATGTTACCCCAGTCTTCCACCAAGGCACCTGCAAGTTCCTGGACATTTCTGGGGGGAATGGCCCTAGCCCTCATCCTCCGATCCAACAGGTCCCAGACGTGCTCAATGGGATTGAGATGCGGGCTCTTCGCTGACCATGGCAGAACACTGACATTCCTATCTTGCAGGAAATCATGCACAGAACGAGCAGTATGGCTGGAGGCATTGTTATGCTGGAGGGTCATGTCAGGATGATCCTGCAGGAAGGTTACCACATGAGGGAGGAGGATGTCTTCCCTGTAATGCACAGCGTTGAGATTGCCTGCAATAACAGCAAGCTCAGTCCGATGATGCTGTGACACGCCGCCCCAGACCATGACAGACCCTCCACCTCGAAACTGATCCCGCTCTAGAGTACAGGCCTCGGTGTATTGCTCATTCCTTTGATGATAAACGCGAATCCGACCATCACCCCTGGTGAGACAACCTCGACTTGTCAGCGAAGAGCACTTTTTGCCAGTCCTGTCTGGTCCAGCGACGGTGGGTTTGTGACCATAGGCGACGTTGTTGCCGGTGATGTCTGGTGAGAAACTGCCTTACAACAGGCCTACAAGCCCTCTGTCTGCAATAGGCTGAGAGAGGCTGGACTGTCTGAGTACTGATGAAGGGATTGTGTGTTCCTGGTGTAACTTAGGCAGTTGTTGTCGCCGTCCTGTACTTGTCCCGCAGGTGTGATGTTCGGATGTACCAATCCTGTGCAGGTGTTGTTACACGTGGTCTGCCACTACGAGGACGATCACCTGTCCGTCTTGTCTCCGTGTAGCGCTGTCTTAGGTGTCTCACAGTATGGACATTGCAATTTATTGCCCTGGCCACATCTGCAGTCCTCATGTCTCCTTGCAGCACATTCACGCAGATGAGCAGGGACCCTGGATATCTTTCTTTTGGTGTTTTTCAGAGTCAGTAGAAAGGCCTCTTTAGTGTCCTAAGTTTTCATAATTGTGACCTTAATTATCTACTGTCTGTAAGCTGTTGGTGTCTGAAAGACTGTTCCACAGGTGTATGTTCATTAATTGTTTATGGTTCATTGAACAAGCATGGCAATCAGTGTTTAAACCCTTTACAATGAAGATCTATGAAGTTATTTGGATTTTGAAGAATTATCTTTGAAAGACAGTGTCCTGAAAAAGAGTTGTTTTTTTTTGTTGCTAAGTTTACATAGACGTTCAGAGGCCCATTATCAGCAACCATCACTCCTGTGTTCCAATGGCACCTTGTGTTAGCTAATCCAAGTTTATCATTTTAAAAGGCTAAATGATCATTAGAAAACCCTTTTGCAATTATGTTAGCACAGCTGAAAACTGTAGTGCTGATTAAAGAAACAATAAATAATATATGGGCCTATGTAGCTCCAATAGTCATTTACAACATTAACAATGTCTACACTGTATTTCTGATCAATTTGATGTAATTTTAAAGGACAAAATGAGCTTTTCTTTCAAAAACGACATTTTAAAGTTGACCCAAAAAACAGGGACATTTTTAAGTTACCCCAAACTTTTGAATCGTAGTGTATATATTTTCCGTGTTGGAAAAATGCTTTTAAATGACTACAACCATATATAAAGTACATAGAAAATACCTATTATATATTTTTTAAAGCTGCAATATGTCACTTTTTGGATGACTTGATCAAATTCACATAGAAATGAGAGTTATAGATCTGCACTCATTAAATGCAAGTGTAAGTGGTAGATCTGTTTTATGTGCACTAATTCTAAATCTTCCGTTCTCAAGTTTCGTTTTTTTATCTTTTGAGTTTTGTACACCTGTTTCAATCAGCTGAAAATACAATATTTTTAGTAATTGAAAATATATTTTACAACTGTTTAGATGTTACTGTAACTCTCTACACTATACATTGTTTTTTTTGTCACAAACTGAAATTAGTTCCAACTATTAGAATTTCAGCATCCATCAATAGACAGCGCGATTTCAGCAAATTGCACTTTTAATAATATTATCTTTGAGAATTTACAATCACCAAAATAAAAGCTAGACAGGAGACCCCCCCCCCCACACACACACAAAAAAAACAATGTATTGATTTTGTTTGAGCAAATGAACACAGCATTAGTCATGGCAAAATGCATAGAATTGCATGAAATTTGCTTTCAAACTGCAACATTTTTGATGAAAAATGCAAAAATGTCTCTACTCCACCAAGATAGGGGCCTCTAAACACCTACCACTTAAGCTCCTTTCAGCAAGATCCTTAAAGTAATAGACCTATCTTTACTTTGTGGGTGTATGACATTTCTTTCTGCTCTTGGAGGTGGCACTTTGAATCAATCCTGCAATTCCTATAGTAAAACTGTCTGCTTCTTCCGACTCGCAAGCAATTACAAGTTTGATTCAAGTTTTAATACCCCGTTTGGTGGTCACACTCTGTTTAGTCCATATTGAGCGTGCGTTCGGAGCCTTTGGGTAATTAATCAGTCTTGACTCTGCTAATGACTCCATTTCGGTCTAAAGCTATCTTGTGTAATGGTCGAGTCTCCAGAGCCAAGTGCCCTTAGTTCAACCACAGCCAACTGAACACATTCATGACCATTTGGAGGTACAAAACTTTTAGGCTACCTATACATTTTCTGTTTGTACACCCAGCTGTGGTTAGTGTATTGTTCTGCCTTTTGCCTTTGAGCATCTAATGCTATTAGTCTAAGTCATTCTAGTATTAATCTTGGCATCGAAGATGGGTGTTACAAATGTGATAAGGGTCCCATGTATTTAGGCCTATAACTACACTACCACCTAATTGAATCTGCTGTTGATCATTATTCATTGTCTTTCAATCAGTGCTTGTTACAACAACAAATTCACAGTAGCCTAGTGGGCACAGAAAACAAGCTATAGTGTGATCTGTCTAAGTGAACAATCACCACTCACATACAGCAAACATTACTCAATGTGCCATAATTGATCAAATAGAAAGCCTCAAAAAATAACTGAACCTAGTATGGTACAGTGTTCGATGTTAATTGTGTTTATCTATTGTTGGTATCAGTGGGGAATAAGCAGTGACACTGAGTAACAGATAATCACTCTCTTGTAACGGTGTCAGCGGCTGAATTAGCTAACCTAGACCTTTTGTGAAACAACTCAATGATGGAATGCTTGATGCAGAAATCTCTAGAATTATTATCCAACAAGCCAATGTTTTGCTTTGAAGTGCTTAGAGTAGCATAGGAATAAGCACTGAAGAATTAATTACCTGTCTGTCCTAGATAAAGCATGTTTGCAAAACAATTTCAGAGTTACTCCATCTTTGAGACTGCAGATGGCATTATACACCTACGCAGGCCTCAGTCCCATGTGCTTGTCCAACTCAATGGTCCTTTGCCATATAGGGCAACACAGAATCATCTGCAATTGTACTCTGTGAAAGATTAGCCAAGGATTCCAATTTACTTTTGGGAGAAAATGAATTGAATTTGTTTCTGCTGTGCAAATTAGAGGTCAACCGATTAATCGGAATGGCCGATTAATTAGTGCCAATTTCAAGTTTTCACAACAATCGGAAGGCAAGTCAGTTAAGAACACTTTCTTATTTTCAGTGATGGCCTAGGAACGGTGGGTTAAAATGTCTTGTTTCAGGGGCAGAACAACAGATTTTTACTTTGTCAGCTCGGGGGATTTAATCTTGCAACCTTACAGTTAACTAGTCCAACGCTCTATCCACCTGATTACATTGCACTCCACGAGGAGACTGCCTGTTACGTGAATGCAGTAAGCCAAGGTAAGTTGCTAGCTTGCATTAAACTTATAAAAAACAATCAATCATAATCACTAGTTAACTACACATGGTTGATATTACTAGTTTATCTAGCGTGTCCTGCATTGCATATAATCGATGCAGTGCACATTCACGAAAAAGGACTGTCGTTGCTCCAACGTGTACCTAACCATAAACACCAAGGCCTTAATTAAAATCAATACACAGAAGTATATATTTTTAAACCTGCATATTTAGCTAAAAGAAATCCAGGTTAGCAGGCAATATTAACCAGGTGAAATTGTGTCACTTCTCTTGCGTTCATTGCACGCAGAGTCAGTGTATATGCAACAGTTTGGGCCGCAAATTTGCCAGGATTTTACGGAATTATGACATAACATTGAAGGTTGTGCAAGGTAACAGGAATGTTTAGATTTATGGATGCCACCCGTTAGATAAAATACGGAACGGTTCCGTATTTCACTGAAAGAATAAAAGTCTTGTTTTCGAGATGATAGTTTCCAGATTCGACCATATTAATGACCTAAGGCTCGCATTTCTGTGTGTTATCCTGTTATAACTAAGTCTATGATTTGATAGAGAAATCTGACTGAGCGGTGGTAGGCACCAGCAGGCTCGTAAGCAATCATTCAAACAGCACTTTCCTGTGTTTGCCAGCAGCTGTTTATGACTTCAAGCCTATCAACTCCCGAGATTAGGCTGGTGTAACCGATGTGAAATGGCTAGCTAGTTAGCGGGGTGCGCGCTAATAGCGTTTCAAACGTCACTCGCTCTGAGACTTGGAGTAGTTGTTCCCCTTGCTCTGCTTGGGTAACACTGCTTCGATGGTGGCTGTTGTCGTTGTGTTCCTGGTTCGAGCCCAGGTAGGAGAGAGAAGAGGGACGGAAGCTATACTGTTACACTGGCAATACTAAAGTGCCTATAAGAACATCCAATAGTCAAAGCTTAATGAAATACAAATGGTATAGAGAGAAATAGTCCTATAATAACTACAACCTAAAACTTCTTAATTGGGAATATTGAAGACTCATGTTAAAAGGAACCACCAGGTTTCATATGTTCTCATGTTCTGAGCAAGGAACTTAAACGTTAGCTTTCTTACAAATTCAGAGCGAAAAGAATGCTTGAACTAATTGTTCTGACTTAACAGCAGTCAAGCACCCAAGCTAACGTTGGCTACTTCCAGGCACAAATGAGAGAACAGCTCACTCTGACCATTTTACTCGCCCTAGCAGAGCAGTTTAGGCTGTTTGTATGTTATCTAGAGTGTTGGTGACTGCAACTGCTGCTGGCAACAATTTATTTATGCTGTTTTGCAAATGTTTACTGACACCCGCCATATTCAACGGGTGTTGAGTGTTCCTAAATTCGTCAGTTATTCTTGATGAAATCATAGTAGATAGCCAAAGCGAATTTACCAGCTACGTCAATCGACAGTTGTCGTAGTGACAACATAAACATTCTATTGAAATAGTTACAGTTGAAGTCGGAGGTTTACATACACTTAGGTTGGAGTTGTTAACTCGCTTTTTAACCAGTCCACACATTTCTTGTTAACAAACTAGTTTTGTCAAGTCTGTTAGGACATCTACTTTGTGCATGACACAAGTCATTTTCCAACAATTGTTTACAGACAGATTATTTCACTTATAATTCACTGTATCACAATTCCAGTGGGTCAGAAGTTTACATACACTAA
This sequence comes from Oncorhynchus masou masou, assembly GCF_036934945.1. Lineage (NCBI taxonomy): Eukaryota > Metazoa > Chordata > Actinopteri > Salmoniformes > Salmonidae > Oncorhynchus > Oncorhynchus masou. Next base: position 33,369,499 of record NC_088224.1, on the reverse strand, counting down.
ATTGACTGTGCCTTTAAACAGCTTGGAAAATTCCAGAAAATGATGTCATGGCTTTAGATGCTTCTGATTGGCTATTTGACAACATTTGAGTCAATCAAAAGAAATCAGCCAAGACCTTAGAAAAACAATTGTAGACCTCCACAAGTCTGGTTCATCCTAGGGAGCAATTTCCAAACGCCTGAAGGTACCACATTCATCTGTACAAACAATGGCACGCAAGTATAAACACCATGGGACCTCGCAGCCGTCATACCGTTCAGGAAGGAGACTCATTCTGTCTACTAGAGATGAACGTTTTTTGGTGAGGAAAAGTGCAAATCAATCCAAGAACAACCGCAAAGGACCCTGTGAAGATGCTTGAGGAAACGGGTACAAAAGTATCTATATCCACAGTAAAACGAGTCCTATATCGACATAACCTGAAAGGCCGCTCTGCAAGGAAGAAGCCACCGCTCCAAAACCGCCATAAAAAAGCCAGACTATGGTTTGCAACTGCACATGGGGACAAAGATCGTACTTTTTGGAGAAATGTCCTCTGGTCTGATGAAAAAAAATAGTACTCTTTGGCCATAATGTCCATCATTATGTTTGGATGAAAAAGAGGGAGGCTTGCAAGCCGAAGACCACCATCCCAGCCGTGAAGAATGGGGGTGGCAGCATCATGTTGTGGGGGTGCTTTGATGCAGGAGGGACTGGACTGGTGCAAATGATGTAGATATATTGAAGGAACATCTCAAGACAGCCTGGGGTTCGATTCCAGGCTGTGTCACAACTGGCCGTGACCGGAGGTACCATAGGGTGGCGCATAGTTAGCCCGGTTAGGTGAGGGTTTGACCGGGGGGGCTTTACTTGGTTCATTGCGTTCTAGTGACTCCTTGTGGCGGGCTGGGTGCCTGCAAGCTGACTTGTTGTCAATTGAACTGTTAATCCTCCGACACATTGGTGTGGCTGGCTTCCAGGTTAAGCGAGCGGGTGTTGAGAAGCACGGCTTGGCGTGTCATGTTTCGGGGGACGCATGACTCGACCTTTGCCTCTCCCGAGACTGTTGGAGTTGCAGCAATGAGACAAGATTGAAATTGCGGAGAAAAAAGGGGGAAAACGTAAAAAAGAAGCATGTACAGAATTAAAAAACAATGTTTTAAACTTGCATCCTGTTTGCAACAAGGCACTAAAGTAATACTGCAAAAAATGTGGAAAAGCACTTAACTTGTCCTGAATACAAAGTGTTACATTTGGGGCAAATACAAGACATTATACAAGGGTACAACTCTCCATATTTTCAAGCATAGTGGTCGCTGCAACATTTAATGGATATGATTGAAATCGTTAAGGAATGAGGAGTTTTTCCAGACACTGGGAGATGAGTTCACATTTCAGCAGGACAGTAACCTAAAACACAAGGCCAAATCTACACTGGAGTTGCTTACCAAGAAGAAAGTGAATGTTCCTGGCCGAGTTACAGTTTTGACTTAAATTTACTTGCAAATCGATGGCAACCTGAATGTTTATCTAGCAAAGAATGTGCAAATATTGTACATTCCAGGTGGGCAAAGCTCTTAGTCTCACAACTGAAAAAAATACACACAGCTTTAATCACTGCCAAAGGTGCTTCTATGAAGTATTCACTCAGGTGTGAATACTTATCTAAATGATATATTTTGTATTTATTTTTCAATACGTTTGACATTTCTGAAAACATGTTCTCACTTTATCTTAATGGGGTATTGTCTGTAAATGGGCGAGGGGGGATTTAAAAAAAAAAAATGTTTTTTTTTTAAATCAGGCTGTAACATAACAGAATGTGGAATAACTTAAGGGGTATGAATACTTTCTGAAGGCACTGTACATAATGGTATATGCAAAGGCTAAGGGCATAAACTACACAAGTACATTTTTGTCTTTTATATATAGTACCAGTCAAAAGTTTGGACACCTACTACTTTTTTCTTTATTCTTACTTTTTTCTTCAATGTAGAATAATAGTGAAGACCTCAAAACTATGAAATAACACATATGGGATCAAGTAGTAACCAAAAAGTGTTAATCAAAATACATTTTATATTTGAGATAATTCAAAGTAGCCATCCTTTGCCTTGATGACAGCTTTCTTTGCACACGCTTGATAATCTCTCAACCAGCTTCACCTGGAAGGACATATTTACACCGGTCTAATGGCCATTGCTCACGTTTCTTAGACCAAGTAAGTCTCTTCTTATTATTGGTGTCCTTTAGTAGTGGTTTCTTTGCAGCAATTCAACCATCAAGGCATGATTTCTTGAAGTCTCCTCTGAACAGTTGATGTTGAGATGTGTCTGTTACTTGAACTCCGTGAAGCATTTATTTGGGCTGCAATCTGAGGTGCAGTTATTATAATGAATTTATCCTCTGCAGCAGAGTTAACTCTGGATCTTCCTTTCCTGTGGCTGTCCTCATGAGAGCCAGTTTCATCATACCGCTTGATGTTTTTCAAATCAAACTTTATCTGTCACGTGCCGAATACAACAAGTGTAGACCTTAATGTGAAATGCTTACTTACAAGCCCTTAACCAACAGTGCTGTTCAAGAAGCGTTAAGAAAATATTGACCAAATAAACTACCGTAAAAAATAATAAAAAGTAACAAAATAACAAGGCTATATACAGGGTATACCGGTACCGAGTCAGTGTGCAGGGGTACAGGTTAGTTGAGGTAATTTGTACATGTAGGTGTCAATGTAAATAGTCCGGTGGCCAGTTGATTAATTGTTCAGCAGTCTTACGGCTTGGAGGTAGAAGCTGTCAAGGAGCCTTTTGGTCTTAGACTTGGGGCTCTAGATCCAAGAGGCTTCTAACCCCAAGCCATAAGACTGCTGAACATCTAATCAAATGGCTACCCAGACTATTTGCATTTCACCCCCCCCCCCCCCCTCTTTTACACCGCTGCCACTATCTGATGTTATGTGGCCATAGTCACTTTAATAACTGTACCTACATGTCGTCACAGATTGTGGATAAACACTCTTCTGATCTTTCTATCAAAAAACACCCTACTGCCATGTGTGAGGAATGCATTTCCGCATATATTTCTTAAGGTTTCACAAAATTTTCAATTATGAAAATTGCTTCAGTAAAAGTCTAAAGAATGCATATCAGAAAAAGCACATACAATGTATTTAATGCACGTTTCTGAAGATGATATATCCATCACATCGTCGACGGTTATGGATATCATAACGCTGAAAAAGGATACGGACAATAAAAAGAGTAACCAATTATAGACCATATAAAATCTTTATCAGAGTAAAGCTTTGCAGAGAAAGGTTCAAAACGGTCAATGTAAAGAGCATGTTTTACAAAAACGTAGCAAACAAGGTGATCAAATACTTAAGTCATGCAATAAAATGCATTAATTACTTAAAAATCATACAATGTGATTTTCTGGATTTTTGTTTTAGATTCCGCCTCTCACAGTTTAAGTGTACCTATGATAAAAATTACAGACCTCTACATGCTTTGTAAGTAGGAAACACTGCCGATTTCGCAGGTTATCAAATACTTGTTCTCCCCACTGTATATAGCTGCATGCACTAGGTAGAGCTGCATTGAGGTCGAGTGCTTTAGGATAACCTCAGTCTGGAAATGTGCCCTCTTTTAAGCTACGTTGTCCGACGGTGCAGTCAGCCCCCCCTCAGGTAAGTGGGGTGTAGTATCCTTGGCAACAGGGGCTACCTGTTGCTCGCCATGCCGTGTGACATCTGCTGCCCACAATAGCCTGCTGTTTGAGCTCCCCTGCTTTCACCCAGCTCCCATAGCCGGCCATTCAGTTCACTGACTGAACTCACTCATTCACTTCACCCCACTCAGTGGCTGTCACCAGTCCTTCATCCATAATGGATATCAGGGCTTTTACTGTCCAAGTCATGTAATTAGTGCCAGCATTCACTTATGGCAATTAACTGTACAGACCCCCTGCTGTTGGTGCACGGAGGGAAATTACATTTGTGTGTTTGTGGGTGCGGACTGCACACTGAGGGAAGTTTTAGTGTGTGTGTGTGTGTGTGTGTGTACACACACACACACACAAAACTTCCCACTAAAACTGTACACGCACACAGTCGCGCATGCTCTGAGAGCCGATTTGTTTATTCTACCCCAGGGGGAAAAAAATAAATAAAATAAAAAATAATAATATATATATATATATATATATATATATATACACTGCTCAAAAAAATTAAGGGAACACTTAAACAACACAATGTAACTCCAAGTCAATCACACTTCTGTGAAATCAAACTGTCCAATTAGGAAGCAACACTGATTGACAATAAATTTCACATGCTGTTGTGCAAATGGAATAGACAGGTGGAAATTATAGGCAATTAGCAGGACACCCCCAATAAAGGAGTGGTTCTGCAGGTGGTGACCACAGACCACTTCTCAGTTCCTATGCTTCCTGGCTGATGTTTTGGTCAATTTTGAATGCTGGCGGTGCATTGACTCTAGTGGTAGCATGAGACGGAGTCTACAACCTACACAAGTGGCTCAGGTAGTGCAGCTCATCCAGGATGGGACATCAATGCGAGCTGTGTCAAGAAGGTTTGCTGTGTCTGTCAGCGTAGTGTCCAGAGTATGGAGGCGCAACCAGGAGACAGGCCAGTACATCAGGAGACGTGGAGGAGGCCGTAGGAGGGCAACAACCTATCAGCAGGACCGCTACCCCCGCATTTGTGCAAGGAGGAGCAGGAGGAGCACTGCCAGAGCCCTGCAAAATGACCTCCAGCAGGCCACAAATGTGCATGTGTCTGCTCAAACGGGCAGAAACAGACTCCATGAGGGTGGTATGAGGTCCCGACGTCTACAGGTGGGGGTTGTGCTTACAGCCCAACACCGTGCAGGACGTTTAGCATTTGCCAGAGAACACCAAGATTGGCAAATTCGCCACTGGCGCCCTGTGCTCTTCACAGATGAAATCAGGTTCACACTGAGCACATGTGACAGATGTGACAGAGTCTGGAGACGCCGTGGAGAACGTTCTGCTGCCTGCAACATCCTCCAGCATGACCGGTTTTGCGGTGGGTCAGTCATGGTGTGGGGTGGCATTTCTTTGGGTGGCTGCACAGCCCTCGTCAGAGGTAGCCTGACTGCCATTAGGTACCGAGATGAGATCCTCAGACCCCTTGTGAGACCATATGCTGGTGCGGTTGGCCCTGGGTTCGTCCTAATGCAAGACGATGCTAGACCTCATGTGGCTGGAGTGTTTCAGCAGTTCCTGCAAGAGGAAGGCATTGATGCTATGGACTGGCCCACCCGTTCCCCAGACCTGAATCCAATTGAGCACATCTGGGACATCATGTCTCGCTCCATCCACCATCACCATGTTGCACCACAGACTGTCCAGGAGTTGGCGGATGCTTTAGTCCAGGTCTGGGAGGAGATCCCTCAGGAGACCATCCGCCACCTCATCAGGAGCATGCCCAGGCATTGTAGGGAGGTCATACAGGCACGTGGAGGCCACACACACTACTGAGCCAAATTTTGACTTGTTTTAAGGACATTACATTATATTTGGATCAGCCTGTAGTGTGGTTTCCACTTTGATTTTGAGTGTGACTCCAAATCCAGACCTCCATGGGTTGATACATTTGATTTCCAATGATAATTATTGTGATTTTGTTGTCAGCACATTCAACTATGTAAAGAAAAATGTATTTTATAATATTTCATTCATTCATATCTAGGATGTGTTATTTTAGTGTTCCCTTTATTTTCTTTGAGCAGTGTATATATCTTGACCGTAAGTCATCTGTTCTTTCGACCTGTCGATTTGTCGAAATTTTGAAGAAAAAATATATATATATATATATTTTTTTGACATGGTTCTTATGTGTTTTAATAAAATCAACTATATGCATTGAGCTTGTCTGATGCTTTAAGCTTATGGTTTGATTAAATAAGACAAATGTCTTGAGGGCGCCAGAGATCTAGATATTCAGAATGAAAAGAAACTTAACCTGACCCAACTTTTCTCCTCCCGCTCCTGCTGGCTTTCACAGATTCTGCCTTTGCTCTCCTGACTTTGCCGCTAATAGGCTACACAAGGAGTCGGCAACCTTTCTCATGTGGAATGCCATTTTATCTTACCATTTCTACCAATCTGCGTGCCAGTTATGGTTTTCATATGCACATTTTCGTGAGTTTCATTTAATTTATAATAACGTCTTCATATCTCAAAATCATTGTCATGTGCTTCATCAAAATTGTAACCAAATGAAAATGATACAAACCTAAAAAGGAACTTCTATTGCCATTACCAACTATTTAAAAATAGCCTACATAAAGCCAACAAATAAAAACATTGCAGCCTGCAGGTAGAAAATATCCTGATTTTAAAAATAAATATCTTATAAATCACGTTGGCTACACATGGCCTGTCTGCTATCAACTATTAACTTGGGTCCGGCTTAAGCGTGCACTAGCAAACTTGCAACTTTGTGTAAAATATTCTGGGCCCTCATAGTTTCCTGTGCCAGTGAGCTCGGAACAGACACAGCTGTAGGCTATTTGCGCAGAGGATAAGAAGCAGTGCTTGAGTTGGCAGGAGTTTACCAGAGCTAACCATCGGCCCCTTAAATGTTATACTGCTAGAGCTCCTGTTCCTTTTATAGACAATTAGCTCAAAAGACTTGTGGAGCACCTGCACCTAAATATAAACAGTACCAGCACCCAAAATGGGTACCAGAACCTATTTCAGTCGAGCACTGATAAGAAGTAATCAGGTAGTCCTATTTTATGACATTTCCACTGGATCAGAGCATGACATTTTTCCCTTTCATGCTGAGTTGTTATCGAAAGGGAGAGAGCTGGAAAGATTTTTCAAACACGTTGAGGAACTATTGCCATTCTCAATGGATGTAGAGAGATACTTTGTGTGCTTGCTGTTTGAAGTGAAGAAAACATTGCTTTGAGAAGCTCCACAGGTCATTAGTGGTGGTGCGTTAAAGCCTATCAGAAACATCAAATGGGCACATTTGTAGGCCTATTTCAATGAGTGCTTGTCCTAACTCCTGACAGGAGTGCTCCAAACAAAAGACACTAACTAAATTGACAAAACTCGTAAATGGAATGAAATAAGCCTAAACTTGTTCCTCATAAGTGTAGCATAGGTTGTGCGCTCTGCAAAGATTGTGTCCATTCTGACAATAATAAGGGGAAGACTGGAATAATAATATTGAATGAATTAACAGAAATGACCATAACCAAATCAACAAACATTGTAGGTTAGGAATTAATTGTAAATGTACTGCTGGTGATATATGTAATGGGGAGTTGATATACACTAACAATCAAATGCAAACAATTCACACAAGGAAGTTATGAAACAATGAATGTGGACAAATTGGCGGGAGAGCACATTCTGGAGAGATTGTGTGCATCTGGGCGCATGGTCTTTCTGATGGCAGCATTTAATGTGATATGGCCTCAGCGGAAGTTAGGGCATTCATACTTCTTGTTCTTGCTGAGTGGTGCAGAGTTTTATCAAGGAAGTGAGTTTGTGCTTTCTGCAGGACCTACTGCCTCCACCTACCGTCAACCAATCACGACAATGCAGAGCTATACAGAGCCCTCTGCATTGTTCCAAAATTTGTGAGGTACATGGAGATGCAGGTCGGGAGGTTGATTTGGCCTCTGCTTGCCTCTAGAGGTTCCGCAATTGCAATACACCCTCCATATGGAGCCTCCAACCACATTTCCGGATCAAGTATTAATTGGATTTTAGTCTAGAGAGAGAGTGTATACATACATTACATAACATACATACAGTGGGGCAAAAACTTATTTTCCACCATAATTTGCAAATAAATTCATTAAAAATTCTACAATGTGATTTTTCTGTATTTTTTCCCTCATTTTGTCTGTCATAGTTCAAGTGTACCTATGACGATAAATTACAGGCCTCATCTTTTTAAGTGGGAGAACTTGCACAATTGGTGGCTGACTAAATACTTTTTTGCCCCACTGTACATAACATACATACACATAAGTACCAGTCAAAAGTTTGGACACACCTACTCATTCAAGGGTTTTTCTTTATTTTTACTATTTTCTAAATTGTAGAATAATAGTCAAGACCTCAAAACATAATATAACACATGGAATCATGTAGTCCCCAAAAAAGTGTTAAACAAATCAGAATATATTTTAGATTCTTCAAAGTAGCCATCCTTTGCCTTGATCACCTGGAATGCTTTTACAACTGTCTGGAAGGAGTTCCCATATATGTTGAGCACTTGTTGGCTGATTTTGTTTCACTCTGTGGTCCAACTCACCATCTCAAATTGGGTTGAGGTTGGGTGGAGGCCAGGTAATCTGATGCAGCAATCTGTCACTCTCCTTGGTTCAATAGACCTTACACAGCCTGGAGGTGTGTTTTGGGGCATTGTCCTGTTGAAAAACAAATGATAGTCCCACTAAGTGCAAACCAGACGGGATAAATCACACAGTGTCACAAGCAAAGCACCATCACACCACCTTCATGCTTCACTGTGGGAAACACACATGCAGAGATCATCCGTTCACCTACTCTGCGTCCAAAGACACAGCTGTATTTGTTGTAACAAAATAGCTCAAATTGGGACTCATCAGACCAAAGGACAGATATCCACTGGTCTTAATGTCCATTGCTTGTGTTTCTTGGCCCAAGCAAGTCTCTTCTTATTATTGGTATCCTTTAGTAGTTGTTTCTTTACAGCAATTTTACCATAAAGGCCTGATTCACGCAGTCTCCTCTGAACAGTTGATGTAGAGATGTCTGTTACTTGAGTTCTGAAGGATTTATTTGGGCTGCAATTTCTGAGGCTGGTAACTCTAATGAACTTTTCCTCGGCAGCAGAGAACTCTAGGTCTTCCTTCCCTGTGGCCGTCCTCATGAGAGCCATATTCATCATAGTGCTTGATGGTTTTTGGGATTGCATTTGAAGAAATTTCTTGAAATTTTCGGGATGGACTGACCTTCATGTCTTAAAGTAACGATGGGCCTGTCGTTTCTCTTTTGCTTATTTGAGCTGTTCTATCTATAATATGGACTTGGTCTTTTCCCAAATAGGGATATCTTCTGTATACCACCCCTGCCTTGTCAGAACACAACTGATTGGCTCAAACGCATTAAGGGAATAACTTCCACAAATTCACTGTTAATTCACTGTTAAATACCTGTTAATTGAAATGCATACCCGGTGACTATCTCATGAAGCTGGTTGAGAGAAGGCCAAGAGTGTGCAAAGCTGTCATCAAGGCAAAGGGTGGCTCTTTGAAGAATCTCAAATATAAAATATATTTGGATTTGTTTAATACTTGTTTGGTTATTACATGATTCCAGATGTGTTTTTTCATAGTTTCATAGTGTTTTTTCAAAGTCCTCACTATTATTCTACAATATAGGAAATGATCAAAAATAACTTGAATGAGTGGACAGACCTTCCAAACGTTTGCCTGGTAGTGTGTGTGTGTGTGAAATATATATGGTTAAATACAATTTATTTTACCCTTATTTTACCAGGTAAGTTGACTGAGAAAACATTTTCATTTACAGCAACCTGGGGAATAGTTACAGAGGAGTAGGATGAATAAACCAATTGTAAACTGGGGATCATTTAGATAATCCCAAAACCGCCATTCACTCAATTAGCGTTTGGCCATCTTTCGAGACTTTCATAGATGCAGACGTGTTCAACCTTGCCGAGCCAAACAGTTTTTCTTCCCTTTGTTCCTAAAGACATCACTTTGCACACTAATATTTAGGAAAGGGAGGATCATTTGAAACGGCAAAAGCTTTACAGTGGGTGAAAACTGCGGCTCATCCATACACCCAATTACCCATGCGTTTCAGTCATTAGATGTTTGATGTCTAGGAAGTAATTTACAAAAAAAAGGTCCTTTTTAATGGGTATTTAAAAGATCAGGGGGAGCCACAACAGGAAGCAAAATGTTGTTTATTAGGGGCCTATGTATGGCAAGGATTCACATTCGCATCGGAGGTTGATAGCTCCAGGACACACGCAATGTTTCACACCAGGTTTACCAAGTTATGTAGCACTACTGTAAGTATTATTCTGCTTTGCAATTTTTTTTACCCCCTGAATTTTTATTATTGAATTTGAGTATTAGTTGATTCTTGTGTAGGCCTACTCTTACAGAAAAGGCTAATTGAACTAATCATCAAAGATCATTTGAAGTTGATTGTGCTTGCTTTTTTGAAGGAATGTAAAGTGTAGCATTTAGCATAGCATTTAGCGTAGTTTGTTTTGGTAAATAGTCAGTGTTCAGTGTAGCATAGCATCTGGCCTTAAACCTAGAATTTAGCCAAGTTTGTTGGACTGCCTCTTAAACAGCGCAGACACACTGTAATCTCTGTATTTAACCTCACTGACCCTGCCTTGCCTTTTTGTCTGTCCTTCTTCCCTGTTCTCCCTGTGTGACCCCAGTTGGCTGAGTACCGGCAGAGGAAAGCTTATGCAGACAGACAGAAGAAGCAGAAGAAGAAAAAGAGGAGAGAAACAGACGACGACCCAGATGGAGCGGGGAGAGGGGAGGCCGAGCAGGAGTTGGATCAGTCGGTAGGGGAAGAGGTGTCGGGGAATAGGGGGGTGGTAGGAGGAGGAAGAGGTGAACCGGACCCCCCCACCACAGAGTTTACCTTCGCTAGGACCCTGCGTTGTGGTGAGCCGGTCAAACACGACCAGACGTACACCGTAGAGGTAAGGCCAAAAACCACTGGACCATCCCTAACAATTAATTGCCCATTTTAATTGAGATTCTCCTAGCGTGCAGCCTTGCTTGATTTGTTGAGTCTGAGTTGAATAGACTAGAGAAGAAACTGGCTAGATTCAGTAGTGTGTAAAGGGATGAGAACTCGTACTTCTCCTGGCCCTGAAATGACATTTTATTAAAATGATATTGGTCTTCTGTGCTGAATTTCTCTACTTGATCCTAGACAGGGTGAACTGATTGAGCTAATTAACCGCTCAAGACCTAGATTAGTTGAATCATGTACGTTAGTGCTATGATCTTTCTTTTGCTGATACTATGGTAGAGAAGTATTGTAAGCAGTATTGGCCCGATATTTCTGTGGCTTCCTGTATTGTCCAATACTGATCACCTAGTAAAATATCATGGTAACTTCAAACACAAATATGAATTAATGCTAAATATACTATTTTATTTCTAAAGCATTTCTACAGTTTTAAGGTGCACATTTTTGTTGCTTGGCTTGAAAAAGTATGAAAATCTATACACTCACTACTGTAAGATGCTCCGGATAGAGTGTCTGCTAAATTACTAAAATATCAATGTTAAATAGAATATTACAGTAGATAAATAAAAATGCAAAATGTAGTGGTCCAAACATGACATAAAAATGTTTTGGTTATCACGTATACAGAGATATTCAATGACGTAGACCCTGATAAGCGATTCACATTTTGTTGCGTCAAAGCCATTGTCTGAATCCATTTGAGCAGATATCAAACAACAGTCCCCTGAAGTAACCTATGCAGTTGCCATGAGCTACTTTTGTGAGTGCCGATTTTCAATGGTTCAATATTAAACAGTGGAGTAGCCAATAAGTGTCCCTGTAAGCATTTGTTTTTAATGCTTCATTGCAAGCTCGCTCAATCAATCTCTCCCTCTTTCACATGACCGCCTTAGTCTGCCGTTATTAATCTAACTCGGCTCGCCGTTACGTCGTCAATGTGAAATATTTAATGCGTTTCACAGACAATCGGGAAGCCCCTCACAACCTTGAGCTTATCCGCAGGTTTCGAACAAGGTGCATGTACCATGCCACCCCCAATTCCGCACTCCACCTACGCCGAACAATGCAAACTCCCCTTTCCTCCCTCCCTTCTGTTCTTTTGTAGCACTTGTGTCACGAACAGCATTAATAGTTTTCATTCCCTCTGTTGCTGAAAAACCACACCACATTTTTTCCTCCCCTTGTCGCCCGAATGTGACTGGGAAATGATGGGTTGCCATGGCAACATACATTTGCCTTTAAACAGGTTGAGCCGCCTCATTGTAGTGTTGGTGAGCTTCGTGGCCTTGTAGCACAAAACGGACCCGGAGGTGATTGAATAGAGTGGCTGCTGCCGGTCTTTTCTTTTGGTGGTCAGTATTCTTGAGGTATAGCTCAGCACTTTTTCCATCGTGACTACTGTATTTCTGTCGGCATGCAGACATTTTGAACAGCACCGTGCCTAACTGTTTGTCACGAATTGCCACTTCTATCATTTTAATGATAAAATGTTCATAGGTCCAAGGTACTCATGAGTTTGGACTCATGCCGTTGAATTCGGACTCATCTGAATCCATATTTGTAATAATGAGACTGATAAACGGTTCAAACATTTAGTTGACACTTTTACATTTTTTTGTCTGTCTTCTCACAATTTGTTTTCATACCCAAGACAAAGGGTGTAATTGGCCCAGGGCGCACCATTGAATTAACACAGACGCTCCTAGTAGCCATGCAACTTCCCTTGCAGTGAGGGGTTGCTGTGGAAACACCAGCTTCAAAGTGTTCCCCTCCAGAGCACTTGTATAGATAGATGGCTTCATAGAGATCTGTGTGAGCACTAACCTGTTGTATTGTCTCTCACCTGCGCATATCTTAAACAGATGAACCGCATTTCCCATCTGACACAAGTGGTATAATAGAGGCTGATAATCTGATGTTTTGACGTCCTGATACAGTCAAATCCATGATAAGCTGCTTGGCTATCTCATATTCACGTTTCCGATTTCATAATTGTCAAGTGATAGGCCTAACCTAGATAAATGTTATTCCAATCCCCCACAGGATCTTGGACATGTGATTTCTTAAAGAGAAGTGTCAAATTGTTCACGTTTCATGCTTGCAAAAAAATGACATCTAGTGTTGCTACTAAGCTACATCCAATGCCGTTTCCTATTCTACCTTCCCTAGAATCACCAGAATTCAACAAGCAGTCCAAGCAATATAGGCTAGACTGTTGCCGATACCAAAGCCATTCTCGATCCTCAATGAAAAGGAACTATTGGCCTAATGTGCCATTTAACTCGGACAATAAAACCTCTCATTTAATTTCTCCTCGTCTTGCCCCATAGTGTTCTAACTTTTTATCTTGTTAAAGTGAAATTAGCCCCTTTATAGAATAGGCTCTAAAGATCTGTCATTATTCAATTGAATAAAAAGTAGGTTGCGCCCCGTAATTGAATGTGGCACAGCATGCTTCCAAAATGCCCCATTGGATCATGGTCAAAGGGGCAGACAGCATTTGACATCGCCATTATTGACTTATTGTTCTCCAGAAACTGACCAGAACTTGCCACACAAAGACCGAATGGAAATGAGAGAACAATAGGCTTGTCATATCATGAACTGCTCCCCCAGAATGTCCCTCTCTCACTGTACTTTCGCTCTTGAAGTAGTGGGACTGTCAAGCAGAATACTAACTGTGCACACAATGTTGACCTAGGATGGGCTTGTTTTAGCTAAAACTGCTGACTCATGTAGTTATGGTCCTTCAGTTTTAATGCACTTTCAAGCTTTGTTTTTCCTTCTTCTTGTTGTATTGTAATGCAATCCACTCTGCTCCTCTGGTGGGGCTGTGTTTGTGTGGGCCACTTGTTCTGGTGACACACGGTGGGCCTATTATGGTGAGTCGCCCCATGCAGGGTCTGATGAATCCTCCTGTTGTTTCCTATCGCAGCCAGATAGTGAAGTGTCCACCACAGCCGAAGACTACTCCTCCGAGGTGAGTTACTTTTGTCATAGTTTACAACAAACAGAGAACACTCTTTTTATTGGTGTTAATATACTGTTCTTGTAGGGATAGTTCACCTAAATTGCAAAATGTCTTATTTGTTTCCTCATCTTAAGTATTTGGTTCAGATTTGACAAAGGGTAAGCTGACCATAGATCTGTTACTGAGGGCTTCTGCTATTGAAGATTAGTGTTACGGTTTGGGGCTTAGGTCCTGCCTTTTCCCAGGTTTCCTCTTGGAACAGACCACGTGACTCGGCTAGCTTGTTGCCAGGCACTCTCAGCTCTCCGAGTCTCCTTCTGTCATTTATCTGAACTTGACAAGTCAAAGTAGTCATGCCGCACCTCTCACCTCCCCCTCTTCTACATGGCCGCCATTAAAAGCTCTGCCTCTGACACCGAGTTTAATGGTTTGAAGAAGGCGGCAGTCGTTACATTAAGTCTGACATGTACGACAGAACCAAAATACCACATTTAATTACATCCTTCACTCTGTGCTTTGTACATGATTGAACAATGGGAAGCTGAACCAAGAAATCCTCCTGCTTTACCAAACAGTATTGTGAATTAACAGGTGAATGGCTGCCTTGAGATGACCGAGATCCCAATGGAGACTTCCAAAGAGTTTATCTGGGTACAGTACGACAATTGACTAGACAACGAGCCACTTTTTTTGTTAACAAGCCAACTCACCTCTGCACTGACTGTACTCTTTTTTTTTTTAATGTAACATGTTTTCTCTGTCTCCGCACTGCATTCTGACCTCCTAACCCTGAGATTTTCCTCAGACTAACTCACTAACCAAGTCCCTTTTATTCTCTGCTTCTGGGATCCTCAACTTGTTTAGTGGTTTTAATTTGAAGGCGAAGGACTGCAGAGCAGCAACAGCAGCATTGTCGGCGGGCTGCTGCTGTCATCCTTTAACTTCCACTCCCCAGTTTAACAGCAGGGATAGAGAGTAGGGAAATTGACATTTCAGAGGTGCAAATTACTCTGAAAGTCAGAAGAGAAAGAGGAAAACAGGGAGGAAGAGAAGTAGAAAAAGAGGGATTGGGGACGGAGTGGTGAAGTGGCTAGAGAAGGGGGCGTTGGATAATTATACAAGAGCTGCTCATTTGCTAAATCACGCGTAATCTTGCCATTTTCAGGTAGGAAGAGCGAGGGATGGTGAGAAAGAGGGGTTAGAGGCTGAGAAAAACAGCAAATTAAGTGATTGACTGTGTGATTTTGTTTGAGTTAAGAAGTTAAAACCATTCTGAGAACGAAAAGAACTAGGTAGAAAGAAAATGGGAAGTGTGACAGATAAGGTAACAGTAGTGAAATACAGAGCTAATGCGAAAGAGGGAACCATTGCCAGCACTATGCTCTTTAATGGCTGGCAGTTCTTTGGCAGTTTTGATGTTTACCAGTAAATGTATATAATTCCCCTCAGTTCTGTGACGGCCTTGGATGCTAACTAATTGCTTCAGTGGTGGTTTTTGAGATGAGCTATTTGCTAAGCTAGCTAACATTTTGCCCTCAGTTCTGTGGAAGTCTTGGATCCTAATTTTTGCAAAGCAAGCTACAGGTACCATTTCCCCCCTCTGTTCTGTGGCTATTTTGGATGTTAGATTACTTCTCATCTAGCCATTGTCACCCCCCACACACACGACAGGAGGAAGTGGACCCTGTGCAGCAGGAGGCGAGGGGCGGAAGGGTACAGGTCATGGAGGAAGAGCTGGCTGCCAAGACTCTGGTGGTGGAGGAGCTGAGCCGACAGCTGGAGGAATTTAGAGCGGCCTTCGGCACAGAGGGGGTGCAACAGGTAATGTGCTATGTGCGCTCTGTGTATGTATGAAGGAATTCAAATTGGTAGTTAAAGAAAAAAGTAAATAACCCGCTTCCCTGTTAACTGCAAAAGTTCATATAACATTAAAAATGTTTGAGTCTAATCCATCAAGCAGATTGCATAAGGGGTTGGCCTTGCTTAGCCCACGCTGCTGGGCTGACCTTTGGTTGAGGATGCAGCTTAGAAATGGTTAGGGTAGCGAAGTTATTAGCAATATGAGAGCTCTCTTATGTTCTGATATTCAGAATACTACTCAAATATATGAGAGAACTCTGTAAATATCAAGTGAAATATATCACACATATAACGTGCATATAAACTATTGTTGGTATTTCCCTTTTCAATGGAATACATCATTTTTCTCGTTTGGTTTAAAAACATTGATCTGTGATTGTATTACCACCCATACTCCTTTACCCTCAAATATCCCAAACTATCTTACTTCCATTGTTGAGACCACACTTTGTCTTTGTCAAAGTCAAGCCAGTGTACGATTTTCTTTCTCATAGTAAAGTGTGACTTGTGAATCACTGACGTTGATTATGCAAGGTATACACAATGTACTCTTTTTGATCCTCCAGCTGCAGGACTTCGAGGCTGCCTTGAAGCAGCGCGACGGCATCATCACACAACTCACAGCCAATCTGCAGCAGTCTCGCAAAGAGAAGGATGAGGTCATGAGGGAGTTCCTGGAGATGACTGAGCAGAGCCAGAAACTGCACATTCAATTCCAGCAGGTAAGACATTCTTGCATAGGCTATAACACTACCCTATAACATATTATCCCATCCTAGTCTATAATATAGTAAGAAAAATACATTAGGCAGGTGAGGTAGAATCCCATGACAAGCGTAGGGTGAGACTAGAATAAAAAATACAAGAAAAGAGTTGTAACTTTCCCATAATTCCCAGGTTTTCCAGAGAACTTGGTTGGAAGATTCCCATAAACGGGTGTGAAAAAGCAGGAAATCTGGGTATCCACCATCTGGAATTTCTGGACAACCTGGGAATTTTGGGAAAGTTACAGGAATTTTCCAACCCTAGGTTAGACATACCTGTACCAGTCCTATTATATCGTATTTTTCCTATGTCATCTTATTGTCTCGGAAGCTTTTCCCTGCTCTATCAACATTTTCATATATTTTATTACCGTCCTAATAATTATACAACAGAAGAGCGTCTGCCAAATGACTTAAATGTAAATGTAAATGTGGTGGTGATGTTGTTTTCTGTCATTTCCACGGGAACATGAACGCCCTCTGGTTTCATTGACAGCTGCAGGCAGGTGAGACGCTGAGGAACACCAGCCACAGCAGCACAGCGCAGGACCTCCTGCAGGCCAAGCAGCAGCTTGTCCAATACCAGCAGCAGCTGGAGGAGATGGACGGCCAGGTCAGAGGGCACCATGAGTTGAGCAAGGAGCAGCTCCTGCAGAACAGCCAGCTCCAGCACCGGCTCAAGGAGGCTGAGATGGTGAGGCGGCTGCCTAGTTGGTGTTAGTCAGTGCCTGTCATTCATGTGAAAACGTCTGCTTGTATTGATCTATTTAATGGATCTGTTTTAAAGGTGGTTGATTACCAGGTGTGTTTTAAAATCTGATTTAGATGTCCTAGTATTACTACCTTACAACAACACAATTTAGTTTAAAGGCTGTTTGTAGAAATATTTCAGCCGTTTAAATATGAGGCTTTAATTACATTTTACATTTATGTCTAATAATTACTTTTCCTCATAGGTGGAAAGAAGAACAGAAGAGTCATTTGCACAAAGGTTAAATGAGAAAGACCTGTTGATTGCTAAACAGGAGAGAATTATGGCAGAGCATGAGCGTTCCCTAATGCAACTTAGAAAAGATCTCACACATGTGGGCAGAGGGGCTGAGGAGTCACTTGCCCAAAGGGTAAATGAAAAAGACCTGCTGATTTCGGAGCAAACTGCAATAATAACAGAACACGAGCGTACACTGACCATGCTCAAGGTGGAGCTTGCACAGGTGGGAAGAATGACTGAGGAGACTTTTGCACAAAAGTTGAACGAGAAAGAACTGCTGATCGCTGAGCAAGAAAGAGTCATGTCAGAACATGACTCCTCCCTCCACCAGTTAAAGGATGAGTTGACGGCCTCTGAGAAATGCTTAAATGACCTCAACCAGCAAATTACCGCAAAGACCCAAGAGCTGGAGAGCTGTAAGAGTAACTTGTATAACTGTAAGAAGGACTTAGAGAGCACTACGAATCAGTTGAATAGCTGTAGGGTTGAGCTGGAGGGCAGTAAGGGTGAGTTGTGTAACTGTAGGATTGAGCTGGAGAGCAGTAAGGGTGAGCTGGATAGCTTTAGATTTGAGCTGGAGAGCAGTAAGGGTGAGTTGGTTAGTTGTAGGGTTGAGCTGGAGAGCAGTAAGGGTGAGCTTGAGAGCTGTAGGGTTGAGCTGGAGTCCTGCAGGGGCGAACTCTCAGCCTCCAGGCAGAAGGAGCGGATGTCCTCCAGCGAGATTCAGCAGCTGATGGGTACCGTGGAAGACCTCCAGAAGCGATACCACCAGGGCAGCCTGTCAGAGTGTGACACCCTCCAGAGGATGGAGGAGGACTCAGCCCGCAGGCTGGATCATCTTAGGACGGAGCTAGACGAGATGTACGGTGGGCAGATAGTCCAGATGAAGCAGGAGCTTCGCTTGCAGCACTCTGCGGCTCTGGAGCGGGTCACGGCGCAGCATCACAAGGAGCTAGAGCTTCTGAAATCCCAGCAATCCGTGACCAGACCTAGTCCCGAGGTGGTGATCGAGCTCACGGGCAAGATCGTAGTGCTTCAGCAGAGGCTCGAAGAGGCCCAGGTGCTCCGTGAGAAGACCAGACAGGAGCTGTCCCAAGTGGCACAGGAGAAGCTCAACCTCCAGGGTCAGGTGGTTGACCACCTCCATGACCTCCGCTCAGCCCGGTCCAAGGTGGAGCAGGCCTCCCAGAACATCACTGTCCGTGAGAGTCTTCAGGGCGAGCTGCAGCTCCTCCAGGAAACCATCGATGACCTGAAGGCCCAGCTAGCCACCGCTGCGGAGTCGGCAGTAGAGATCGAGGCCAAGCATGAGTCGGAGACAACCAACTACAAGATCAAACTGGAGATGATGGAGCGGGAGAAGGACGCAGTGCTGGACCGCATGGCTGAGTCACAGGAGGCAGAACTGGAGAGGCTGAGGACACAGCTCCTCTTCAGCCACGAGGAGGAGCTCATTCTCCTTCGGGAGGACCTCCGTAGGGAGAGCCAGCTCAACACCGAGAATCTCCTTAACGAGGCGTCCATCCGGCACGGCCAAGCTCTGGAGGAGTTGCGAAACACGTACAAGGACGAGCGGGATGAGCTGTTGCACCAAATCTTTGCACTGAAAGATGACTTGAAGATGGCGCTGCACAGCTCGAAAGCTGAAGAGCTGGTGGTGCAACTCAAGGATGTTCAAGTTGAGGAATTGAGAAAGGGTGGAGAAGAAAGTGTCAGAATGGAGAGGGAAATCCAAATGCTGCTGAAAAAGAACGAGCTGCTAGAAAACCAGTCCAAAGAGCAAGAAAAGAGCTGGGACAATAAATGGAGGAAGCAGGAATCTGAAAAGAGGATTTTGATGGAAACCAACAACGCCATGAAAGAGGAAGTGGAGTCCAAAATGGAAAAAATCCAATCCTTCATGATAGAAAATGAACAAAAGCAGAGACAAGTAGTGGAGTTGCAAGAGGAGATTGAAAAGCAGAGGAATACTTTCTCTTTTGCAGAAAAGAACTTTGAGGTGAACTATCAGGAGCTCAAGGAAGAGTACATGTGCCTTGTTGAGGTAAAGGCGCAGTTGGAGGAGAGGATTCTCAAGGAGACACTTGTGTATGAGTCTAAACTCGCTAGCCTCCAGTCGCAGATTCAGGAGCTGAGGGAGAACAAGGAAACTAACAAAATGGAGGACAAGTCCAAAGACAACTGCGGTGCGTCGATAGAAAAATACACTACTGAGCTGACGGAGAAGCTGAAGGTAGCTCTGGCAGAGAAGGAGGAACTGGCTATGAGGCTGTCTAAAGTTACCGAGCAGCTGACTGTTACAGAAGGTGAATTGGATGAGCTGGAAGGAGAGCTGAGTCAGGTCAGGAGAGAAAACAAGGAGGTAATCGCCCAAAATGAAAACCTGGTGGAAGAGCTTGAAAGAGAGCGGGAGACTCTGAAGGAGGGAAAGGGAGAGATAGAACTGCAGAGAGAGGAGGGAGGGAGAGCTGCTCAGAGCCAAGCGAAGCTCCAACAGAGAGGGCAGCCTGTTCAGTCTGCAGCTCCAGCTTGCTCCATCGAGGATCATCACCTCCAAATCGAATCTCTCCAAGGGGAGGTAGTGGTTCTCCCCTCCTCCTTACAGGCCGCCGAAATAGAGCGAGACCGCCTCCGACACACCCCGGAGGCTTGGCACCAGAGCCAAACGCTAACTCTATCTGCAGCCCCATCTCAGGTCTCAACTGTTGGAGAGGGACCTGTTGAGTGTAGCTCCGCTTTGGAGCCTTCAGCCTCTGGGTCACACAGGCGCAAGACACAGCAGCGACGAGGAAAGAAGAAGCGCCAGAGCTCTGCCCAGACAAAAGAGAAGAGGGAGAAGGAGGAGGTGGCGGAGAGGAACAAAGCTGGAGGTGCTACTGCTGCAGCAGAGTGGGAGGCACGGGCTCGGATGGAGAGCCAGGTTCCGTCGATCTCGCAGCAGAGGACCGGGAAAGATGACGCCACAGACGGGTACCACGGTGACGGAGAGAGAGACTGCGTTGGGAAGCAGGTAGGCATTCACACACAGCTGCTGCTGCAGTCTCTTAGCTGGAATAGCCCCCGCTATGGAAACGATAATTGCCATGCCTTTTATTTTTTCCTCTTTCACTCTCTCGCTCTCTCAATCCCTGCATTTTCAGAAGTCTGAAATTATCTTTCTGATTGAGCTGTTAAAATGTTTAATAGAGTATTTTCATTTTGGTCTTATGTTAATGCACTAATTGACTATTGTTGAAATAACCAGCAAACAATTGATCATGATCATAACCAGTACTATGTAACGATGTATCATTACTCCCTTGTTAAATCTTACAACTGTTGATCATTACTCGATGCAGGTGAATGGAATGTGTGTTCATACACTACATAGACTGAATTGAAGGCTTTTTAAAAAACCTGGCTGAGGTGAGGTTTGCCTGTTTAGCACTGAACAGTTGATGACTGATGGGCTTGATTACAAAGTGCCCGACAGAGGCTGGCTCTCATAGGCAGTGAATAACAGAAGTACATCCTTCGGTAAAAATATTCAATATTTTGTCTTTGATTGTCAGGCCACGCATACCACTCATTTTAAAGCAGGAGAGGCTGAATGGGAGGTATCAATTGGATCAATGCACAGAGATTCTGAAGACTGTAGGAGAGGCTGTTGCATGAACACACAGAGCATTTAAATTATTAAGTTGAAATCACCATTAAGCTTTACTCAAGCAGTTATATAAGAATTATAATCAGTCTTCATTGACTAGGCTCTTATCTTCAAAGCTAAAACGAGTCATGAAAAGACGTATGTTGTTATCTCTCATGAATATCCTTTTCTAGCTAAGGAACGTCTTTGCTTTTATGTAGAGAAACGTATACATTATAGTTTCTTTCCGTTCTGCAGGGAGTAAGTGCTCAAAGTTGAGAAGCCATTTTCTGTCATTGCCAGTACCAGTCAGGTTTTGACACCTACTCATTCAAGGGTTTTTCTTTATTTTTACATTTTTAACATTGTAGAATAATAGTGAAGACAACAAAACTATGAAATAACACATATTGGATCATGTGGTAACCAAAAAAGTGTTAAACAAATCAAAATAGATGTATATGTCCAAGGCTTCACATCAGTAGAGCAATGTCAAGGATGCATAGAATTTTGCCCTCATCTCGCATCAGTGCACCACAGTATGTTCACTTTCACTTACTGGGAAGGACCCCTTAATAGCTTACATGAGCCTTTCTATAAATTAGGCCTAGGACTGTATGTCCTTCAAGCAGGGTTCATACAGACATTGGCAAGTCAAATTCAAAAACTTTCAGGGACTTTTTCAAGCACTTAATTGTGTTTTTCAGGGGATGTCAATGTTATACATTTGTATAATTTATATAATTAAGAATAATGCATTGATATTCCAATTAATGTCATTACGTTTTAAAATATATGAGAATAATACGGACTTGTCTTACTAAATAAATTAGATGCATGTACTTTTCAAGTACCAAATTGAAGAAATTATTTTCAAGGTAGGCCTATTCCAGTACTTGGATTTCTGAGGTAAAAAATTAGTGTTCAAGTGGGCTATTTCTTGCCCCATTTGTATTGTTTATAAATGCAAGTGTAACATGGAAGCCAAAATGTGTTTGTCATGTTATTTCATTCCCAGATCATAGCCTAATGAGTTTCTTCAGAATATGTCATGTGTTGTCTTTATATCTAGAATAATGAATTGGAATAGTGTTTGGTGTTGTTCAATACATAATTGCTCACAGTAGACTGTGTCTAATCCGAGGCACAACAACATGAACTCATTAACTTGATGCTTCTTCTGTTAAATCTGCTGTAAAGTAAGCAGACCACAACAGATGATCAACATCGATTCGCTAGGGATTTTACATCCAAGCACAACGGTCTTCACCGGCGTGAAGACACCAACATTTTAAGGACTTTCTTCGGGAACAACTTTGTTTCCCAACACCTGGCACATGCAACAGCTTATCACAACAGCCTTTTGTCACTTGACTGTCATTCAGAAAATTCCTTCTTGAATCAGATGATGATGTGTGAAAATATCATGGTGTAATTACAACTTGACACCAAATGCACATCCAACAAGTATTATGCATAAATATTGAAGAACCACGTTAATGACAGTATTGGGTTAGGTTTTAAGTATAAAGGTAAGATGACTTTTGTTTAGAAGCATTCGATTTTGCAATTACATGGTTTTTAGGGGATTTGTTTGCCCATGAAAACTGTTTCCACCCCATAACATAAGGAGACATGGAATGTTATGTAGTCACACTGCATTTCTGACATCTCTTTACAAAAAACTTTCCAACAGCTAGACCCAGGTATGTACAGGGTTCAAGTTCAATGTCTAATTGAACTGATTACATATTTTTATTTGACCTTTTATTTAACTAGGCAAGTCAGTTAAGAACAAATTCTTATTTTCAATGACAGCCTAGGAACAGTGGGTTAACTGCTTTGTTCCGTGGCAGAACGACAGATTTTTACCTTGTCAGCTCGGGGATTCGATCTTGAAACCTTTCGGTTACTAGTTCAACACTCTAACCACTAGGCTACCTGCTTAATATATGATATAATAATATACATCATAAATGCTTTAGATATGATAAAACGACAATTTAAACGGACATAAATGCATCGACAGAGAAATGTTTTATGTCACACTATTGTGGACAAATCCGTCAAGACACCAACCATGAGAAAGGGTTAAACATGAATTTTAAATGAACTCATACATTTTATTGAATATAGCTAAGCTATGGTATGTTTCCCCCTTAATGTAATTACATTTTTAAAAATGTGCATATTATCATCAATTACTTATTCATATCTGTGACAACTTGTCCAGCATAGGAAATCCTCACTGGTAGTGTAGTTTATAAAAATACCCACATTTATAAATGCTTGTATAAAAAACAAGAAAATATTGCTATTGCATCTTGTTCTTCGTATCAATAATATGTGCAAGTGAAGTACATAAGCATTCATTGCTATGAATAAATTACTAATTAATATGAAATGCTTCCGAAGCGGTCTTAGTCTTTACAGTGTGGCCTTCTCAGTAAGTGTTTCATTGTGTTTTATGCCATACGTACTGTACTGTTGTCGCCAGACCCCATCAACATTGTGTTTTTGATTAACTTTTAATCTCTTCTGTTACAATGGCTACTTTCTTCTCCTCTTTTCAGGGGAAGAGCGTAGATGGGATGGAGTGTTGGGTGGACTCTGTAGTGAAGCAAGAGGAGGACAGGGACAGCGAAACCACAGAGCATGTAAATGTCACCTGAGCTCAAATCTGCCTGTGCTTTTCGCTCCGGCCTGAGTTGCTGTCTTAGTACAGTGGGTTTGGAAGGTCAATCAACCAGTGGAAAAACTTCATACAGAACGATGGGCACCC
The DNA here is from genome assembly GCF_036934945.1 of Oncorhynchus masou masou. Lineage (NCBI taxonomy): Eukaryota > Metazoa > Chordata > Actinopteri > Salmoniformes > Salmonidae > Oncorhynchus > Oncorhynchus masou. Next base: position 33,345,715 of record NC_088224.1, on the reverse strand, counting down.
AGTAGTAAGACCGTGATGAAAGGCAAACCTTCCTTTTGTCACCGATTTGTATTATTATGAGTAATGCTTGGTTGTTGTGTCATCAAGTGTTGTACTGCCCACACTGCTAATAATTAGTGTGAAATAACCAAAGTAAGAACTATGAATCTGTTTAGGAAGTTTCAGTATGCAGTTATTCATCCTTGCAGTATTTGCAGTGTCACATTCTACGTAGCTACGTGCATTAGGCCACTAAGCATGTGCTTGACATCAATTTGATACATGTCCTACTGTAATATGTATAGTGCTTGAGTGGGCTGGATAAATTGCAATCAAACAAAGCGTTATGAAAGTAACAGTGTTATTACCATTCCACACACACATGCATTGCACACAGCAAATAGAACTGTCAACAAAGAAAAAAAAAATGATTTCACGAGTGTAGCGGCAACACATCTGCGTTTCCACATCCATCCAAGGATGAGAGGAACGCCCTGCCGTATCCCCATTATTTTGGCTGTAGAGTAGATAATAGCTGGTCCCTCGTTTGTTGTGCTAAATCCCAGGTGCTCCTCTCTGTTTCTTTTATAAAATTAGGGCAACAGGCATTCCCCATTTCCATTCAAAACAATGTCCTGTGGTGGGTGGACTGGCCAACATATTTGGGGTTGCACCTTTTGGAATCTATGTTTAAATATACACTCAAAAATATGGCATCATACAGCAGGCCGACTTCCTGCTTACAGATAAACAACAACTGGCAAGCCTAAAGTACATTTGGAGGGGCCAGTAGTGGTTGACAATCGTCTTGTTGATATGTGTATGATGTCATATTGCTAAGAATACCTTAAATTCATCATGTGTAAGTTGCAACGAGCACATTCTATTCTTTGGATTTTGTGTGTCTTACTCCTGAAACAATCTCTATTGTGCAACCATAGGTGGACTGAGGGATTATGTCCATTTTGGTTTATGTAATTCTGTCCTTTTCTCTCTCTCTTTGTGCAGGTGGAGTGCAGGCTGCAGCTGGAGGCCCAGCGGATCAGCCTGTCTCAGATGCACGCTGCACAGCTGGAGCTGCTCCGGGAGCAGACCGATGCCCGTGTCAGCACACTTGAGCAGGAGCTAGGTTTCTTGAAAAAAACATGGGACAAAGGTATGTGTGTGGTTTTGAGTGCAAGTTGATGTATAGATGGGTTGTTGTCTGGTGGTGGGGTTGAGGTAGGGATATGGCAAGTGTGTTTGTGTGGTAGGAAACCTTGTGGTGGTTAGAGGTGTGTGTGTGTATATGTTTCAATGTGTGTGCACTGCGCATGTACATTTAATTATGTATGTGTATCTGGGCGTGTGGGGTTAGACGGGCCATGTTGAATTGGTTTATTTTTTATCTATCATTCGTGATGTCATCCATGCTACAGACTGTAGATAGAAACAGGAGACTCACAAAGTTATTCAGTCTCTTTTGCATTCATCCTATTTTAGTAATTGAATGTTTGTGTACCATGTGTGCTCACTATAAGCCAATAATAATGTATGCTTTTGTTGTTTTTCTCGGACTTCACAGATGATCTCAGAAGCTCTAAGTACCAGAATGTGGTGCAAGTTGTGTCTGAAGAGTGCAAGCAACTCATCCTGGTAGTTAACATTCATCACACACACACAAAAAAACAAGTATTGATTAATGTTCCTTTGCACTGTCAATTACTTTTGATATGAGAACGTTATTAGACAGAATTATTTCAGGTTCAGACATTGATTCTTACTACTCGAATGAGTGTTTTGTTTGAGAGCTATTTTGCTGTTCTCTTTATACAGTCCTTTGCTAAACTTTTTGGGGAGGAGTTCTTGGAGTATCTCCATCCCACTGATGTCGAGGACTGGAAGATTCATTGGTTTGAGAAGGAAGAAACCAGGGATCCCAGTGCTGTTTTACAGGAGGCGAAAGGTGCTTTATTGGTTGTGATGTCTACTAAATGACAGCAATACTACATAAAGAACACGCAGCCTATGAAATGAGTGGCTGACTAATGAAAACGTCTAAATAAGTCACACGCCGATCTTGACTGCTGCATGATAAAATTACAAATTAGTACATATTGTGTTTTGTGTTTTCCTCCAGTTTACATTTGCGTACACACATCAAATCCAGCTACATCAATGATAAATGGGATCTCTTATAGTAGTGAAGATACTTCACAAACTGAGACTGCACGAGAATATATTTGTAATGGACATTTCTTCTGTCTGGTTTCTATAGAAATGTATAGAGACCTTCAGCAGGTGAAGCAGAGGATTGAACAGGAGCACAGTCGTCTCCTACAGCTCCAGTCCTTACTGAAGGCAGATGGCAATAAGGTAGGATGGACTGCTACATACTGTGTGTGTAAAACTGTTTATTTAGTTAGCTCTTTGTGTCAAACTCATTCCACGGAGGGACGGGTGTCTGTAGGTTTTTGCTCCTCCCTTGTACTTGATTGATGAATTAAGGTCACTAATTAGTAAACAACTCCCCTCACATGGTTTTTGAGGTCTTAATTGAAAAGTAAAATCCCAAAACCATCTGACACTAGGCCGTCCATGGAATGAGTTTGACACACCTGCTTTAAGGGGTTGAGGCCAAAAGTTTATGAATTGGTGGGGGAAAAAACATATGTCATTATTTGATTGAACCTCGTTATTGTTTGACATGTAATCACAGTATTATGATGGGGATGAAAAGCAACAATAATTTTATTTGGCTACAGTAATTGCTAGGACACTAGCACTCAGCTTTTACATTTTTAACTCTGCTAGTTAATAATGATATGACGAATGAAAGCTAATTGGCTTTAACGATAATGCCAACAAACACTGCTGTCAAACTCTTATTGTCATTCTTAGATTGAGGCGATGCAGCTGATGTACGATGAGCTGAAGCGCAGCAGTGAGGAGAAGATCGCCAGCCTGCGCAGGCACATTGAAAGCTCCAGCATCTCTACACACAATCTCAAGGGTAAATTTAGATATATACTGTATGTCTAAACCAAAATGGTGCTGGGTTATGTGGTGTCCATCTTCTACACAATCTGTTGTGCATTTGGAAAGTCTGCCAGCCTCAATCCCAAAATGAATGGGAAAGATGGGCACTGTCTACCACCATCTACATAGTCATGCTAATGCTAACACCATCGTTCTCTACCCAGATCTGAGGGAGCCGACCGTGGCCTCGCCCTCCTCCCACACTGCTGAGGATATCCAGAAGCTGAGGGCTGACGTCCATCAGCAGCGGGCCCAGCTGGAGGAATGCCACAGAATGGAAGTGGAGCGCCTCAAGGCCTACTACCAGCAGCAGGCCAAAGCGACTGAGGAGCACTATGCTACCGAGCTCATCATGCTACAGCAGCACCTCGATGAGGTCATGGGCACCGAGGCCCAGTTCAGGTAATAGTGATGATGATGATCATGACTATGGTGTAGAAGTGGCCCTACATAAATCACATGCAAGAGCTTCTCACGGTGTGTTTATACTAGACACTACAACCTACAACCTATCGATTTCTGGACCAATCAGACTGTGTTCGCATTCGGTGGGGAGGTACTCAGATCCAGACTCATTGCAGAGGAGAAACTACTGTTAGTGGGTGCGGGGTAATGTTTGGCTAGAGCAAGGAGTCTGGGTAGCCAGGCAAGAGGAAAACCCCATCATCAACGCTTTGTAATCTTGACACGAATTTTAAACTCAAACTAAATCCAACTCATGAATCCAACTCAACATATGAATTGGTTAGTCCACAAGCACATCATAGGTAATACATATTATCAAAGAAACACAGCCACCGGTGCACAAGTGAGAAAGTATATTTTTCCCCTCCCCCATGGGAGTATTTGAAACAGTCATGAGAAGGATCCTACTCCTGTGTGTGCGTGCGCATAGAAAGAGTGCAGCAGCACCTCTCAGATCACTGTGACCCGATACCACTGGGTATGAAATTCTACAGCTGCCATTCAGGCCCACTTTAATTGCCAAGGCATTAGCAAACTCCTTATTCCTTTCAAAGTAGATTTCAGTTTTATTCAATCCCTCCTGGGTCCATTATTATGAGCATGGCTTTAATCTCCTGATATCTCTCCCCCAGTGGCACAGCAGTCTAAGGCACTGCATCGCAGTACTAGAAACGTCACTACAGATCCGGGTTCGATCCCGGGCTGTGTCACTTCCTGGAGCTACCGGGAGACGCATGGGCAGCGCACAATTGGCCCAGCGTCGTCCGGGTTAGGAGAGGGTTTGGCCGGCTGGGATGTCCTTGTCTAATCTCACTATTGTGACTCCTTGTGGCGGCCGGGCGCATGCACGCTGACTTTGGTCGCCAGCTGTATGGTGTTTCCTCTGACACATTCGTGCGGCTGGCTTCCAGGGTAAGTTGGCAGTTAGTGAAGAAGCAGTGCGGCTTGACAGGGTCGGGTTTAGGAGGACGCATGGCTCTTGACCTTCCCCTGTCCCGGGTCCGTACGGGAGTTGCAGCGATGGGACAAGACTGTAACTACCAATTTGGATATCACAAATTGAAAAAAAAAAAATGTATCATCTCCTGATATCTAAATTATTTTCACTATATAAAAGGGATGTAACATTCACGTATCCATCCCAATTAAATGTCGGTTTTCGGAACCAAACCAATCCAAATCTAGCATGCATCCGTCAGAAAATCTATTCAAAAGTTATAAATAGCTTTCACAGTTTGTTTGGACTTGTATTTTCAGAATGTAGAAAGAATGTATTATATCTCGTCTTTTGTGACAACTTATGCATCCTTCCTTCAGTGTTGAACTACATGTAACTGTGTTGAGTCATTGATCTACAAATCATTTTGCATGCCGGACAACCCCAGGTAATACCAGTAGGCTAGACAAATTGTGCACAGCTTCGCGCCTGACCAACGAGAGGTAAGCCTATTCCTGATCTGACACATCTGCGCGTCACCATTCAAATGTTTGTAAAATGGCTTCTGCAATATTAGGCTTTATTAGTTGAGTGACTACCAATGTAATTTGCTAGGTTGTTTTTATCAAATGCTCTGTTGAAAAGTTGTGTTTTACCAAAATAAAAGCAAGCTACTGGTGACCACTCTTGTGTGGCTATATACCTGCTAAACAGGGCTTACAATAGATTTTATTTTGATCAGGTTCACCATCAGCAATAGTTTTGATAATTTTGCTGTGAACAATCAATCAGTGTATGTGATCATTTTTAGTTTGTGCCTTCAGAAAGTACTCATACCCTTTGACTTTTTCTACGTTTTGCAGTGATTTTTTTCTGACCTATGTTCGCACAATGCCCCATAATGACACTAAAACATGTTTTTATACATTTTTGCAAATATACCTATTTACATAAGTATTCCACCCCTGAATCAATACATGTTTGAATCACCTTTGGCAGGGATTACAGCTGTGAGTCTTTCTGGGAAAGTCTTTAAGAGCTTTGCACACCTGGATTGTACAATACTTTCCCATTCTTTTTTAAATTCTTCAAGCTCTGTCAAGTTGGTTGTTGATCATTGCTAGACAGCCATTTTAAAGTCCTGACATTAGATTTCCAAGCCGATTTATGTCCAAACTTTAACTAGGCCTCTCAAGAACATTCAATATCGTCTTGGTTTTAGGCCGTCAGTGTTTTAAGTTTTTTTATTTTTTTATTTCACCTTTATTTAAACAAATAGGCCAGTTGAGAACAAGTTCTCATTTACAACTGCGACCTGGCCAAGATAAAGCAAAGCAGTGCGATAAAAACAACAACCTAGAGTTACACATGGGATAAACAATTGTACAGTCAATAACACAATAGGCAAAATCTGTACACTGTGTGTGCAAATGAAGTAAGGAGGTAAGGCAATAAATAGGCCAGTAGTGGCAAAGTAATTACAATTTAGCAATTTACGATGGAGTGATATATGTGCAAATGAGGATGTGCAGGTAGAAATACTGGTGTGCAAAAGAGCAGAAAAAGAAACGTGGGGATGAGGTCGGTAGTTGGTTGGTTGGATGGGCTATATATGGGCTGTGTACAGCTGCAGCGATTGGTAATAACACACATGAAATCATGTAGTAACCAAAAACCAAAATCAAAATAGATTTTATATTTGAGATTCTTCAAAGCCTCGATGACAACTTTGCACACGCTTGACATTCTCTCAACCATGCATTTCAATTAACAGGCGTGCCTTGTTAAAAGTCAATTTGTTGAATTTCTTTCCTTAATGCGTTTGAGACAATCAGTTGTGTTGCGACAAGGTAAGGTTGGTATTTTGAAGATTGCCCTATTTGGTTAAAGACCAAGTCCGTATTATGGCAAGAACAGCTCAAAACAGCAAAGAGAAATGACAGTCCATCATCACTTTAAGACATGAAGGTCAGTCCATCCAGAAAACTTAAAAAACCATCAAGCGCTATGATGGAATTGGCTCTCATGAGGACCGCACCTCTACTGCAGAGGATAAGTACATTAGAGTTAACTGCACCTGAAATTGCAGCCCAAGAAATGCTTCAATAGAGTTCAAGTAACAGATGCATCTCAACATCAGCTGTTCAGAGGAGACTGTGTGAATCAGGCCTTCATGGTTGAATTGCTGCAAAGAAACCACTACTAAAGGACACCAATAAGAAGAAGAGACTTGCTTGGGCCTCGAAACACGAGCAATGGACTTTAGACCGGTGGATATCTGTCCTGTCGTCTGGAGTCGAAATTTGAGATTACTACCGTGCCTCTTTGAGACGCAGAGTAGGTGAACGGATGATCTCCGCATGTGTGGCTCCCCCCGTGAAGCATGGAGGAGGAGGTGTGATAGTGCGGGGGTGCGTTGCTGGTGACACTGTGAATTATTTCGAATTCAAGGCACACTTTACCAGCATGGCTACCAGAGCATTCTGCAGAGATACACAATCCCACTGAGCGGATGATCATTTGTTTTTCAACAGGACAATGACACAAAACACCTCCAGGCTGTGTAAGGGCTATTTGACCAAGAAGGGGAGTGATGATGTGCTGCATCAGATGACCATGCCTCCACAATCACCTGACCTCAGCCCAATTGAGATGGTGTGGGAGGAGTTGGACCGCAGAGTGAAGGAAAAGCAGCCAACAAGTGCTCAGCATATGTGGGAACTCATTCCAGACTGTTGGAAAAGCATTCCTCGTGAAGCTGGTTGAGAGAATGCAAGAGTATACAAAGCTGTCATCAAGGCAAAGGGTGGCTACTTTGAAGCATCTAAAATATATGTAAATGTGTTTAACATTTGTTGGGTTACTACAGTCGTGGCCAAAAGTTGAGAATAACACAAATATTAATTTTCACAAAGTCTGCTGCCACAGTTTGTATGATGGCAATTTGCATATACTCCAGAATGTTATGAAGAGTGATCAGGTGAATTGCAACTAATTGTAAAGTCCCTCTTTGCCATGCAAATGAACTGAATACCCCAAAAACATTTCCACTGCATCTCAGCCCTGCCACAAAAGGACCAGCTGACATCATGTCAGTGATTCTCTCGTTAACACAGGTTTGAGTGTTGACGAGGACAAGGCTGGAGATCACTCGGTCATGCTGATTGAGTTCAAATAACAGACTGGAAGCTTCAAAAGGAGGGTGGTGCTTGGAATCATTGTTCTTCCTCTATCAACCATGGTTATCTGCAAGGAAACGTGCTGTCATCATTGCTTTTCACAAAAAGGGCTATTGCTGCCAGTAAGATTGCACCTACATCAACCATTTATTGGATCATCAAGAACTTCAAGGAGAGTGGTTCAAATGTTGTGACAAAGGCTTCAGGGCGCCCAAGAAAGTCCAGCAAGCGCCAGGACTGTCTCCTAAAGTTGATTCAGCTGCGGGATCAGGGCACCAACAGTACAGAGCTTGCTCAGGAATGGCAGCAGGCCGGTGTGAGTGCATCTGCACGCACAGTGAGGCGAAGACTTTTGGAGGATGGCCTGGTTTCAAGAAGGGCAGCAAAGAAGACACTTCTCAGCAGGAAACACATCAGGGACAGACTGATATTCTGCAAAAGGTACAGGGATTGGACTGCTGAGGACTGGGGTAAAGTCATTTTCTCTGATGAATCCCTTTTCCGATTTTTTGGGGCATCTGGAAAAAAGCTTGTCCGGAGAAGACAAGGTGAGCGCTACCATCAGTCATGTGTCATGCCAACAGTAAAGCATCCTGAGACCATTCATGTGGGGTTGCTTCTCAGCCAAGGGAGTGGGCTCACTCACAATTTTGCCTAAGAACACAGCCATGAATAAAGAATGGTACCATCACATCAAGAGAAGATCAACTTCTCCCAACCATCCAGGAACAGTTTGGTGACGAACAATACATTTTCCAGCATGATGGAGCACCTTGCCATAAGGCAAAAGTAATAACTAAGGGGCTCGGGGAACAAAACAATGATATTTTGGGTCCATGGCCAGGAAACTCCCCAGACCTTAATCCCATTGAGAACTTGTCATCAATCCTCAAGAGGCGGGTGGACAATCAAAAACCCACAAATTCTGAAAAACTCCAAGCATTGATTATGCAAGAATGGGCTGCCATCAGTCAGGATGGGGCCCAGAAGTTAATTGACAGCATGCCAGGGCGGATTGCAGAGGACTTGAAAAAGTAGGGTCAACACAGCAAATATTGACTCTTTGCATCGACTTCATGTAATTGTCAATAAAAGCCTTTGACACTTATGAAATGCTTATAATTATACTTCAGTATTCCATAGTAACATCTGACAAAAATATCTAAAGACACTGGAGCAGCAAACTTTGTGGAAATTAATATTTGTGTCATTCTCAATAGTTTTGGCCATGACTGCACATGATTCCATGTGTGTCATTTCATGGTTTTGATGTCTTCAAGAGTTTTTCTACGTTGTACAATAATAGGGAAGTTGCCTCCCGAGTGGCGCATTGGTCTATCATTGCTGTGCCACTTGAGATTCTGGGTTTGAGTCCAGGCTCTGTCTCAGCCGGCTGCAACCGGGAGACCCATGGGGCGGCACACATTTGGCCCAGCGTCGTCCGGGTTAGGCGGCAGGGATGTCCTTGTCCCATCGCGCATTTGCCACTCCTGCGGCGGGACGTGCACGGTGCACTCTGACATGGTCGCCAGCTGTACAGTGTTTCCTCAGACACATTGGTGCGGCCGGCTTCCTGGTTAAGTGGGCATTTTCGAGAAGAAGTGTGGCTTTGGTGGGTTGTGTTTCGGAGGACGCACTGTTCTCGACCTTCACCTCTCCTGAGTCCCTACGGCAGTTGCAGCGAAGAGACAAGACTGGATACCACCAAATTGGGGTACATGCGTACCTTCTTTTCATTTCAGTTAGTATTGTGGAGTAACTACAATGTTGTTGATCCATCCTCAGTTTTCTCATATCACTACCATTAAACTCTAACTGTTTTAAAGTCACCATTGATTCGCCTCATGGTGAAATCTTTGAGCGATTTCCTTCCTCTCTGACAACTGAGTTTGGAAGGACGCCAGTATCTTTGTTGTGACTGGGTAGATACACCATCCAAAGTGTAATTAATAACTTCACCATGCTCAAAGGGATATTCAATGTATATTTTTTTTACCCATCTACCAGTAGGTGCCCGTTGCTTTGTCTTTGAATCTACGGTGTATTCAGAAAGCTTTCAGACCCCTTCCCTTTTCCACATTTTGTTACGTTACAGCCTTATTCTAAAATGGAATAAATAAATACTTTCCCACGCAAAAACAGGTTTTTATAAATTTTTGCAAGTATTAAAAATAAAAAAACGGATACCTTATTTATATAAATATTCAGACCCTTCGATATGAGACATGAAATTGGGCTCAGGTACATCCTGTTTGCATTTATCATCCTTGAAATGTTTCTACAACTTGATTGGAGTCCACCTGTAGTATATTCAATTGATTGGGCATGATTTGAAAAGGCACACACCTGTCTATGTAAGGTCCCACAGTTGACAGTGCATGTCAGAGCAAAAACCAAGCCTTGAGGTCAAAGGAATTGTCTGTAGAGCTCCGAGACAGGATTGTGTTGAGGCACAGATCTGGGGAATGGTTCCAAAAAATGTCTGTAGCATTGAAGGTCCCCAAGAACACAGTGGCTTCATTCTTAAACGGAAGAAGTTTGGAACCACCAAGACTCTCCCTGGAGCTGGCCACCTGGCCAAACTAAGCAATCAGGGAAGAAGGGCCTTAGTCAGGGAGGTGAGCGAGAACACAGTAGTCACTCTGACAGAGCTCAAGAGTTCCTCTGTGGAGATGGATGAACATTGCAAAAGGACAACCATCTCTGCAGCACTCTACCAATCAGGCCTTATGGTAGAGTGGCCAGATGGAAGCTGGTGTGAAGGTCCACCTTCCAACAGGACAATGATCCTTAGCTCACAGCCAAGACAACACAGGAGTGACTTCGGGACCAGTCCTGAATGTCCTTGAGTGGCCCAGCCAGAGCCCGGACTTGAACTCGCTCGAACATCTCTGGAGAGACCTGAAAATAGCTGTCAAACAAAGCTCCCCATCGAACCTGACAGAGCTTGAGAGGATCTGCAGAGAATAATAGGAGAAACTCACCAAATACAGGTGTGCCAAGCTTCATACCCAAGAAGACTTGGCTGTAATCGCTGCCAAGAATGCTCCAACAAAATATTGCGTAAATGGTCTGAATACTTATGTAAAATGTAATGTGTTTAGGTTTTTATTTGTTATCCATTTTCAAATAAATTAGAAACTTGTTTTTGCTTCGTCAATATGGGGTATTGTGTGTAGACTGAGGAATATTTAAAAAGTAATACATTTTAGAACAAGGCTGTAATGTAACACAATGTGGAATAAGTCAAGGGGCCTGAATACTTTCCAAACGCACTGAGTATACCAATCATTAGGAGCACCTTCCTAATATTAGAAATATTTGCGCTCTGAGCAGCCTCAATTCGTTACGGCATGGACTGTGTCAAGAGCATTCCACAGGGATGCTGGCCCATGTTGACTCCAATGCTTCCCACAGTTATGTCAAGTTGGCTGGATGTCCTTTGGGCGATGGACCATTCTTCATACACACTGGAATCTGTTGACGGTGAAAAACCCAGCAGCGTCAGGCACCTATTACCGTACCCCCGTTCAAAGGCATTTAAATGCTGTCTTGCCCATTCACCCTGTGAATGAATGGCACACATACACAATCCATATTTCAATTGTTTCGAGGCTTAAACATCCTTACTTTACCTGTCTCCTAAGTGTATTTAACAAGTGACATCAATAAGGGATCATAGCTTTCACCTGGATTCACTTGGTCACTCTATATCATTGAAAGAGTTGGTGTTCTTAATCTTTTGTATACTGTCATTCCTTGGCTCTGTCATAGATAATTTGAAAAATATAAATACTGCTACATTTACTAGCTCAAACACTTAATCTGCAAACATGGCAGGTTTAATTAGTGGGTGTTGGTGATTTCAGAAACAAAGTGGAGGCACAAAAAACAGGCTACATCATCCCCCTAATCTGATAGTGGTAGATGCCGAGTCTCCCTTATGGCTCAGCTCAGGTGCCTACATACAGTAGTACATACACCATAGACATGCATCATTTACACACCACACACACACACAGAAGTCAGCTCAGAGAGGCCCAGCTCTTGAGCTCCATCAGTAGCAGATTTTATTTTAGAATGGAGAATGAATGTGTTTATGCAACAAATGTTAGTATATCACATCTGTCGATTTGTTCTCTAATCAAACTGAATCGCAACTAATCGTTTCAAACTAAAACATATCATTCCTGTATCATGTCGGAGCTCACGTATCTAGATGCGTTTCGAATCTTCTTGAAAGGGAAAGACGTACATCCCTACTATATAATCGTGTTGGTACAATTGACAATGAGGATCCATTTATTTATCCATTTAATGTTTTAAATCTGGATTATTTTGATATAAAAATGACCAAATTACCTGCTGTAGGTATTATCAGCCAGGTTTTTAGCTTTTATTATTTTTGTTCGATACAGTATTCATTATTACATAGGGCTCTGATTATGTCTGTCGCAGTTGAATCTCATTTAATAAACTTTATTGATCCCCAGAGGGTATAATAAAAACAATAGGTACGCTTTCAGACAGTAACCAATTTGAATGCTTCAGGTTGACCTTTTGATATACAGTGGTGCAAAAAAGTATTTAGTCAGCCACCAATTGTGCAAGTTCTCCCACTTACAAATATGAGAGAGGCCTGTAATTGTCATCATAGGTACACTTCAAGTATGACAGACAAAATGAGAAAAATTCCAGAAAATCACATTGTAGGATTTTTAATGAATTTATTTGCAAATTATGGTGGAAAATACAAAATAAGTATTTGGTCAATAACAAAAGTTTATCTCAGTACTTTGTTATATACCCTTTGTTGGCAAAGACAGAGGTCAAACGTTTTCTGTAAGTCTTCACAAGGTTTTCACACACTGTTGCTGGTATTTTGGTCCATTCCTTTATGTAGATCTCCTCTAGAGCAGTGATGTTTTGGGGCTGTTGCTGGGCAACACAGACTTTCAACTCCCTCCAAAGATTTTCTATGGGGTTGAGATCTGGAGATGGGCTAGGCCAATCCAGGACCTTGAAATGCTTCTAACGAAGCCACTCCTTCGTTGCCCGGGCGGTGTGTTTGGAATCATTGTCATGCTGAAAGACCCACCCACGTTTCATCTTCAATGCCCTTGCTGATGGAAGAAGGTTTTCACTCAAAATCTCACGATACATGGCCCCATTCATTCTTTCCTTTACACGGATCAGTCGTCCTGGTCCCTTTGCAGAAAAACAGCCCCAAAGCATGATGTTTCAAACCCCCATGCTTCACAGTAGGTATGGTGTTCTTTGGATGCAACTCAGCATTCTTTGTCCTCCAAACACGACGAATTGAGTTTTTACCAAAAAGTCATATTTTGGTTTCATCTGACCATATGACATTGTCCCAATCTTCTTCTGGATCATCCAAATGCTCTCTAGCAAACTTCAGACTGGCCTGGACATGTACTGGCTTAAGCAGGGGGACACGTCTGGCACTGCAGGATTTGAGTCCCTGGCGGCGTAGTGTGTTACTGATGGTAGGCTTTGTTACTTTGGTCCCAGCTCTCTGCAGGTCATTCACTAGGTCCCCCCGTGTGGTTCTGGGATTTTTCTCACCATTCTTATGATGATTTTGACCCCACGGGGTGAGATCTTGCGTGGAGCCCCAGATCGAGGGAGATTATCAGTGGTCTTGTATGTTTTCCATTTCCTAATAATTGCTCCCACAGTTGATTTCTTCAAACCAAGCTGCTTACGTATTGCAGATTCAGTCTTCCCAGCCTGGTGCAGGTCTACAATTTTGTTTCTGGTGTCCTTTTACAGCTCATTGGTCTTGGCCATAGTGGAGTTTGGAGTGTGACTGTTTGAGGTTGTGGACAGGTGTCTTTTTATACTGATAGCAAGTTCAAACACGTGCCATTAATACAGGTATCGAGTGGAGGACAGAGGAGCCTCTTAAAGAAGAAGTTACAGGGCTGCGAGAGCCAGAAATCTTGCTTGTTTATAGGTGACCAAATACTTATTTTCCACCATAATTTGCAAATTCATTAAGTCCTACAATGTGATGTCATAGTTGAAGTGTACCTATGATGAAAATTACAGGCCTCATCTTTTTAAGTGGGAGAACTTGCACAATTGGTGGCTGACTAAATACTTTTTTGCCCCACTGTAGTTCTTCACATGCAAAACACTGGGAGGGTCTAGTGAAGCAATGATAGCTTATCTGCCAGCCGCACAGCCTAGTTTATGAAATATTTACATGTTGTTTAAAAGCATGTTAATTACTAACCCACAAAGTACGCTTTCTCTTGCCCAACATCTCTAGGCAAAGAGCAAAAACATCCGTCTCCCCATTTGGCCATCCTCAAGGTGTTTCCATATCAATAGAAAATTGAAGGGATAATTCTCCCAAATTTGAAAATGATGTTTGTTTACCCTGTTAAGTAGTCTATGGACACAGACTGCTCTGTCTTCACACTTTGGGGTTGTTGCATGTTAATTTGGGGTATTTTGACTTCCACTGGTGAGTAGTCTTGCTTACCAGCTACTGTAGAGGACAGTCTCACTATGATCACCCTTAGTGGCATTGTCATAAAAAGGATCTTTCTGGCTTTTAGGGATACACTATTTTCAACCTTTTCCCCTGAAAAATGGAAGTAAGGACACTACTCAAGTGACTTTCTATGCATGCTACGTTAGGTTATGCTGTGATAAACCATCTTCTAATCTAATGGGTATGATTAACTGATACTACTGCACCCTGCTGTTAAATTATATTAATACTTTGAGCCTTTTGGTATCGAAGCCTGAGGACTTATTCCGGGCAGGGCTAGGTTACGTAACATTCAGATGGAAAGTATCATGTACAAAAATTATTGCTTATCTGAATAACCCTCAGAGTACTTCTCTGTCATGTAGAATAATAGGGAATTGTATGTCGGTTCTATGCATTACATTTCTATCCGCAAAGTTTCAAATATTACAGTCCACTGTACATGCCCCATGATGACATTGATTGATAGAATGGTGCCAGTTAGCTAATCCCAAAGGGGAATTTAGACAGGGCACTTTCGCTGTGCAATTCACACACTGTGGGTGGTTGAAAATTAACTGAACTTCAGACTTAAAGTAAATCATGACTTTCAATCTCCTAAAAAAAAAAGTCAGATGTTGAAAAATAATACTAGTAGATTCACTAGTACGCTGTCTTCAGTATGGTGGATGTATGTTTACCCTTTACCATTCACTAATGTCTTCTGTCTTTATATTTAATTCGGCCTTGTCTTTCAGCCTGTCCAGTGCTGCCCAGCTTGGCTTGCGGACCGAGGAAGAGGATGCAGAGGAACTACAGGTTTGCTCCCTTCTCACTTAGCCAAATCTTCTCCTGTCACACACCATCTCTTCTCGAAGCAAAAACTCTGATTTGATTTAAGACACTCCATTAGTCGTCACTACGAGCGATGGAGGAGGGGGATGAATGGAATGTTGCCTTTGGCTAAAATCTTCCCCAGATCCCTGGATGGCAGGCTGCAGTGAAACGCCACGCGTTTAAACTGATTTTTATCCGAGGGGAAGTTGAAGAGTCGAGGCGCCGGTTATGTAAGCAGTTAGCATAGCGTGGATGCTAGCGTTAGCTACAGTTGAAGTCCGAAGTTTACATAGACTTAAGTTGGAGTCATTAAAACTTGTTTTTCAACCACTCCACAAATTTCTTGTTAACAAACTATAGTTTTGGCAAGTCGGTTTGGACATCTACCTTGTGCATGACACAAGTAATTTTTCCAACAATTGTTTACATGCAGATAATTTCACTAATAATTCACTGCATCACAATTCCAGTGGGTCAGAAGTTAACACACTAGGTTGACTGTGCCTTTAGACAGCTTGGAAAATTATATCATGCTTCTGATAGGCTAAATGACATCATTTGAGTCAATTGGAGGTGTACCTGTGGATGTATTTCAAGGCCTACCTTCAAACTCAGTGCCTCTTTGCTTGACATCATGGGAAAATCTAATGAAATCAGCCAAGACCTCAGACAAAAATTGTAAACCTCGAAGTCTGGTTCATCCTTGGGAGCAATTTCCAAATGCCTGAAGGTACCACGTCCATCTGTACAAACAATAGTACGTAACAGTACGCAATAGTACGTAACAATAGTAAGTATAAACACCGTGGTACCACGCAGCCGTCATACCGCTCAGGAAGGAGACGCGTTCTGTCTCCTAGAGATGAACGTACTTTGGTGCAAAAAGTGCAAATCAATCCCAGAACAACAGCAAAGGTCCTTGTGAAGATGGAAACCGGTACAAAAGTATCTATATCCACAGTAGAATGAGTCCTATATCAACATAATCTGAAAGGCCGCTCAGCAAGGAAGATGCCACTGCTCCAAAACCGACATAAAAAAAGCCAGACTATGGTTTGCAACTGCACATGGGGACAAAGAATCTACTTTTTGGAGAAATGTCCTCTGGTCTGATGTAACAAAAATGTAATTGTTTGGCCATAATGACCATCGTTATGTTTGGTAGAAAAAATGGGGAGTCTTGCAAGCCGAAGAACACCATCCCAACCGTGAAGCACGGGGGTGGCAGCATCATGTTGTGGGGGTGCTTTGCTGCAGGAGGGACTGGTGCGCTTCAGAAAATAGATGGCATCATGAGGGAGGAAATTTATGTGGATATATTGAAGCAACATCTCCAGACATCAGTCAGGAAGTTAAAGCTTGGTCACAAATGACAATGACCTCAAGCATACTTCCAAAGTTGTGGCAAAATGGCCAAAGTCAAGGTATTGGAATGGCCATCACAAAGCCCTGACCTCAATCCTATAGGAAATATGTGGGCAGAACTGAAAAAGCGTGTGGGAGCATGGAGGCCTACAAACCTGACTCAGTTACACTAGCTCTATCAGGAGGAATGGGCCACAATTCACCCAACTTATTGTGGGAAGGTTGTGGAAGGCTACCTGAAACGTTTGATCTATGTTAAACAATTTAAAGGCAATGCTACCAAATACTAATTGAGTGTATGTATGTAAACTTCTGACCCACTGGGAATGTGATGAAAGAAATACAAACTGAAATAAGTCATTTTCTCTACTATTATTCTGACATTTCACATTCTTAAAATGAAGTGGTGATCATAACTGACCTAAGACAAGGAATTTTTACTAGGATTAAATGTCAATAATTGTTAACTGAGTTTAAATGTATTTGGCTAAGGTGTATGTAAACCTCCGACTGTATATACTACTACGGTAATCAAGTCTTCGCCTGCATTAAAGGACGATTCTCTCTACACGAGTGACCCGGTCCGTTTCAGTCAAGTCTCACGATCAATCCACCTCCCGCTTGTTCACTTGCTCTCGCTACCTCCCTTGCTTTCTGGTCTAGCAGCGTGAGACGCTGATTCTCACATCAGAGAAGAAAGCCGGAGAATTGAGGAGCTCAGAGATTGAGGGAGACAGAAAGAAAATACAGAAATAAAGGGTTAGAGAGGGAGGAAAAATGGAGAGCTGTCTGGTGAGAGAGAGAAATATGTAGAATGCATGGAGTAGACTGAAAGGTGGAGGGAAAGGGGGAAGTAGATGGAGAGTGATAGAAAATGAGTAATCGAGAGCAACCAACACCAGGCGCTATTGTAGCACAATAACGATTCACTAATTGAGAGGCATAGCTGAAAAAAAGAGAAAAGGGAAAGACTTACCATTGTAGCTTGACGTAGTGGTGCTCTAGCCGAACTGAAACTCTACTCTATAGGATGTCTGACTTCTATTTATCAGTGCATCTTTCAGCCTTGAAGGCATAGGAAGTAGAATCATTGAATTTCTCTCCAGCGGGTGGTTGAGGAGGAAGGGAGGGGGCACACACTCTGAAAAGCCTCTGGATCTTTCCCTCTTTTCTCCTGACTTTTGCTCAATTCCTATATTTTTCTCGCCTCCTCTCCTATTTTTCTTCCATATACGTTTCCCTCTGGTTAATTTATTTTTATGTCTGTGTCTATCCTTTCCCCATCCTATTCCTTGTCCACTCCTCCCCCTCATCTCTAGCTGGTGGAGGAGGATGCGTTGTTGGTGGGTCTGGACACGGAGCTACGCGGGCCAGCCAAGTCTATGGGCATGATGGCGCTGCTGCAGACGCTGAGGACAGCTCTCTACCACAAGTACCACCAGGAGGTGGCAGTGCTGAAGGAACAACACTGTGCTGAGCTCAGCAGACTCAGAGAAGAGAGGGTGCAGGAAAAGAGCGAGAGAGTGAGGGAGGAAGGAGAGAAGGACGTGTGGTTGCAGGTAAAGCCGGACCCGGGGGGCATCAACGGGAGCAAATGCTATATCGAGGGACCCAGCACGGAGGACCAAGGCGTGCAGGAGAGGAGACACCAGGAGAGGGTGGAGGAGGAGATAGCTAAGGTAAGAAGTTAACTGCCGAACAGGGACAATTATAAACCCCCCCGAAAAACAGAGTTATTGTAGGTTACAGACAAACTTATGTATCAAAATCATGTTTTCTACATAGTTTAAAAAAAACTTGATTTCCTAACGAGGAGCAATTTCGTATTCTGAACGACCTCCATTCCTGATGTGTTTGTATCTCTGTGGTCCTATTGTTCTTTGAAGAGTGACCAAAACTGGTCTTGTCGAATGACTTAAGACTAACAAGCAAGAAAACATATCCATATGCACTCACTGAAATTAATTGTGTGGATTTCTTTCCTAATAATAATGTAAAATTAACATCTGTACAGAGAAACTCATGTTTAGGCCAAATTACAGAGGAGGAACTTCTTGATGCAATTAAAGCCTTTAAGGCTGGGAAAACTCCAGGGCTGGATGGCATACCAGTGGAAGTATACACAATTTAAAAATATATATATTTAGAGGACCATTATTAGCATGTTTTAACCACTCCTATATAAATGGTATATTATCAGACACGTAACGAGATGGTCTGATATCATTATTACTGAAACAGGACCCAAGTGGTAGATCCAATCCATAAAAAGTTGGAGACCTCTTACACTTCAGTGTTGTGATGCAAAAATCCTAGCAAAATGCTTGGTGCTTAGAATTAAAAAAGTATTGTCAAATATTATTCATCCTAATCAGACAGTTTTTTTTTTTACATTGGAGCTAATATAAGACATGTACTGGAAACAATAGAATACTATGAAATATCTGGGACTCGAGGCCTGGTTTTCATAGCTGATTTTGAAAAGGCTTTTGATTAAGTACGACTAGAGCTTATATATAAATGCCTAGAATATTTCAATTTTGGGTAATCTCTTATAAAATGGGTTAATGTTATGTGTAGTAACCCTAGGTTCAAAATAGTAAATAATGGCTACATCTCAAAGTTTGAAACTATCTAGAGTAAAACAAGGTTGTCCACCATCGGCATATCTATATATTATTGCCATCGAAATGTTAGCTGTTAAAATTAGATCAAACAATAATATTAAGGGATTAGAAAGCCGTGGCTTAAAAACTAAGGTGTCATTGTATGCTGATGATTCATGTTTTGTTTTAAAACCACGATTAGAATCTCTCCACGGCATCATAAAGGATCTAGATACTTTTGCTAGCAAATTTTACATTTCCGTGTAGTTTACCAATTAAATGGTCTGACGGAGATATGGAAATACTCGGTTTACAAATCCCAAAATAAAGAAATTATCTTACTCCAGTAAATGTTTATAGAAAGTTAGCAAAAATAGATAAGATCTTGCTACCGTGGAAAGGAAAATACCTGTCTCTTTGTGGAAAAATCATCAAATCAAATGTATATATATAGCCCTTCGTACATCATCTGATATCTCAAAGTGCTTTACAGAAACCCAGCCTAAAACCCCAAACAGCAAGCAATGCAGGTGTAGAAGCACGGTGGCTAGGAAAAACTCCCTAGAAAAGCCAAAACCTAGGAAGAAACCTAGAGAGGAACCAGGCTATGTGGGGTGGCCAGTCCTCTTCTGGCCACCCCTGATTAACTCTTTAGTCATATCACAGTTGACCTGTTTGCTTATGGTTTTGCCTACACCTATTGACCTGATTTTTAAATTATATGAACAAAAAATATTCAATTTTATTTGGAATGGCAAGCCAGACAAAATTAAAAGGGCCTATTTATATAATGAATATGAATTCGTAGAGGGCAGAAATTATTAAAGCGTTAGACATGTCACTAAAGGCATCAGTCATAGAAAAGTTATATTTAATCCTAACTGGTTCTCTAGAAAATTGGTAGGAATGTCTCATCCTATGTTCAAGAATGGCCTTTTCCCTTTATTCAGATTACACCTGCTCATTTTCGGTTGTTTGAAAAGGAAATAAACTCCAATATCGTAATTTTTAAAACAAGCCTGAGAAAGTTGGTTGCAATTTCAGTTTAATCCACCTGAAAAAAATAAAATAATAATGCAACAAATATTGTGGTTAAACTCAGATATACTAAATGATTAAAAAAAAAGGATAATTTTTGTGAATGATATCATAAATAGGACTGGTGGAGTTATGTCACACATGCAGCTAACACGGACATATGGGAATGTCTGCTCTACCCAAAATTACAACCAACTAATTGCAGCATTACCAGAAAAATGGAAGAGGCAAGTAGAAGGGGAAAAAAGTAAGGAACTTTTGTCAGCTCTGTATTAAAGAACATAAATGGTATAAGAAAAGTGTGATAAATAAAAACATTTACCAATTTAATTTAAGGACCAAAAAACTGACAGCTGTGCCATATAAATTGCAAAATAGTTGGGAAGAGATTTTCAATGTAACCAATCCATGGCACATGGTTTATGAATTGATATGCAAAACAACGACTGATTCAAAACTTCATATTTTTCAATTTAAATTACTATACAAAATTCTTGCAACCACTGGAATGTTATATATATATGGGGGATACAATCTTCCCAGCTCTGCAGATTTTGCTGTGAGGAGGCAGTCATTAGATAATTTATTTTGGTATTGTTCATATGTAGCTCGTTTTTGGTCACAGATCCAGGAATGGCTGAAGAATTGCAATATTTGCCTAGAGCTAATGCTGCAGATAGCAATACTGGGAGATTTGAAAAGCCATAATCAAACAATCAATAACATAATTATTTTAGCACAAATGTTTGTAAATGAAAAATAATCTGTAGAAGCTCGGTATTTAATTTTTAATTTATTTGAAATTATACATTAAAATGTTTTGCCTTTCACTTGTCAACATTACATTTAAACCATTCCACTATGATTGGCTCATACGCATATCTCCTAGGTCATAGTTCAGATGTCGGTGGAGTTTGCTCAGCAAAGCGAATTGGCCCGAATCACGAAGAGCGCCCGCGAGACCACCTCAGCCATGCAGACCCAGTCCGAGGAGGACGAGGCAGGGGTGGAAGAGGAGCAGCAAACCCCTAGGAGCTCACTCACCAAGGGCATCTCTCTGGAGGAGGTGCAGAGGAGGATCGTGGAGGAAAAAGAAAGGCTGGAGAAAGAGCTAGAGGAAAGGACTGCGGAACTCCATGGGATTAAAGAGCAGCTTCGCCGCAGAGGTCCAGGATCTGAGCAGGTTAGCATTGGGGGATTTCTGGATAGTATTTGATTTGCACAATAGCATGTGTTCATTGTTTGTATTTGGGGTTATGACACCGAGGTTGGCATTAGTTTCGAAGATGCTTAGGACTTGGATGAGTTTTTATGCTCTTCGAAACATGCAATCTAACCACATAAAACCACTCTCCGTAGAAGCTGAATGTAGTTCTGTGTTAAATGACGAGTTTGAAAATGAAGTGGAGTGATTTTCATTCACCAGCCAAGTATTGTCTCGTCAAACCCATTGCTCCTCATATTGAGAAGCACTTAGTGGGTTAAACCACTTGATCGCCTAGGGAGGGATATTATTATACCTCACATGGTGTGGTTTGCTTTGTAGGAAAACACTGTGTCCTTTTGAAGGAAAACACTGTGTCCTTAAACTCGTTGTCTCCCTCGCTCCTTCTCCTTCTAGCTCTTTTTCTCAATACTTTTTTAGCCTAAGCCATAGCCTACTATCACGTCATGTCCAAAGTGTTCCTATTCGAAGAGGCTGTGACGTCAAACCAAAGATGCTTCACTCGGCTGCAATATTGGCTACACCCACAGGTCGCTTATTTTCATTCGGAAGACCGTAGCCTGTTTGCTAGCATTGTCACCAAAAGTATGTATGAGACATAAACTAACGCAACGCCAAAAGGTATATGCCATAGTAACTTTTCGTTTAGATTTTTGACATTGCTAAAGGGCCTAGCAAGCCTCAATGTAATGGTGCTTGGGTCGGGGTGGCAGCGTAGCCTAGTGGTTAGTGTTGGACTAGTAACCAAAAGATTGCAAGTTCAAATCCGGAGCTGACAAGGTACAAATCTGTTGTTCTGCACCTGAACAAGGCAGTTAACCCACTGTTCCTAGGCCGTCATTGAAAATAAGAATTTGTTCTTAACTGACTTGCCTAGTTAAATAAAGGTAAAATAAATACTTTCCCTGAAAGCTTACAGTAGATCATTTTATGTCCTCATAAGTGATAGGTGTGGGAGAAAATATAAGCACCGTTGTGGTATGATCTGAGTACTTGAGCTGTCATTCGAGCCCTGTGTTTTACACGCTTGAGATACAGTATTTATGCTGAATTAAATATTCATTTATTTTGAAAGCTCACTGTGTGAATGTCCTGCCCACACTCACGGTGTGCTGCTGACACACACACACACACACACACACACACACACACACACACACACACACACAGACAGACAACCCTTGCAACGCCAGGCTTTTCAAAAAACATTTATTGCATGATTAGTCATTACTTGCATGATGACATTGGATGCCGGGTTGTTCATAATGTGACGAGAGTCCTCCTAACACACACTAAAGACTAATCCTGTAATGTTGAAGACAACTTGGAAAATGTAGTTGTTTACATTTGAAGTCGGAAGTTTAAATACACCTTAGCCAACTACATTTAAACTCATTTAACAATTCCTAACACTTAATCCTTGTAGAAAGTATGGGTAGCCTTCCACAAGCTTCCCACAAAAAGTTGGGTGAATTTTGGCCCATTCCTCCTGATAGAGCTGGTGTAACTGAGTCAGGTTTGTAGGCCTCCATGCTCCCGCACGCTTTTTCAGTTCTGCCCACAAATTTTCTATAGGATTGAGGTCAGGGCTTTGTGATGGCCACTCCAATACCTTGACTTTGTTGTCCTTAAGCCATTTTGCCACAACTTTGGAATTATGCTTGGGGTCATTGTCCATTTGGAAGACCCATTTGCAACCAAGCTTTAACTTCCTGACTGATGTCTGTTGCTTCAATATATCCACATACCTTTCCTCCCTCATGATGCCATCTATTTTGTGAAGTGCACCAGACCCTCCTGCAGCAAAGCACCCCCACAACATGATGCTGCCACCCCCGTGCTTCACAGTTGGGATGGTGTTCTTCGGCTTGCAAGCCTCCCCCTTTTTCCTCCAAACATAACGATGGTCATTATGGCCAAACAGTTCTATTTTTGTTTCATCAGACCAGAGGACATTTCTCCAAAAAGTACGGTCTTTGTTCCCATGTACAGTTGCAAACCGTAGTCTGGCTTTTTTATGGTGTTTTTGGAGCAGTGACTTCTTCCTTGCTGAGCGGCTTTTCAGGTTATGTTGAAATAGGACTTGTTTTACTGTGGATATAGATACTTTTGTACCGGTTTCCTCCAGCATCTTCACATGGTCTTTTGCTGTTTTTTCTGGGATTGATTTGCACTTTTTGACACCAAAGTAGGTTCATCTCTAGGAGAATTAATCTTCTTCCTGAGCGGTATAACGGCTGCATGGTCCAATGGTGTTTATACTTGCATACTATTGTTTGTACAGATGAACGTGGTACCTTCAGGCATTTGGAAATTGCTCCCAAGTATGAACCAGACTTGTGGAGATATACCTTTTTTTTCCTGAGGTCTTGGCTGATTTCATTAGATATTCCCATGATGTCAAGCAAAGCGGCACTGAGTTTGAAGGTCGGCCTTGAAATACATCCACAGGTACACCTCCAATTGAGTCAAATGTTGTCGATTAGCCTATCAGAAGCTTCTAAAGCCATGACACAATTTTCTGGAAATTTCCAAGCTGTTTAAAGGCACAGTCAACTTGGTGTATGTAAACTTCTAACCCACTGGAATTGTGATACAGTAAAATAATCTGTCTGTAAACAGTTGTTTGAAAAATGACTTGTCATGCACAAAGTAAATGTCCTAACCGACTTGCCAAAACTGTAGTTTGTTAACAAGAAATATGTGGAGTGGTTGAAAAATAAGTTTTAATGACTCCAACCGAAGTGTATGTAAACTTCAGACTTGAGCTGTAACTGCAATTGCCTTATTGTTAATAGTTGGAGTTTGCATGCATTTAGGCTACTTTTCCCCCTTGTGTGTGTGTGGGGAAGAGGTTGCATGTATAGAGACATTCACCACCAACTTGACAAACGTGCACAGGCGATGGAAGGGGTTTGCTTAGCTACCACATAGTGTTCACGCCACTGCATCACAAATGTTTTAACATTTTGAGTCGAAGCATCAAACAGCCATTTTATGTTATTGTGAATGCTATCATTTTGGTCATTGAATAAATTAAGGCAACTTGCTTTTTTATTGCAGATGGGCTATTCCTCTGAGGAAGAGAGTGAGAGGAAAGAAAATAGAAAGAAGGAAAGTGAAAAAGTGCAAGTGAAAAGCGGAGTCTCACAGAAAGAAAAGGTAATGTTTTTATTTTACAGTTCAGTTGCACCTCTGCTACTTTCCACCTCAGTGTAAAAGACATCAGAGTTGAGACATCAGAATCCATAGTGATGATGCAGTTTTTCAGTGTTTGATGGAGACTTACTCTCAGTAGTGCTAGTTGGAATTTCTTCGGAGTTGTTTTCAGAATCCCTAAATGTTATTCAGTGTTTGATGAATGGAAACTCACTTTCAGTAGTGTGAATTGAAATGTCTTCAGGCTTTTTTTATGCAACCAGCCCCCGAATGCCCATGATGGCTGTCGCTTTTGGCACCTTGATGTGTGTAGTTATTATAATGTTATACCCTCAGTACATTAAACCCTGTTAATCTATTGACTGCGTTTACTGATGTTCAGTTGGGACTATGTGCTCTTTGCATAATAGCCTAACTTATTATGACATGAAGAGTACCTACTCTTTTCGTTTCTAATTTAAATGTCAAACTGTTAAATCTCAACCAAATGATGAAATATAAAGATTGAAGCTCAAATGTAAAGAGATTGTGGCAGAAACCTCATCAGCCTTCACAAGTACACACAATGTGGTCATTTAGGAATCAACATGAACATCTTTAGATTAGTATTCTATCTGAATGAGCAGCATTTCTGTTCCCTCACCATGAGAGGGAGCCACTCTACTTCCTGCATCAGCCCTGGACTCTGGTGCACCTGTTGCCATAACAGCACAAAGCTACTAGTGTTTCCCTAGCTTCCATGGATTTGTGTAAGTGTGTGTGTACTGGTGCGTGCTACGACTCTCGTCTGATTTGAATCCACTTTCCATGTAATGATCATGTCTTCAGCTCGCCTGGCCATCGCCGTCTCATGTTTCCAGGAATCGTCAACACAGTGTGAAAGTCTGTGCTTGTCTGTAAACGGGTGATAATGACAGGGCTGTTGTCGTTCTTCTCCCTCCTGCCGGTCCATCCACTGAAGAAGAGGGGAGAAGAGGAAGGTGAGAAAGATGAAGAGGTCAGGAGGAAGAGGGCCATGGGTGGAAATATCTCGTCACAAGATAGAGAGGATGACTCTTCTTGTCCAGATCATCAAGTCATCACTACTGAGAGGTATGACTCGAGAATGATAGAAATGTTCTGTACTTTCAGTTTAATTTATATTGTAAGAATATAATTAACTCCTCTGCACGTGTCATGATTTTACCTCTGCACATTTATTGTATATTTTTTACCAGAGAATTGTTTCATTTTTTTATACCCACATTCAGTGCCTTTGGAAAGTATTGAGACCCCTCGACTTTGTCCATATTTTGTTACGTTACAACCTTATTCTAAAAAGGATTAAACATTTATTTTAATCCGTAGCAATCTACACACACTACCCCATAATGACAAAGCAAAAACAGTTTTTTAGATTTTTTTCCAAATATATTAAAAATAATAAAAACACACATTATTTACTTAAGTATTCAGACCCTTTGTTACAAGACTCGAAATTGAGCTCAGATGCATCCTGTTTCCATTGATTATCCTCCAAATGATTGCCTCACCTGGTTTACCAGGTGTCAAATCGGAGGGCCTGTTGTCCGGACCTCTGGTAATCTCTATGGGGGTGCCACATGGTTCAATTCTCAGGCCGACACTCTTCTCTGTATACATCAATGATGTCGCTGATCCACCTCTACGCAGATTACACCATTTTGTATACTTCTGGCCCTTCGTTGGACACTGTGTTAACTAACCTTCAGGCGAGCTTCAATGCCATACAGCTCTTCTTCCGTGGCCTCCAACTGCTCTTAAATGCAAGTAAAACTAAATGCATGCTGTTCAACCGATCACTGCCCGCACCTGCCCACCCGTCCAGCATCACTACTCTGGATGGCTCTGACTTGGAATATGTGGATAACTACAAATACCTAGATGTCTGGTTAGACTGTAAACTCTCCTTCCATACTCACATTAAGCATCTCCAATCCAAAATTAAATCTAGAATCGGCTTCCTATTTCGCAACAAAGCATCCTTCACTCATGCTGCCAAACATACCCTTGTAAAACTGACTATCCTACCGATCCTTGACTTTGGCGATGTCATTTACAAAATAGCCTCTAACACGCTACTCAGCAATTTGGATGCAGTCTATCACAGTGCCATCCGTTTTGTCACCATAGCCCCATATACTACCCACCACTGCGACCTGTACGCTCTCGTTGGCTGGCCCTCACTTCACCCTCATCGCCAAACCCACTGGCTCCAGGTCATCGACAAGTCTCTGCTAGGTCAAACCCCGCCTTTTCTCAGCTCACTGGTCACCATAGCAACACTAACCCGTAGCACACTCTCCAGCAGGCATATCTCACTGGTCACCCCCGAAGCCAATTCATCCTTTGGCTGTCTTTCCATCCAGTTCTCTGCTGCCAAAGACTGGAATGAACTGCAAAAATCACTGAAGCTGGAGACTCTTACCTCCCTCACTAGCTTTAAGCACCGGCTGTTATAGCAGCTCACAGATCCCTCTACATAGCCAATCTGTGAACAGCCCATCCAACTACCTCATCCCCATACTGTATTTATTTATTTATTTATCTTGCTCCTTTCCACCCCAGTACCTCTAATTGCACATTCATCTTCTGCACATCCACCATTCCAGTGTTTACTTTCTATATTGTAATTTCTTCACCAACATGGCCTATTTATTGCCTTAACTCACTTATCCTACCTCATTTGCACTCACTGTATATAGACTTATTGTTTTCCTTTTTTTTCCTACTGTAATATTGACTATATTCGTTTATTCCATGTGTAACTCTGTGTTGTTGTATGTGTCGAACTGCTATTCTTTATCTTGTCCAGGTTGCAGTTGCAAATGAGAACTTGTTCTGAACTAGCCTGCCTGGTTAAATAAAGGTGAAATAAATCAAATAAAAATTCTACACCTAGATTGGAGTCCACCTTTGGTAAATTTAATTGATTGGACAAGATTTGGAAAGGCACACACCTGTCCAAGACTCTTCCAAGAGCTGGCCGCCCATCAAAACTGAGCAATCAGGGTGCTGACCAAAAACTTGGTCATTCTAATATAGCTCTTGACTTTCTATGTGGAGATGGGAAAACCTTCCAGAAGGACAACCATCTCTGCAGCACTCCACCAATCAGGACTTTATGGTAGAGTGGCCAGACGGACGCCACTCCTCAGTTAAAGGCACATGACAGCCAGCTTGGCACCCAAAGGACTCTGACCATGAGAAACAAGATTCTCTGGTCTGATGAAACCAAGACTCTTTGGCCTGAATGCCAAGCGTCACTTCTGGAGGAAACCTGGCACCATCCCTACAGTGAAGCATGGTGGTGGCAGCATCATGCAATGGGTATGTTTTTCATCGGCAGCGACTGGGAGAATAGTCAGGATCAAGTGAAAGAGGAATGGCGCAAATACAAGAGATCCTTGATGAAAACCTTCTCGAGGCTGTAATCGCTGCCAAAGGTATTTCAACAAAGTAATGCGTCAAGGCTCTGAATACTTATGTAAGTGATATTTCAGTAAATGTTGTATTTTTTTATGAATTTGCAAAAAATACTAAACCTGCTTTTGCATTGTTCTTGTGGGGTATTTTGTGGTGATTGATGAGGGGAACGATTTAAACAATTTTAGAATAAGGCTGTAATTAAACAAAATGGGGAGTGGAGTGGCGTCCGTCTGAATACTTTCCGAAAGCACTGTATAAACAGATAAAAGGTTAGACAGACAAGGGACTCGTTCTATACTAAAATGTCTTAACTAGAAGATGTGTTTTTGACTGACTGTGACAATGTAATACTTTTGTGTAAGTGGGTTAATTCAGCAGGTGCTCTTAGAGCAAAATTAAAAGATTTTAGCTACTTTATTTTTATTGTTCGACACACAAATGTATTCAAAAAGAGATGTATGCAGTGAATATGACCAAGCACCACGTTTGTGATTTCGCCATATATTTGTCATCAAATTTGATCTGATCTTCATCTAAGTCACACCAATAGACAGAATGTGCTTAAACTAATAACACACAAATTCTTGTATTTTTCTTGTCTATATTGATTACATCATTTAATCATTCACAGTGTAGGTTGGAAAAAGTATGTGAACCCCGAGGCCAATGACTACTCCAAAAGCTAATTGGAGTCAGGATTCAGCTAACCTGGAGTCCAATCAATGAGATTGGAGATGTTGCCCTATAGAAAGCACTCCCAAAATGTTGCTATTCTTTAGTTATTTTTAAATAAAAAATGCACCTTTATTAAACCAGGTAAGCCAGTTGAGAACAAGTTCTCATTTACAACTGCGACCTGGCCAAGATAAAGCAAAAACAGTGTTACAAAAACAGTTATCACATGGGATAAACAAACTTAGTCAATAACAAAATAGAAAAATCTGTATACAGTGTGTGCAAATGAAATGGGGTGGTAAAGGCAATAAATATGCCAATAGAGCCAAAGTAATTGCAATTTAGCAATTTACACTGGAGTAATATATGTGCAGATGAGGATGTGCAGGTAGAAATACTGGTGTGCAAAAGAGCAGAAAAACGAATATGGGGATGAGGTAGGTAGTTGGTTGGATGGGCTGTTTACAGATGGGCTGTGTACAGCTGCAGCGATCGGTAAGCTGCTCTGACAGCTGACACTTAAATTTAGTGAGGGAGATATAAGTCTCCAACTTCAGTGATTTTTGTTTTTCAATTTGTCATTGGCAGCAGAGAACTGGAAGGAAAGGCGGCCAAAGTAGGTGTAGGCTTTGGGGATGACAAGTGAAATATACCTACTGGAGCGCGTGCTACGGGTGGGTGTTGCTATGGTGACCAGTGAGCTGAGATAAGGTGGAGCTGTACCTAGCAAAGACATAGATGACTTGCAGCCAGTAAGTTTGGCGACGAATTTGTAGCGAGGACCAGCCAACGAGAGCTTACAAGTCGCAGTATATGGGGCTTTGATAACAAAACGGATGGCACTGTGATGGACTGCATACAATTTGTTGAGTAGTGTTCGAGGCTATTTTGTAAATGACATCGCCGAAGACCAGGATCGGTAGGATAGTCAGTTTTACAAGGGTATGTTTGGCAGCATGAGTGAAGAAGGCTTTGTTGCGAAATAGGAAGCCGATTCTAGATTTAACTTTTGGATTGGAGATGCTTAATGTGAGTCTGGAAGGTGTGTTTACAGTCTAGCCAGACACCTAGAATATGTGGACAACTATAAATACCTAAGTCGGAACCACAAGAACCTCTATTCACAAGAAGCATTGCCTGATTTGAACCATGCCTCGGACAACGGAGATCTCAGAAGACCTAAGATTAAGAATTGTTGACTTGCATAAAGCTGGAAAGGGTTGCAAAAGTATCTCTAAAAGCCTTGATGTTCATCAGTCCACGGTAAGATGAATTCCCAAGTTTATCAAGACATTTTGCAGGCGAATGTAAGGCTATCTGTCCGCCAATTGAAGCTCAACAGAAGTTGGGTGATGCAACAGGACAACAACCCAAAACACAGAAGTAAATCAACAACAGAAGAAAATACGCCTTCTGGAGTGGCCCAGTCAGATTCCTGACCTCAACCCAATTGAGATGCTGTGGCATGACCCCAAGAGAGCAGTTCACACCAGACATCCCAAGAATATTTCTGAACTGAAACAGTTTTGTAATGAGGAATGGCCCAAAATGCCTCCTGACCGTTGTGATCAGCAACTACAGAAAACATTTGGTTGAGGTTATTGCTGCCAAAGGAGGGTTTTTAAATCCAAGGGTTCACATACTCTTTCCTCCCTGCATTGTGAATGTTTACATGGTGTGCTCAAAGACATGAAAATGTATAATTGTTTGCGTGTTATTAGTTTAAGTAGACTGTCTATTGTGACCTAGATAAAGATCAGATCAAATTTTATGACCAATTTATGCAGAAATCCAGGTATATCCAAAGGGTTCACATACATTTTCTTGCCACTGTACATATGTAGTTAACCAAAGCACTTGTGCAGTATGCGTCTTGCCAACCTCACCCGTAACAAAAATATTTGTTTTAAGTGAATGAAAGTCCATAATCTTTGCTCCCACCAACATTTCATATTTTTGTTTATTTTCTTCTTTCCACAGGAATCTGCTGCGTAAGGCTAACGAGAGCCTCCGACAGGTGCTGAGTGATGTGCTCAAGACCACAGCGGCCGCTGAGGAGACCATTGGGTGCCATGTGGAAGGGCTACTGGTACCCCCCTCCTCCTCACAGAGACCCACCTGGCAAAGAGCAGCTGGCGAGCCCTTTAGGCCTGCCACAGGGACAGCTGAAGGTTCGTTGAGCAGCCAATTTCAAATCAACCCCTACCACCTATGCATGTTATGAGGAGTAAAATGGGGTCAGCAATATTGCTCCTCCGGGCCTTACTGGTGTCACAGTTAAGCTACATCTCTAACAAACACATCTGATTACACTTAACTGAATTCCATGATTAGTAGCTAGGGCTTCGACAAACGTGTGACACTTATTATTATTATTATTATTTTTTTTTTTTATTTAACCAGGAAAGTCAGTTAAGAACAAATTCTTATTTACATTGACAGCCTAGGAACAGTGGGTTAACTGCCTTGTTCAGGGGCAGAACGACAGATGTTTACCTTGTCAGCTCGGGGATTCGATATAGCAACCTCGGTTACTGGCCCAACGCTCTGAACAGTAGGCTACCTGACGCCCCTTCAAGCCCCCTTGGGGATCGGAGTCTTGGAAGAGCACAATAGCACTCCATCAAGATGATTTAGATTTCATTAAATAGAGCCAGACAAAACCTAAACATACAATGAAGTAAGGGAGAGAAGAAGAGGTGCAAGGGTTGAGGTCTGGGTGTGTGACAAAAATATACACAGGAGAGGAAAGAAAGATGGAGACAGAATACTTATTGCCAAAAATGCCCATGGTGAATATCATAATTAATGAAGTCCTGCCAGTTTCTTACCATTATTGCCAGTCTAAAGTGGTCCTGCCTGACTGGTTACCTGCTGCCTTTCTTTATGGAACCTTTTTCTTTGGGACCTATGCATCGCATTGAATGAATTGTTGATGTACACTCACCCCGTTCATGAAATTTGTTAGCTCCTATAGACAGAGAGTCACGTGGCCGTGGCTTGCTGTATAAAGCAGGCAGACAGGCAGTGAGGCATTCAGTTCCTGTTCCATTGAATGTTAGAATGGGCAAAGCGAGTGACTTAAGTGACTTTGAGCGTAGTGTGATCATCTGTGTCAGGCGTGCCACTTCCAGTATCTCAGAAATGGTCAGCCTCTTGGGCTTTTCACGCACGACAGTGTCTAGGGTTTACCGAGAGTTGTGTGACAAACAAAAAACTTCTGGTCAGCGGTAGTCCTGCGGGTGGAAACCACTTGTTGATAAGAGGTCGAAGGAGAATGGGAAGAATCGTGCAAGCTAATAGCGGGGCCACAAACAGGCAAATAACGTCGCAGTACAACAGGGATGTGCAGAATGGCATCTCTTGTTGGTCCTTGTCACGGCTGGGCTACTGCAGCAGATGACCATGCCGGGTTCCACTCCTATCAGCTAAAAACAAGAGGAAACTGCTCCAGTGGGCACGCGATCACCAACAGTAGACAATTGTGGAGTGGAAAAACATTGCCTGGTCCGATAAATCCTGGTTCCTGCTGCGTCATGCTGATGACAGAGTAAGGATTTGGCGTAAGCAGAATGAGTACATGGCCCCATCCTGCCTGCTGTCAATGGTACATGCTGCTGGTGTGGGAAATGTTTTCCTTGCACTCGTTCGGTCCCTTGATACCAATTGAGCAACATTTCCATGCCCCAAATATTTCTGGCTGTTCTCTGGGCAAAGAGGGTTCCAACCTGGTACTAGATGGGTCTACCTAATAAACTGCCCACTGAGTGTTTAGCGTTAACTTTGCCAATATTCAAAACTTGTATACAGTTTGTGTGAATGTCAGCTGCATACCCAACCAAGCTGCGAAAGATACAGGGGGAAAATTCCTATATTGAACAACAATATATACGCAACATGCAACAATTATTAAGATTTTACAGAGTTACGGTTCATATAAGGAAATAAATCAATTGAAATAAATAAATTATTCCCTAATCTATTGATTTCAAATGGCTGATGAGGGGAGCCGCCAATCAGAATAAGAATAATAATACTCCTCAGCATCCCCTCCACCCCTCAGATGATCCCGCAGGTGAAGAAGCTGGATGTAGAGGACCTGGGCTGGCGTGGTTACACGTGATTGTTAGGCCGGTTGGACGTACTGCCAAATTCTCTAAAACTACATGGCTTATGGTTGAAAAAATTAACATTTAAATTCTTTGGCAACAGCTCTGGTGGACATGCCTGCCAATTGCACGCTCCCTCAACTGGGGACATCTGTGGGGTTGTGTGACACCCCACTGATGTGGCCTTTTATTGTCCCCAGGACAAGGTGCACCTGTGTAATGATCATGCTGCTTTTGTTTGTATTTATTTTTACATTTCATGGTATCCAATTGTTAGTAGTTACTATCTTGTCTCATCGCTACAACTCCCGTACGGGCTCGGGAGAGACGAAGGTCGAAAGCCATGCGTCCTCCGAAACCCAACCAAGCCGCACTGCTTCTTAACACAGCGCCCATCCAACCCGGAAGCCAGCCGCACCAATGTGTCGGAGCCTAGCATCGCCCTAGACCACTGCGCCACGTAATGATCATGCTGTTTAATCAGTTTCTTGATATGCCACACCTGTCAGGTGGATGGATTATCGTGGCAAAGGATAAATGCTTACTAATAGGGATGTAAACAAATTTGTTCACAGCATTTGAGCGAAATAAGCTTTTTGTGCTTATGGAACATTTCTGCAATTTAAAAAAATATATTTATTTTATTTTTTCAGCTTATTAAACATGGGACCAACACTTTACATGTTGCATTTATATTTTTGTTCAGTGTACATTTAATATCAATGCAAATGTATCTTTATTGTACCAAGCTTTCCGTCAAACTACCCTCGTCAGGGTGACCAAAACTTGCAAAATTGATCTCATCTGTATATTTTCCTAATTACAGCCAATGGCTACTAAGTACACAAGAATCAGTGACATAGCAGGTGACATAGCAATCCTTAGCCAATACCTTTTAACCAGACTCGTATTGTAGGGCTCAGAGTTTTTCCTGGATGCTGCCCCATACGACTACCTGGTATTAACAGAATGTATAATTGCCTCCTGACAATACTTGCTCATAAACTTTATTTCACACATCATAGAATTACACGACTAGATAGCTGAATTAAGCTATTGAAGTCAGGTGCACTTGCTCAAGGGCACAACAGCAGTATACCCTACCCTGGACAATTTTATGGTCCACCCATTCCACCAACCACTCCCTAAATATCAGACAATAGTGGTAATACCATTACACTCCTTAGCGTCTGTATACTCATCTCATCTCTTGGTATGTGGCCTGAAGGTGGAGTCCCCAAACATGACAAGTGCGTTTAAGACAAAATGCCCTGTCAAGCTTAACAATATGCCTCTCCCTTGTGTCTACAGGCTTAAGGGGATACTGCGAGACTCTGGCATTTTAAGTGCAATGACTGGAAGTCGACAGGTACAGTAGTAAAGGTAGTTAGCAAACTACTGCTAACTTCCTTCAAACTGCACGCAGAGACATGAACATGTTATTCACAAGTTCATCTGGCTCTGGGTAAGTGGATAAATGCCAGAATCTTGCAGTATCCCTTTAAGTGTTAAAATATGCTCTAGTGTGGGAGCATCTCCCCTAATTTAAACATCTGCCTGCCCTCTGTACACACATGAGAGACACACACACACACACACATGCGTGCATGCATAACTAGGGTTAATTATTGTGGTTAGATTTTACAGTTCAGAGAACTAGTTAGTTAACCAACCGCTTGACTTTTTTGTTTGTTACCTTTTTTCAAATGCTCTCGTATTTTATCAATGAAGTATAGCTGTTTACGGCTTATTTGACTGTGACGTGAACTGAAAAATAATCGATGTGTACAATAGTACTGACTCCTTATTGAGATTTTGTTTTCACAAAGTACATGACATTCAGGGTTCTCCTCTTCCCCCTTCACCATCACCTCATACTCTTGTATCAACCACACATATCCTGTGGCATGTGTATTTGCATTCAAATTCGGTTAGCAGTCATGATAGAAGATGCCCACTGATCCATCCTCTCTCCCTCTGCATTCTCTTGCTAGAAAAGTGTGTACCAATGCACTCAAAGAGATGTGTGTCCCTCCTGAGAATAAAGAGGCAATTGTGGATCATTCAGTAACATAATGTCTGTTCTTTCCTGTTTAGTTCTGTGTGTGGTTGTGTCTGGGGTGGTACTACCAGTCAACTAGGATTGATACTGTAACGCCCTGTTTCATGTGATATTGCAGCTGGGGATTTTAACAAAGCAAATTAAGGATAACGCTACTGGAGTTCTATCAACACATTACCTGTAGTACTCGCGCTTCAAAAACGCTCGACCATTGTTACTCTCCCTTCTGGGATGGCTACAAGGCCCTCCCCCACCCTCCCTTCCGCAAATCAGATCACGACTCCATTCTATGCTGAAGACACATTTGACCAGCTGGCTGGAGTGTTTACGGACATATTCAATCTCTCCTTATCCCAGTCTGCTATCCCCACATGCTTCAAGATGTCCACAATTGTTCCTGTACCCAAGAAAGCGAAGGTAACTGAACTAAATGACTATCGCCCCGTAGCACTCACTTCTTTCATCATGAAGTGCTTTGAAAGGCTAGTTAACAATCATATCACCTCCACCTTACCTGCCACCCTAGACCCACTTCAATTTGCTTACTGCCCCAATAGGTCCACAGACGATGCATCACACTGCACACTGCCTTGTCCCAGAGGCATACCTATGGAAGAATGCTATTCATTGACTACAGCTCAGAATTTAACACCATAGTACGCTCCAAGTTCATCATTAAGCTTGGGGCCCTGTGTCTGAAACTCGTCCTGTGCAACTGGGTCCTGGACTTCATTACGGGCCACCCCCCAGTTAGTGAAGGGAGGAAACCACACCTCCACTTCGCTGATTCTCAACACAGGCCCCACAAGGGTGAGTGCTCAGCCTCCTCCTGTACTCCCTGTTCACCCATGACTGCGTGGCCATGCATGCCTCCAACTCAATCAAGTTTGCAGACGACACAACAGTGGTAGGCCTATTACCAACAATGGCGAGACAGCCTACAGGGAGGAGGTGAGTGCCCTGGCAGAGTGGTGCCAGGAAAATAACCTCAACGTCAACAAAATGAAGGAGCTGATCGTGGATTTCCAGAGACAGAAGAGGAAGCACGCCCCTATCCACATTGATGGAACTGCAGTGGAGTAGGTGAAAAGCATCAAGTTCCTCGGCGTACGCATCACTGTCTGAAATGGTCCACCCACAAAGACAGTGTGGTGAAGAAAGTGCAACAGAGCTTCTTCAACCTCAGGAGGCTGAAGAAATGCAGCTTGGCCTCTAAGATACTCATAAAACATTTACAGATACACAATAGAGAGCATCTTGTTGGGCTGCATCACCACCTAATACGGCAACTGCACTGCCCTTCAAACGCAAGGCTCTCCAGAGGATGGTGCAGGCTGCCCAACGCACACTACCTGACCTCCAGGACACCTACAGCACCCAATGTTACGGGAAGGTTCACCCCACTTTCATCCAGAAGGTGAGGTCAGTACAGGTGCATCAAAGCTTGGACCGAGAGACTGAAACAGCTTGTATTTCAAGGCCATCAGACTGTTAAATAGCCATCACTAGCCGGCTACCACCCGGTTGATCAACCATGCACCAGTAATTACATGTACATAGACATGGAATCACTGGTCACTTTAATAATGGAACACTAGTCACTTTAATAAAGTTTAGATGCTGTTTTATTAATTTCATATGTATATACCTAATTCTAATGTATTTTAGTCAATGCCACCCCCGACATTGCTCATCCTAATATTTCTTTATTCCATTCTTTAGATTTGTGACTTGTTAGATACTACTGGACTGTTGGAGCTAGGCACACAAGCATTTCGCTAAACCGCAATAACATCAATAACAGATGATGCAATCTCTATTGCACTCCACACTACCCCTTTCCCACCTGTGTGAGAATGCTATTCATTGACTACAGCTCAGTGTTAAACACCATATTGCCCTCAAAGTTCATCACCCAGCGTAGGACCCTGGGACTAAACACCTCTCTCTGCAACTGAATCCTGGAGTTCCTGACGGGCCACCCCCAGGTGGTAAGGGTAGGGAACAACACATCTGCCACGCTGATCCTCAACACGGGGGCCCCTCAGGGGTGGGTGCGCAGTCCCTTCCTGTTCTCCCTGTTCACTCATGACTGCACGACCAGGCCCGACTCCAACACCATAATTCACAATAGTGGTAGGCCTGATGACCGACAACGACAAGACAGCCAATAGGGATGAGTTCAAAGACCTGGCCATGTGGTGCCAGGACAAGAACCTCTCCCTCAACGTGATCAGGACAAAAGAGATGATTATGGAGGACAGAGCACGCCCCCATTCTCATCGACATGGCTTTAGTGGAGCAGGTTGAGAGCTTCAAGTTCCTTGGTGTCCACATCACCAACAAACTAACATGGTCCAAGCACACCAAGACAGTTGTGAAGAGTGCATGACAAATCCTATTCCCCCTCAGGAGACTGAAAAGATTTGGCATGGGTCCTCAAATTCTCAAAAGGTTCTACAGCAACACCATCAAGAGCATCCTGACTGGTTGCATCACTGCCTGGTATGGCAACTGCTTGGCCTCCGACCACAAGGCACTACAGAAGGTAGTGCGTAAGGCCCAGTACATCGCTGGGCCAAGCTTCTTGCCATCTAGGACCTCTATACCAAGCTGTGTC
Source organism: Oncorhynchus masou masou (assembly GCF_036934945.1). Taxonomy (NCBI): domain Eukaryota; kingdom Metazoa; phylum Chordata; class Actinopteri; order Salmoniformes; family Salmonidae; genus Oncorhynchus; species Oncorhynchus masou. The sequence goes on along the minus strand of NC_088224.1, from coordinate 33,308,492 downwards.
AGAGAAAGGCCTTAAATTGTCAACGACTCCAGCCATCCTAGTCATAGACTGTTCTCTCTGCTACTGCACTGCACGGCAAGCGGAACCGGAGCGCCAAGTCTAGGTCCAAGAGGCTTCGAAACAGCTTCTACCCCCAAGCCATAAAACTCCTGAACATCTAATCAAATGGCTACCCAGGCGATTTGCATTGCCCCCGCACCTCCTCTTTTACACTGCTGCTACTCTGTTATTGTCTATGCATAGTCATTTTAATAACTCAATGTACTGATTACCTCGACTAACCGGTGCCCCCCCGCACATTGACTCTGTACCGGTACCAATGTACAGTCGTGCGCAAAAGTTTTGAGAATGACACGAATATTAATTTCCACGAAGTTTCTACTTCAGTGTCTTTAGATATTTTCGTCAGATGTTACTATTGAATACTGAAGTTTAATTACAAGCATTTCACAAGTGTCAAAGGCTTTTATTGACAATTACATTAAGTTGATGCAAAGAGTCAATATTTGCCGTGTTGACCCTTCATTTTCAAGACCTCTGCAATCTGCCCTGGCATGCTGTCAATTAACTTCTGGGCCACATCCTGACTGATGGCAGCCCATTCTTGCATAATCAATGCTTGGAGTTCGTCAGAATTTGTGGGGTTTTGTTTGTCTTGCCCGCCTCTTGTGGTTTGACCACAAGTTCTCAATGGGATTAAGGTCTGGGGAGTTTCCTGGCCATGGACCCAAAATATCGATGTTTTGTTCCCCGAGCCACTTAGTTATCACTTTTGCCTTATGATACTGGAAAAGGCATTGTTCGTCACCGAAATGTTCCTTGATGGTTGGTAGAAGTTGATCTCTTGATGTGTTGGTACCATTCTTTATTCATGGCAGTGTTCTTAGGCAAAATTGTGAGTGAGCCCACTCCCTTGGCTGAGAAGCAACCCCACACATGTATGGTCTCATGATGCTTTATTGTTGGCATGACACAGGATTGATGGGAGCTCTCACCTTGTCTTCTCCGGACAAGTTGTTTTCCGGATGCCCCAAACAATCGGAAAGGGGATTCATCAGAGAAAATGACTTTACCCCAGTCCTCAGCAGTCCCAATCCTTGTACCTTTTGCAGAATATCAGTCTGTACCTGATGTTTTTCCTGCTGAGAAGTGTCGTCTTTGCTGCCCTTCTTGACACCAGGCCATCCTCCAAAAGTCTTTGTCTCACTGTGCGTGCAGATACACTCACACCTGCCTGCTGCCATTCCTGAGCAAGCTCTTTACTGGTGGTGCCCTGATCCTGCAGCTGAATAACTTTAGGAGACGGTCCTGGCGCTTGCTGGACTTTTTTGGGCACCCTGAAGCCTTCTTCACCACAATTAAACCGCTCTCCTTGAAGTTCTTGATTATCAGACAAATGGTTGATTTAGGTGCAATCTTACTGTTAGCAATATCCTTGCCTGTGAAGCCCTTTTTGTGCAAAGCAATGATGGCAGGTGTTTCCTTCAGGTGAAAATGGTTGACATCGGAAGAACAATGATTCCAAGCACCACCCTCCTTTTGAAGCTTCCAGTCTGTTGTTCAAACTCAATCAGCATGACAGAGTGACATCTCTAGCCTTGTCCTCATCAACAGTCACATGTGTGTTAACGAGAGAATCACTGCCATGTCAGCTGGTCCTTTTGTGGCAGGGTTGAAATGCAGTGGACATTTTTGGGGGAATTCAGTTCATTTACATGGCAAAGAGGGACTTTGCAATTAATTGCAATTCATCTGATCACTCTTCACAACATTATGGAGTATATGCAAATTGCCATCATACAAACTGAGGCAGCAGACTTTGTGAAAATTAATATTTGTGTCATTCTCAACTTTTGGCCACGACTGTATATAGTCTCGCTTTTGTTATTTTAATGCTGCTTTTTAATTATTTTTTTACTTTTATCTCTTATTCTTATTTTTTGTGGGAAATATATTTATTTTTAACTGCATTGTTGGTTAAGGGCTTGTAAGTAAGCATTCCACTAAGGTCTACACCTTGTGACAAATACACGTATTTTTCTAATTAAATTGTATATGACCAGTAAACATAAGGACAGTGCTCATACTACTATGCCAAGGAAGGGATGGGCAACTCCTCGGAAGCCTTGTGTGATTAAGACCTGGGATACCATGCCTTATATTATAATTGTTGATGAATGCTTTGCCATAAAATGAATCGTTTGGATAAATTATTAAATGAATGACTGGTTCATATTGGTGACAATGAAGTGTATTCTCTTGACAATTAACTTTGCCCTCCATTTTTCCTGCCCAGATGCGTCGACCACTGAGACTTGCCAAGGCAGCGAGACTGGGGCTGGTGACGTGAGCGTGTGGTCGGGTGAGACAGAGATGGATGAGGACCTGGATTTGTCCCAGCAGATGATGACTGACTGCCACGTCCTGTTGCCAGGAGCGGAGCTTCAGCTGGAGAATGAGGAGTACCTCATGAATATTAGCTCCCGCCTCCAGGCCGCCGTAGAGAAACTTCTGGTGGCCATCACAGAGACGACCAATCAGGTACGTCACAGCAAGGTTCACATAGTAAGAGTGTGGTGTGCTCAGCACAAAGGTTGTGGACCACACAGAAAATGAATCTGTTCTATAATTTCGTATTATCTTTTTCAAGTTGATCGTCATTTAAAAGGCTGCTGTTGATTAAAGCATGGTGGCACAAACTAAAGCCTCTGCTGTATCTAGTGGTAGGCTACATACTATAGATACACCATTCCGTGAACTGTGTGTGAGCGAAATACCAATGCTATACACCAGTTGGAAATGGATTAATCACCTAAACATTCTCTTGTTGACAGTCCCGTATTGTTGCTTGTTGCTGTAAAGTTTTTGAAGTTACAATGACATGGGCTACATGCGCTCTTTGTCAAATACATAAATTACATGCATTACATGCATGAGGTTATTGGCAAACATGTAAATGGCCACTCGCTGATAATACACTGTATTTTACACAATCATAACCCCCTGTGGTTTTTTAGTCTATTCACACGTAGTCCCTTTAGAGATGAGATTGCAGAATCCTATTCACTATTAGATTGCCGGAGCTAGAATTAATTCACCACACAATAGGGCTGGTTCAATCCCAGCGGTTGCCTACAGATATATGTGGATTTGCATAGAGCGTTGTCTCTCTTCCTACCCCTCAGGCTACTGCATCGCAGTGCTAGAGGTGTCACTGTTGACCTGGGTTCGATCCCGGGCTGTATCATAACCGGCCGTGATCGGGAGTCCCATAGGGTGGCACGTAATTGGCTCAGCATTGTCTATGTTAGGGGAGGGTTTGACCGGGGTAGACCGTCATTGTAAATTCAAATTTGTTCTTAACTGACTTGCCTAGTTAAATAAAGGATAAATAAAAACTAAAGGCTACTACTACCCATTCACTGTGTGTGTGCCCTCTGCCAGCCTAGAGATACTTCATACATCATTAAAATGTGGTAGAGTTTCTGCATCATACTGCATCTTCTGTTCTGTTTGTCCTATATTCAAGCATTACTCATGGTGTAGTGGTTGTGTATGTAAAAATAGCTCAGAAGAGATTCAAGGAAATGCACTGACTTTTAAATATCCCTATGTGGCTAGTTGGGAGCATCTGTAAATTACACAATTTACAGTTGAAGTCAGAAGTTTACATACATCTTAGCCAAATACATTTAAACTCAGTTTTTCACAATTCCTGACATTTAATCCTAGTAAAACATCCCTGTCTTAGGTCAGTTAGGATCACCAGTTTATTTTAAGAATGTGAAATGTCAGAATAATAGTAGAGAATGATTTTAATTTCAGCCTTTATTTCTTGCATCACATTCCCAGTGGGTCAGAAGTTTACAATACACTCAATTAGTATTTGGTAGCATTGCCTTTAAACTGTTTAACTTGGGTCAAACGTTTTGGGTAGCCTTCCACAAGCGCCCATAATAAGTTGGGTGATTTTTTTTGGGCCCATTCCTGCTGACAGAGCTGGTGTAACTGAGTCAGGTTTGTAGGCCTCCTTTCTCGCACACTCTTTTTCAGTTCTGCCCACAAATATTCAATGTGATTGAGGTCAGGGCTTTGTGATGGCCACTCCAATACCTTGACTTTGTTGTCCATAAGCCATTTTGCCACAACTTTGGAAGTATGCTTGGGATCATTGTCCATTTGTAAGATCCATTTGTGGCCAAGCTTTAACAGCCTGGCTGATGTTTTGAGATGTTCCTTCAATATATCCACAGAATTTTCCTCCTTCGTGATGCCATCTATTTTGTGAAGTACACCAGTCCCTCTTGTAGCAAAGCACCCCCACAACATTATACTGACAACCCCGTGCTTCACTGATGGGATGGTTTTCTTCGGTTTGCAAGCATCCCCCTTTCCCCTCCAAACATAACGATGGTCATTATGGCCAAACAGTTCCCTTTTTGTTTCATCAGACCAGAGGACATTTCTCCAAAAGTACTATCTTTGTCCCCATGTGCAGTTCCAAACCATAGTCTGGCTTTTTTATGATGGTTTTGGAGCAGCTGAGCAGTATGACGGCTGCGTGTTCCCATGGTGTTTATAATGGCGTGCTATTGTTTGTACAGATGAACGTGGTACCTTCAGGCATTTGGAAATTGCTCCCAAGGATGAACCAGACTTGCGGAGGTTTACAATTTTTTTTCTGAGATCTTGCCTGATTTCTTTTGCTTGACTTCATGGGACATTCAAAGAGGCACTGAGTTTGAAGGTAGGCCTTGAAATACATCCACAGGTAAACCTCCAATTGACTCAAATGATCTTATTTAACCTACGAGAAGCTTCTAAAGCCATTGCATAATTGTCTGGAATTTTCCAAGCTGTTTAAAGGCACAGTCAAATTCTGACCCACTGAAATTGTGATGCAGTGAAATAATCTGTATGTAAACAATTGTTGGAAAAATGGCTTGTGTCATGCACAAAGTAGATGTCCCTAACCGACTGGCCAGAACTATATTTTAACAAGAAATTTGTGGAGTGGTTGAAAAACGAGTTTTAATTACCCCAACCTAAGTGTATGTAAACTTCCGACTTCAATTGTTCATGGGACAATGTAAAGATTCCAATAGCTCCAAGTTTCCATAACTTAAAAGCCTTAAACCAACCAAGTTGTAGAAATTCATATACACTTTTTGAAAGCATTTAATGATAATGAAAAGGTGTGCAACATGAAAATATTCTCATTACATTGTGTAATTTGACGGTCACTAACTTGCCCCGGGGATAGGCTATCGAAAGTCAAACCAACTCGACACGGTCAGCACACCAGCCGGCAGAAGCTAATTGGCAAAATAATTTGTCTAACTCTTCCCACCTACGAACACACACAGTAGACACCCACACAATGATGTGTATAAACCCTGGATGACTGACAGGAGGCACTGTATTGTAGCCACCGCACAGCCAGCTTAGCAATCCTCTATTAAAAAAAATAAAAAAATAAAAATTAAACAAGATTTTAGAAGTTATTGAAATGCATTTCTTAATGTCTACCTTTTTGTTTGTTTTTTGCTTCTATTACTGACACTGATGCATATGTTTTAATTATATTATGTGAGCTAAACATACAAATGTAACATTTCTATTAAAATATAACATATTCCTTAGTGCTAATGTTACTGTCCACACTACAACAAGCAATAGTTGTAATTTTATTCTTGAAGCATTTAATTGAAATACTGTAGAATTCCATTCATTCTTATGAATGCTCCCACTGGAGAGTGCCACTGGAAAGTGCCACTGGAGAGTGGCAATATGGCCGATGGGTGCCTTCATAGCCCTTCAATGGCCAATAAATAGCGTCAGCCAATCCAGTGTTTATATATACAGTACCAGTCAAAGGTCTGGACACCTACTCATTCAAGGGTTTTTCTTTCCTTTTTACTATTGTCTACATTGTAGAATAATAGGTGACAACCACATGAAGGTGGTTGAGAGAATGCCAAGTGTGCAAAGCTGTCATCAAGGCAAAGGGTGGCTACTTTGAAGAATCTCAATTATACATTTTTTTTTAACACTTTTTTGGTTAGTTCACGATCCTATGTGTGTACTTTCATAGTTTTGTTTTCTTCACTATTGTTCTACAATGTAAAAATAAAGAAAACAACTTGAATGAGTAGGTGTGTCTGAACCTTTGACTGGAACTGTATATACAGTGCATTCGGAAAGTATTCGGTCCCCTTGACTGTTTCCTCTTGCAAAGGCTGAACTTTGCATGCAACCTGTGTGTGAGAACTTCTATTGAAGCATGTTGTATGATATACGGTAGGCCTATTCCAATACACATGTAAAAGAGGTGATTGCATCTATCAGGTGTTTAAAGACCTAACAAGCCACTTGTAACCTTAGTTTATCGGTCTGTATAAAAAAAAACTGAGTGTCTGTGTGTGGAGGTCAATGCAGTATCTCTTGCTCCCTACCCCGGACAGCCCAATAAAAGTCACCGGTTTGTGTACTCTGAATGGTCCAACCTTAAATCAATAAAAAGCCTATTTTATATTTGGAATGTTGACCAAGGTATACTCGAATACATGTCAAACACGGTGTCACTTCAAACTGGGGAAGTGCCTAGTGATGGGAAGCCAAGCTCACAAATCATTCAAGATCTCTGTCCTCACAAGACCTAACGTTACTGGTTAATTTAAAGGGATATTGGGGATTTGGGCAATGAAGCCCTTTATCTACTTCCCCAGAATCCGATGAACTTTTGGATACCATTTGTATGCCTCTGTGTTCAGTTTGAAGGAAGTTGTCAACTAGCGTTGGTGCAATTGCCAACTAGCGTTGGTGCAATTGCCAACTAGCGTTGGCGCAATGACTGGAAGTCTATGGAAACACCTGGCATGCTAGTTAGTATTGGCTCACGTTCTTTTGATCTTGTGTGAGGATAATGTTCTATACACTGATCTTTACAGGTAACCTACTGATCGTAACAGTTTGAGGGCTGATAGTTGTCTACCGCTTCCCTTGAAAAACAAAATTCAAATGATCAGATTAATTCTGCCATTGAGAAAATTCAAAACAAAACGAGACATGATCTTTTTCAAGGACAGCCTCGCAAAAAGAAGCATTCTTGCGTTCTAACTACCGGCTCTGAACAAATTGAGGGACTTGTTCACAAACATTGGCACATTCTAAGATCCGATGACCGTATCGGTAATGTGTTTTCTGACCCTCCCTTGGTCGTGTTCTTGCAAGTCAGAAATCTCAGAGATCAATTGGTAAACTATGATTTACCACCCCAAGATATCCCTGCACAATGTCTATTTGCGCTCCTACTGGATGAAAACTACAAGTGTAATGGCTGTGCCCAATCCAATGGCACTTATAAATGTAGAGCCTTCAAACACCGCCAAACAGGGAACCGATCCCAATCAAAGGTGTTATCATGTGCTCCACTAAGGCCGTTGTTAACCTTATAACTTGTCCTTGTGGTGTAAATTATATGGGTAAACAAAGCGCAATTTAAAAGTATGAATCTCGGAGCATTGTCGGAACTCGACTTATCCAGTTGCAGCCCTCTTTTTAGAAGTAAACCACTTCGTCCCTACATTATATTGGCATCAAACACGTCACCCTCCTTAAAAGAGGGGGTGACCTTGACAATTTATTGTTAATATGTGAGGCTGCCTGGATCTTTAATTTAAAGACACTTGCCCCCTTCGTTCTCAACATAGACTTTGATCTGAAGCCATTCTTGTGATTGTTATGATTTCACTATTGTAAATGTTTGTAGACCTATGTTGCCAAATTGTATTTATGATCGTATGCTATCCTTTCGTGTTTGTGGTATGTTATTTTATATCTGAGAATGAACCAATGATATCAGGCCACACCCGGCAATGATTATAGACACCTGTGTTTGTCCTTTGACACTATATAAACTAGTCACCCTGTAGTGTTTGTCATTTTACCCTGATGATGACAGCTTGTTTGTCGAAACGTAGGTTATTAAAATATTGCATCTGAGCTCCTACAGTGTGTGGCTCTCCTAGAATTTCTCAAGTATTGGCTCACGAAACTACCTCTTAACTTCCTTCATACTGGTCACAGATGCATAAAAAATGTATACGTGTTCATATGACTGGAGAAAATCCCGAACTACCCATTTAATGGTTTCTTTCCTGACAGAATTGACTAATTAGTTCTTTGTGAATGAATGATCGTGGATCGTTGTTTCCTGTCTGTAGGGCCTGGTCGTGTGAATTATGCTTGATTGTAATGTGTTTTTCTGGAATGTTAAGTGTCTTGTCGGTTGGCTTTGGAAATAATTTGCTGTAGCAGGTGTTGCTCACTTACCCTTGTATTATACATATATCAGTGAGTGACATTTAAGGCTAACGTGTTGATTGTGTAATTCCATGACTGTTTTACGGTTCACTTGCTCGCGAGACCAGGGCGGCTTCGGCGGTATTTTTAGGAAACCTGTCTCAGTCAGTTCATCTGCACTGACGGAATAACAATCCTGTTTGACAAGCTCCTCCAAAAAGGATATGTGTGTGTGGGAGAGGGAGTGTGTGTATTTGCAAAGCTATACCTGCCCCATTAGCCCGGGGGGTTGAAATTACGCTAACTATTCCCTCCCACTTTTCGCTGAACAATATCCTGCCCATGCTATCAATCCGGAAGTGAAGAGGGACAGACTCTGTCTGCCTGCTGCAAAACACACTGGGAGAACAATTTAGACCACAACCTTCTTTTATGTCTGCTTCGAGAGGGATAGAGCGAGACCGAGATAGACATGTAGGCTGGTGTATAAGGAGAGACCGGGAGAGAGAGAGAGGGAGGGACATGGAACTAGAATGAGATAGAAAAGTGTGGTGACAGAGACTAGAGGGGGCTACAGGGATAGATCAAGAATGAGAGGGTGACCGAAAGAGGGGGAGAGATACTGAAAGGAGAAGGGCAGCGAGAGCCCCACTGGATCGGGCGGCTTCAGAGTTAACACTTGGTTGGCTGCTCCATGTGTAAAGCAATTAAGGGGGGACCGGGAGGCTTCCCTTCCCTGCGGGTCGGTGTTGCGTTGCCGTGGCGGCATGGAATTGTTAATGAGCTTCCCGAGGGAGAAAGAGAGCGAGTGAGTGCTGCTGAGGGGCAAGGTCACGCTGTGCTCTGAGATAGTGAGCAAAACAGACAGAGAGAAAAGTCTTGTCAGAGGTGCACAGGATATTAAAGCTAGGTCTTGCTTTATTTTACCCCCCTCAATCACTGCCAGGATCCAGGAATGCCTTTTTGTCCCAGGTACAATATGTGACTTTGGACTTTCTACCCCACAAAGGATTACTTTTCTCCAACACTACCGGTATCTTTTCTTTTATGACTTGAAACTTTGTTTCAAGGGAGGACCTAGTTCTCAGTATTTACTTGGGACCTTTTATTGTCTCTTCAGCACGCTATGCGTGTGGTTCTAAACTGAGACGCCAGTGTGTTTCCCCAAGGCTCTGTGCCTGGCAGCTCTGTAGAGACTGTTGTCTAGAGTCCGGCTACGTAGTCGGGACTCATCTGCCCTCTGCTGCTCTTCCCTCTTGGGCTCTCCCCCTGCTTTGCTAGTCTCAGCTGAAGACTCCATCCATCGCAGCAGGTGCACTGTAGATGCTGAAAGGATCACCGGCGAATTCATACAATCCGTGGAAATTTGTAGGGAAGGGAGGGCGCTACAAGGATACACTAGTTGGTAATTGAAAACCCTTAAATTGTCAACCACAATGGATTCCTACCGCTCGTACTGGAATTCGAGCCACCAGGCAATGTGGGTGGAAGGGGAAGATCAGGATGTGTACGAGGTGGAATCTCGCGTGCCCCTGCCCCGACCTTTCCCCCTCTCCAGCGTCCTCAATGAGAAAAACTCTGTGGTGGTACAGACGCAAATCTCGCACGTCAACCACAGGACCAATGGTCACCTCCTTAAGGTGATCTCTAAGATCTCCCTGCCCACACCACCCTATACAGTAAGTTTACGTTCAGCTGCTGACCTTCCATGTAACCTATATGGAACTGTATAACTAGTGAAGTAAATATGACTCAGTCTGGACAGTTACACTTTCAGATTAATGAGAAAGAGTATTTCATTTGGCTAACTTGATGTTCTAAACAGCAATTTTGGCCATTATTGTATACAGTTCATAACATGACCTACATACAACCCCTCCTATATAGGAGTCTACACTAGTGCATTATACAGCTAACTTGCTTGACAGCAGTATTTTTTGACTGGGCAACTTATACAGTGAAAAACACAGTGAGTAGCCTATACAATCCAAGATAGGGCGGCGCACAATTGGCCCAGCGTCGTCCGGGATAGGCCATCATTGTCAGCTGACTTGCCTAGTTAAAATGAAGGTTACACATCTCCCTACTCTGCTTTCATCTGAGCAGGTAATCATGTGACGTGAGCAAAACATTACTCCAAGATTTCGGTGTGGCATGATTGCGTGACTACTTCCTGGTTGTCATAATGTTGCAGTATGTCTTTTGCTGCTGTGGGAGATATGGAAGTCTCGCTATGTAAAACCAACTGCATGTGAATTGTGGTGCTTATACACTACATGACCAAAAGTAAGTGGACACCTGCTCGTCAAACATCTCATTCCAAAATCATGGGCATTAATATTTTAGTTGGTCCACCCTTTGCTGCCATTCGGTCCCTTTTCTGTGAGCTTGTGTGGTCTACCTCTTGTTGGTCCTAGACGTTTCCACTTCACAATAACAGCGCTTACAGTTGACCGGGGCAGCTCTAGCAGGGCATAAATTTGACAAACTGACTTGTTGGAAAGGTGGCATCCTATGACGATGCCACTCTGAAAGTCACTGAGCTCTTCAGTGAGGCCAATGTTTGTCTATGTAGATTGCATGGCTGTGTGATTGATTTTTATACACTTGTCAGCAACTGCAGTGGCTAAAATTGCCGAAGCCACTAATTTGAAGGGGTGTCCGCATACGTGTGTGTATATATTGTGCAAGTCAGTGGTTTATTGCAGAAGAGCAATTCCATGCTAATTTAGCTAGGATAGAAGGCTTTTGTGAACACGTCACAGTGCAACGTTTACTAGACCTGTCATCTGTTTTCAAAGTTAAAGGGCTAAGAATTAAATGACAGGTCATACATGTTGTTAGTTCCTTGATGAATGTCAAACTGGGGTGTAGGTTTAGTAATTTTAGCTATGCCGGTTCTGTATGTGAGTATTTGAAGCGAGTGAGAAAATAATTACACTGTCATGATGTGCCACTGTACAACTCGGTGTACAACCACTGAACTGTATATGGCTAACCTTCTCCACACCTCTTTGTGCATTGCCCTGTAGTTGTTTTTGGGATTCCCTACTCATTTAAGCATAGCCACACAGGCCGTGTGTGTTGTGAACCCTCTGTGTATCTTATGTGCTAGTGTAGTTTTGTTCCACCCATTATCCTTAAGTGGACCTACTGCTTTGATTGATTGGTCCTCATTTTTAACTTTCACTTTGGACACTAACTGGAAACCATGACTGGTGATCATAAAATATTCCCATTATACCTACTGTCACAAGGCCCAGCATATTTTTCGAAGAGAGTGGTTATGTCCGTAAATGACAGCAGAGTATTCATTCATTCATGACATTGGATTTTATTTAATAATATGCCATTTTAGCAGATTATTTTATCCAAAGCAGTTTATAGTGCACTGAGTATATACATTTGTTTGTACATGTGATCCCAGGAGCATTCGAACCCACAACCCTGGTGTTGCTAGTGCCACACTCTTACAAACTGAGTCAGTCTGTGTGGACAAACTTACTTTAAGGCTTTGTGTATCTCAATGTTTTATTCAGAATTATTCTCCACCTCAAGTATTTCCTCAAATGCTCTTTGATCACTAAAGTAATGGTCTTTGTCTCGCCACCTATCTTCCCAACCCTGATCAGCTGGAACATGCACAGATCACCCAGACGGAGCTGATGCGCGAGTCCTTCCATCACAACCAGGAGATTGGCGATCTTCTGCGGCGGCAGGAGGATCTGCAGGAAAGGCTGGGGGAGGAGGGGCGTGCCCGTGAGCAGCTGGCCTTGGAGCTCCACAGGGCAGAGGGTGAGTGGGGGGGGGTTGTTTTTAAATTTGGGTGGGTGGGCGGATGGGTGTGTGGAGGGCAGTGAAAGTGTGTGTCTGGGCTGTTTGTGGGGGATGGTGTGTTTTGGTGAGTCAGGTGGCTTGGGAATCTGTGGGTGAAAGGGAAAGTGAAATATATGGAGATGGGGTGTGTGTGGGTGGGTGAGTTTGTTCAATCCCCAGAAGTCACCTCAAGGATAGTAAAACAAGGAAAAAACATGTGATACGTCTTCATTTGACATGCGACTCGCAGTAAAAAAATATATATATTTAAAAAAGATTAAATACACACAGTCAAATGTAGCTGGCCAAATAAGATAGTAAATGTTGCTGCCTCCACATTTGGTTTGCATTTGCTTTTTTTCTTGACTCACACACAGGGTAGAAGGACATTCTCATTCACGGACTCGTACACAAACAAAACATCACCCAGATTTCACGTGACCTGCGGTATTAGCCTACATATTTCAACATGCATTTCAGGCGCTTAAAAGCTTTCGAAGATGCCTCCAACCCAAATGATGCCTTGTCTTTCTCCGTTGTGTTTGCTCTTCCATCCACGTATTTAAACATTGTTAATGTCAAGCCGAAATAATGCCCTCCTTTTGTCCTGTCTAATTCACTCTGTAATACCTAGCTCCTGGTGTGGTGTGGAAAACTGGTTTCAATGAAAATGGAGGAACAGGCTTGCTTTTGCTTGAATTCTGAATAATGTTCCATTCTGGCAGAAACCATTAGCCAGGCTCTGAGGCCACTCAAGTCTCTCAGGGGGAGTTAGGATGTATTTCTGTATTATGTTTTGCAGAGGATAGGTTTACCGTAGAGCATTAGAGAGAGACGTAGGCCTATATGAAATGTAATGGCATCGTGATGCCATTGTGGACAATTGTAGCAAGAGGGGTGTGTTGATACAATTCTGAGCAAAGATTACCTATTTGGTAAGAGAGTGTTGGCCTTTTATAAAATTGTCTTTAATGCAAGAAAGGTGATTGTGTGTGTGTGGCAGGGTCAGCACTGTGGTTAGTTTGTTTTGCAGCTTGATTGATGGTGTTCTGTTTGCACCTAATTGTACTCAATCGGTTTCCATGAGACAGAGACAACAGATTCTCTCATGAGACTAGGAAAGGAAAGGGGATACCTAGTCAGTTGCACAACTGAATGCATTCAACCGAAATGTGTCTTCTGCGTTCAACCCAACCCCTCTGAATCAGAGGTGCAGGGGGCTGCCTTAATCAACATCCACGTCATTGGCGCCCGGGGAGCAGTTGTAGTTGGGGGTTGACTGCCTTGCTCAAGGGCAGAATGCCAGATGTTTCCACCCTCCACCACTGGCTCTGGGATTTGAACCTGTAATTTTTAGGTTACTGGCCCAACACTCTTAACTGCTAGGCTACCTGCCGCCCCTAGAGCCTTGTGCTTTTCATTCTTAAGGGATTCCATCCCAAAGGTGAGAAAATGAGATTTGATCAGTCAAGGAAATAAGTGCTAAAAACATGTTGGCTCACTATTTAAAAAGAAGATGGAAAACAAGTTATAGAATGACAAATAGCTGAGTTTTGGCACCGGTACAGACGACTAGCGCTAGCTAACGCTACCTAGCAACAAAACAAATAATTATAATTTGAGTCAAAGTAATATATATGGTCCAAAATAATATTGCGAAATGTGTGCTGATGACACCCCCCCCATCACTATCCAGAGGGCAAAACTGCCATTTCTAGTTGTAATGAGATCACGTCAACCAGTTTTGACTGTTGCTGTACCAGGTAGGAGGGTGAAGCCAGGAGGCCATCACAAGCTTCCAGTGTTAGGCTATATCAGACATAATCGGATATTATCAAGATGTGTACAGGCTTCATGACTGTGGCTTAATACAATGACACGATGCTTAAGACCGGAGCCATCTCATCAGTAGTCAAATATCACCTTTTATTTTTGTAACTATAAATTTGTAACTATAAATATAACTTCCTTGAGAGAGTGAATTGATGGTTGGTGGATTGATTCTGACAATCAACCTCTTATGACCATTGGAATGCAGATCCAAGAGTGCTGAGTTTCTGGTGAATGGCCAAGTTCTCATCTTGCCACGAGCAGCAGCATTCCAAGTTTCAGCGTATGAGTTAGTTATTATGAGTTATTGTTTAAACTACTCTGATGTGGTTTTAGTTCTGGTTGCTGACATGGAGCATAGTTACAAGTGATCAATTAATAAATTGTTGTTGTGCTTGTAAAACTTGACAATTTAACACGCAAACAACATTTATAAAGATGACGCTAGCTAGGTTTCCATCCAATTGGCAACAGATTTGCATGCGAATATACATAAACAATATGCACATTTTCCCACCAGAGATGTTCCATCAAATTGAAATGTTGCGGATAAAAGGCTGTGCGTGATGAGGTAGTGGGCATAAAAATAACTTTTACGGTTAAATTTCCATTTACCGAATTAAAAAAATAATAATATAGGTTGAGTTTCCACCATGGTTTTGTCACTAAAAATGTTGCATTGGTCTTGGCATGTAATAATCAGAACTTAAATAGTCATTGTAAGTAAGAATTTGTTCTTAAATGACTCGCCTGGATTAAGGTTCAATGAAAAAAAAAAATGTGTGTTTTGTCAACATTTGTAAAGTTTACGGACAAATGTGTTGTTTCCATAAGGGCTGTTTATTCAATATGTACTTTACTCACATAAAAGGTTTGATGGTTAGTGACAGCATTATGCAGAAGGCTTTCTTGGGAGTGGTCTCATCCACTGCAAATTATGAATTTTGGGGATGGTACTAAGGTACATTCATTTGTTGTGAAAATGTGTTCACCAATATAACGTGGGCTTGTATACTTTTGTAGTAATAACATCATTCACAAAGACACAAGGGTAGAGCCACCCATTCAAATGATTTGTTGAGTTTACAGTAAACAAAGAGATCAGAATGAGGCACAGCAAGCTTAACACACATCAGCACAACAATGTTCTTGGAAGAACATCAGACAGTCATCTATGATTAAGCGTATTCGATTCACCTATTTAGTCTAGCTGCTACATACTAGAACGAGATAGAGATTACTAATGAAATCCTATCAGATCTTTGGGAATATTGCTAGTGTGCAGTCATGTCTTCCAAACAGATTTATCATCAGCTGAATTTCATGCCAGTAGTGCATTTATCTAGTGACCTGTAACAAGGGTAATAATAGAATTTTTAAATGTGTTTGTTGGCAGCATAGCCCTCTATAGTACACTCTGTCAAGCAAAATGGGTCAGGACATTCTGCCTGTGTTTGTTTGTTTTTGTCTGAATATTTGTTTGCGTTAGTGCTTGGCGATGATATTAAATTCATTTGATTAGTTCTAATTTATATTTTAGCGTCTTGTTCCAAATGCCTGTATAGCAAGAATTGAGGTTTTACTTTTTTTAAAGTTTGTATTTTTGAGTGTGTATTTTTGGTCTCGTCTCTTTCACTCCTTCTGTGTTGTGTGCACTGTGCACCTTCCCACTCGCACACAGACACCCCTCCCCCTGTCACTCACAACAACAAGAGATTAAAGATCATTTCTTTCTCTGACAACAAGCAGTTTCAACTCGCTATTTGTAGTTGAGGTTTGGTCCGACATAATCGGTCATATGTACACCGAAAAACATTGAGACATTTTACTGTATTAGAGGAGAACCTACCCTTAATAACAATATAATTTTTAGGTCTCAACTCTAATGTTGAACAGTACAGACCCTACTTAGACAGGAGTATTAACATGATTGTGGAAAATTCATGCTCAGTTTCTGTCGCACGCAGTTGTCTAGTTTTTGTTTTATAAATGTGCAATGAAAGAATATTTTTCTTAGTTGAACATGTTTTTAAAATAAATGATTAAACCATTATTTAACTAGGCAAGTCAGTTAAGAACAAATTCTTATTAAAGGCCTCCTGCGGGGATGGGTTTGGGATTACAAATAAATACAAATATAGGACAAAACACACCTCACGACAAGAGACAACACTACATTAAGAGAGACCTAAAACAACATCACAACATGACAACAACATGACAACAACATGGTAGCAGCACAAAACATGGTACAAACATTGGGCACAGACAATCGCACAAAGGGCAAAAAGGCAGAGACAAAAATACATCATGTGAAGCAGCCACAACTGTCAGTAAGTGTCCATGATTGAGCCTTTGAATGAAGAGATGGAGATAAAACGGTCCAGTTTGAGTGTTATTTGCAGCTCGTTCCAGTCACTAGCTGCAGCGAACTGATAAGAGAAGCGACCCAGGGATGTGTGCGCTTTGGGGACCTTTAACAGAATGTGACTGGCAGAATGGGTGTTGTATGTGGAGGATGAGGGCTGCAGTAGGTGTCTCAGATAGATAAGGGGGAGTGAGGCCTAACCAGTGGGTCTTGCGACGAGTATACAGAGATGGCCAGTTTACAGAGTAGTGTAGAGTGCAGTGTTGTGTCCTATAAGGAGAATTGGTGCCAAATCTGATGTTGAATGGTAAAGAGCATCTCGCTGCTCGAGAGCACCCTTACCTGCCGATCTAGAAATTGTTTCGCTGTAATCTAGCATTGTTAGGATGGTCATCTGAATCAGGGTTAGTTTGGCAGGTGGGGTGAAAGAGGAGCGATTACAATAGAGGAAACCAAGTCTAGATTTTAACCTCAGCCTGCAGCTTTGATATGTGCTGAGAGAAGGACAGTGTACCGTCTAACCATACTCCCAAGTACTTGTATGAGGTGACTACCTCAAGCTCTAAACCCTCAGAGGTAGTAATCACACCAGTGGGGAGAGGGGCATTCTTCTTACCAAACCACATTACCTTTTTGTTTTGGAGGTGTTCACGTGTTCAGAACAAGGTTAAGGGCAGAGAAAGCTTGTTGGACACTAAGAAAGCTTTGTTGTAGAGCATTTAACACAAAATCCTGGGAGGGGCCAGCTGAGTATAAGACTGTATCATCTGCATATAAATGGATGAGAGAGCTTTCTACTGCTTGAGCTATGTGGTTGATGTAAATTGAGAAGAGCGTGGGGCCAAGGATCGAGCCTGGTGGTACTCACTTGGTGACGGGCAGTGGCTGAAACAACAGATGTTCTCATCCAGGGAGGCAACTTGATTTCAACATTTAAACAGGCTATGTTGTTAAAACAGTTGGAGATGGACAGGAGGGTGTATTCATAACAATTCATCTGTTCTACTTTGTTAGCAAGTAAATATATCTAAATTGGCTAGACTTTAAATATAAAGATTAGCTGGCTACTCACTTGCAGTTGGCTTGTGCTTGAGAGATTGTTTGAGACCTGTGTTAAATTTATATAATGCCTGCTAACAGAAGTTGGTAATTATTAGTGGGTGTGCATTGTGCTTGGTTCTGGTGAGATTTGTAATTTAAAAAAAAGGGCATTTTCATATATAGCTGTGAAAGTCAGATCAGTGATTATTGCAAAAACAAAACAGCTTAAACTATTTTAATAAAATAATTACATTTGAGAAAGACCAGTATTATTGGGTCTTATGTTTGAAGGCTATCATTTAGGATAATATACTTTTACAAGTCCAGAATTCATTAGATTATTCCTGACGGTTTGAAATGCAGTGAATTGACCTTTTAATTGTGCAGCAAAAGTTATTTAGAGAGAAGAACAAAAGGTGTGTATATGTGTATATACATACATACATACATACATACATACATACATACATACATACATACATACATACATACATACATACATACATACATACATACATACATACATACATACAGTGGGGCAAAAAAGTATTTAGTCAGCCACCAATTGTGCAAGTTCTCCCACTTAAAAAGATGAGAGGCCTGTAATTTTCATCATAGGTACACTTCAACTATGACAGACAAAATGAGAAAAAAATTGAGAAAATCACATTATAGGATTTTTTATGAATTTATTTGCAAATTATGGTGGAAAATAAGTATTATTATGTGTGTGACGTGTTAACGTGTCATTCAACGATCGCTAAATCTATATATTAATACTCCCTCTCCTCTCTCTCTCCCCCTTAGGCCTGATCGATGGCTACACGGGTGAACGGGCTGTGCTGGAGGAGGAGTTGCGTCAGAAGGAGGAGCTACAGCTAAGCCTGGAGCAGGAGCTGCAGGTGAGACACAGGCCCAGTCTACAACCACCATTATCACTGTGTTTTATAACCGTTGAGGGTGACATGCTCTGTCCACTACCCAGCTAGCAGTCTTTGTCATAATGATGAAATTTCAACCAGTAATGCCTGCTTGGTAGGATTGCAAAGCTACTGGTAGTTTACAAAAGTTACTGTAATCTTCAGTAAACTTTGGTAATTTATACTTTAACTTTTTTTAATGTATTTATTTATAGTGTTCTTTTTTTATATCAGCCTCCATATTGTCCATGAGTTTCTAATAGATAGATCATATGGTTGAAGAGAAAATAACATAATTTATTGAAAAAAAGCTTCTAATCAGCAATGGCATTATTTTCAATTAACTCTGCAACTCTTCCAACTATTTACTTTTTTCACTGAAACCGTAATATTAAGTTGAAGGTTTTATATTTAGGATGATATTTTACAGCTTTCATTATAGTTTTTATTTGAAAATCTTCATATTTAATTGAATATATTTTACATGTGATAAAGACATACCGTGGGCCAGAGATAATTTGAAACCTGTAAAAATATGAAGTACCCAAAAGGGCCACTAGATGTCTTGTGATGGATTACATAAAATCCTTGAAAGATACCAAAATTCTGGTAGTTTACTGGTAAGTTTCCATTATTATACCCTCCCTTTGCAACCCTAATAATAGGTAAATATTTTTTGTCCAATATATCTCAACCACTATGCAGATTTAAAGAAAACGTTGGACAATTATGTTTCAAATTGTTTCCCATCTGTTTAAAATGTTACCGGTATGTCGGGCAACTTCGCACACTGCAAGGGCAGTTTTTGTGTGTCTGAGTTAGTGTTTTTAATTGTCTAACCACATTGTCAACCTGCCTCTAACTAAATATCATTGGCTGCTGCAGGTGACAAGCAGCCGTCTACACGAACTGGAGCATGAGAGGCTGCAGATGCAGGAGGAGCGAGAGATACTGTCACGGCAACAGGATGCCATGAGGGAGCATGCCGGCCCGCGCGAGTTACGTATGTACCCCACCACTTATTTTCTTGTTGGATCTGAATGGAACAAAATATACAGTTTGACAAACAGTCAAATATTTCTTGTGTTCACCTAATACCTTTTTTGCAATATTGGTTAGAGCCTGTAAGTAAGCATTTCACTGTAAGGTCTGTATTCGACACAAGTGACACACTTTGATTTGATTGGTTTTCTAGACCGTGAAATAATGGCGAGAATGTTACCTTCATATCATGTAAAGTGTATTGGATATGCGCAATGCCTATTCCAATAGAGATGCTGAAAAACATGCAGTTGGTGATACTAAAGAGCTATGACTACATATTTATATGGCATCACTACTCCAAAGAGTGGGCAGAGTGAAGTGGGGGTTGTATCATTGAAATAGAAATACTAGCATTACTGAGAGAAACCCCTCAGGCCATGGCAATTTGACATGTCCGTTCTAGTAATTATATTTCTGTGGGTCCTATGACAAAGATAAAACAGGCCCATGTTATTTTGCATACAGAAGGTTGGTGTATTTCCTTGATTAGATCTACATTTGATTATTTGTGTGACTCATTGTCATTATCATCACACACTGTGTCAGCTTAAGAGTAGCCACTCATTGTTATCATCTTATCACTCAATGACTTAACGAAATTCTTGTAATTTTAATTTATATACTCTGTTATTACTGTGCTTTACTGAATTCCTATAGAAACGGTGACCGTGGTGATTCATTCATGTTGTAATGAAGTTTGCAATTGATCATTGTTTTTGATGGAAATCCTCTGGGATAAAACGGAATCCTGCAACACATGTACTGTATCTGACAAAAGTCTCACCTGGGTTGTGTTCATTAGGCACCAAACATAATGAAGTGGACTGAAACGGGGAGGAACTACCTTGATTTGACCAATGACACACTTGTTTTCCTTTGCAAAATATTTTTGAAGCATTTTCCGATGCATTACCTCTTTCCAGTACTATTTCAATGTATTCCATAGGTTTATGAACAATGCATAAGGAAATGGCAAGTATACAGCAAGGACATGAATTCAATGTACAGGGAGCCATTTCAGTAACACCTCACTCCTGCTCTCACCTCACTGCATTGGCTTATCCATCCTCTTCCGACACAGCTTTAACCAATACCATGACAGCACATGCAGGGTGGCCCCGCCCTCTTGTTTTCACCTCTCGCATCCTTTCTCCTCCAGTCTTCCTCCTTTTTATGACAAAACAAGTGCATGTTGAAATACTGTGCTTTCTTATTCCTCCCATAGGCCTAGTTGAAGCTGCAGTCGATGCAGCACCTGAAGCAGGTGTGTCCCACATCAGAGCATGGCCAGTCTATCTATGTTACCTTTTAGTCTCTAGTCGATTGGCACTTCACAAATATATATTTTTTAACCACCAAATACAGCAACTCACAAAAAAATGTTGGCGCTTGCAATGGGCTCACTCACTCAATCACTAACCCTTGCTTACGCTTTTCTTTTTTGATTCACTTTTCTACGTCATGGTTTGTCATGTTAATGTCTTATGGGTCAGTGTGATCATTCTCATTTGATTTATGATTGAGCATGATTGAAGGAATCGGATAAGCTATATTTTGATACGTTGATACTGTAAGCGTAAGTATTTCCTCATTGGCAATCATCTTTGCTCCTAGAGTTTAGCTCACCCTAACCTTACTTCACATTATCCATGCTAACATCGTGACAATGTCCACTACCTTTGGAGTTAAGATGATTGCTCAATTAGGAATTTGTCCCACCCCTTGCCTGCAATTGCATATGAGGCATGGATATTGCAATGTCTCAGCACTGTCTATGTGCTTGGTCTGTGGTTTGCACTCTCTTACCCTTTTATCTGTTGAACTAATACAATGGGGGTTTTGATCTCCTAGGTGAAGCAATGTTGGTTGGTTGGTTTAATGTTGGTGAAATGATAGCATCGGATTAGTATATGTTGGAAGATACTGGGAGTGAGATTATTAGATATGTTATACGTGATGCTGAAATGGCAGACTGTTTTGGGGGCATTTTGTTAAAAGCGGCCATCTCAATAACGTAATAATTTTAAAATGAATAAAACACAATTTTAGAACTTCTGAGACAAAAACCGCTGAATATACTTAGGTTTTACATTAATAGGCTGTAACTGAGTCCACAAGAACTCCATCTCAGCATCCTGTCCTGTCCATTGATCGAATGAAACCTCTATGTCCAAAATCATTGACTCCTCCCTTCTAAAGCGACCTTATGTGTGACGCCTTCCATCCTTCCCTCCCTCCCTCCCTCCCTTCCCCCCAGACCTCCTGGAGGAGACAGAGAAGCTGATGGCTGAGAAGGTAGAGGTGCAGCGGCAGGCAGAGAAGGAGAGTCTGGGCCTCCTGCACCAGGTGAAAACACTGGAGGCTGAGCTGGAGGAGCAGGTCAACCGGGTCATCGAGCTGGAGCATTCCCGCAAGACGGAGACCGGCGACCTGCTGCAGCAGATCCAGGCCCTGGAGAAACAACTGGAGAAGAACCGGAGGTTCCTGGATGTAAGAGAAAGAGGGGAAGGGAGAGATGAGGGAGGGGGATGGATGCATGACTGGATGGATGGAGATGGAAGAATGGGGAGGGGTGGATGGGGGAGGACCTTAGGAACTATGTTAAAGTATACAGATTTACACAAATGTTATATGAATGTGCATGTTGGTTATTGGGGATTAGGCAGTGCATAAGGTATTTGCCTTAGGCACTCTCCTTTAAAGGCTTGGTCTTAAAATCTGATCCCCAGGAGCAAGCCATCGACCGGGAACACGAGAGGGATGTCTTCCAGCAGGAGATCTTGAAACTGGAGCAGCAGCTAAAGAACAGCCAGAAGCAGCAACCCGGCTCTGAACAAAGAAGCAGAGAGGTAACAATTCAGTTCCGCAATGGCCCCAGCATTGAACCCTGTGGGACCCCACAGTCAGTTTCTCCCTCCTTTTGTTCCGTCACAATGGGAAAGGCAGTAATGTAGATGCTCGGCTTGTAAAAGTGGACTGTTGTAGCTTTTTACATGAGGACTCAGTGTCTTCCAGGACAATGGGGAGGTAGAATTTCCTATGGTTACCAGAATATTATCCCAGACTAGTTAAACTGGAACTGTTGCATCAACATGTATTGTGAAGGAAAATGTATGTATAGTATTTGCTGGATGGGGTTGTTTTTGTTGTGTTTTTTTCCGGGCGAGGGTTGATTTGTCGATCATCACCATGGTGCTTTATATTGAACTGTAAGGGGGTTGTGGATATGATGTGATTTGTAATGCATTTTGTATAACTGTAGTATTTAAGGCTTTTTAATTGAATATTTTATTGGACATAATAGGTTTTAAGTGGTTTTGTCCGTGTCACTAAACACTTAATATATTTTGAGTCTTTCGAAAAAGCAGATTTCATGGCGAGGTTCCACACACCGTGTTGTAAGCTACCTTTCTCAAGTAAATATCATTAGTTACAGTGGGGCAAAAAAGTATTTAGTCAGCCACCAATTGTGCAAGTTCTCCCACTTAAAAAGATGGGGGGCCTGTAATTTTCATCATAGGTACACTTCAACTATGACAGACAAAATGAGAAAAAAAATCCAGAAAATCACATTGTAGGATTTTGTATGAATTTATTTGCAAATTTCAGTGGAAAATAAGTAGTTGGTCAATAACAAAAGTTTATCTCAATACTTTGTTATATACTCTTTGTTGGCAATGACCGAGGTCAAACGTTTTCTGTAAGTCTTCACAAGGTTTTCACACACTGTTGCTGGTATTTTGGTCCATTCCTCCATGCAGATCTCCTCTAGAGCAGTGATGTTTTGGGGCTGTTGCTGGGCAACACAGACTTTCAACTCCCTCCAAAGATTTTCTATGGGGTTGAGGTCTGGAGACTGGCTAGGCCAATCCAGGACCTTAAAATGCTTCTTTCGAAGCCACTCTTTCGTTGTCTGGGCGGTGTGTTTGGGATCATTGTCATGCTGAAAGACCCAGCCACGTTTCATCTTCAATGCCCTTGCTGATGGAAGGAGGTTTTCACTCAAAATCTCACGATACATGGCCCCATTCATTCTTTCCTTTACAC
The DNA here is from genome assembly GCF_036934945.1 of Oncorhynchus masou masou. Taxonomy (NCBI): domain Eukaryota; kingdom Metazoa; phylum Chordata; class Actinopteri; order Salmoniformes; family Salmonidae; genus Oncorhynchus; species Oncorhynchus masou. The sequence continues at coordinate 33,285,122 of NC_088224.1, read as the reverse complement.
GAATCAGTCGTCCTGGTCCCTTTGCAGAAAAACAGTCCCAAAGCATGATGTTTCCACCCTCATGCTTCACAGTAGGTATGGTGTTCTTTGGATGCAACTCAGCATTCTTTGTCCTCCAAACACGACGAGTTGAGTTTTTACCCAAAAGTTATATTTTGGTTTCATCTGACCATATGGCATTCTCTCAATCTTCTTCTGGATCATCCAAATGCTCTCTAGCAAACTTCAGATGGGCCTGGACATGTACTGGCTTAAGCAGGGGGACATGTCTGGCACTGCAGGATTTGAGTCCCTGGCGGTGTCGTGTGTTACTGATTTTAGGCTTTGTTACTTTGGTCCCAGCTCTCTGCAGGTCATTCACTAGGTCCCCCAGTGTGGTTCTGGGATTTTTGCTCACCGTTCTTGTGATCATTTTGACCCCACGGGGTGAGATCTTGCGTGGAGCCCCAGATCTAGGGAGATTATCAGTGGTCTTGTATGTCTTCCATTTCCTAATAATTGCTCCCACAGTTGATTTCTTCAAACCAAGCTGCTTACCCATTGCAGATTCAGTCTTCCCAGCCTGGTGCAGGTCTACAATTTTGTTTCTGGTGTCCTTTGACAGCTCTTTGGTCTTGGCCATGGTGAAGTTTGGAGTGTGACTGTTTGAGGTTTTGGACAGGTGTCTTTTATACTGCTAACAAGTTCAAACAAGTGCCATTAATACAGGTAGCGAGTGGAGGACAGGGGAGCCTCTTAAAGAAGGCCAGAAATCTTGCTTGTTTGTAGGTGACCAAATTCTTATTTTCCACCATAATTTGCAAATAAAAATATTTAAAAATCCTACAATGTGATTTTCTAATTTTAATTTTCTAATTTTGTCTGTCATAGTTGAAGTGTACCTATGATGAAAACAACAGGCCTCATCTTTTTAAGTGGGAGAACTTGCACAATTGGTGGCTGACTAAATACTTTTTTCCCCCACTGTATTACATAATGATATTTCTGCTGAGCATCATCGTAATCTTGACCATGGAGGTCTGTCTTTGCATTATCATGGCATCTGCTGTCATAACAGCTGTGACATACTGCTTGTCTCTGGTTTATTGTACGTCAATTGAGTTGTTGTGGCTTGTTTCAGCTAAAAGTCATTATCATCATAGCTCCACGTCTCTTTGACATGCTGTGGCAGTGGCTCTGCTTGCTGTTGCCATCAGCTGTGTTTTACATTAGTTACCATGCTGCTGTTCGTGTTCAGAGTCTTCAGCTGTATTATAGTGGCATGTGTTGTGGAAACGTTTCACTAAAAGTCACTCAGAGTTAGTTGAATTGAATTATAGTTGTCTCTTTTTAAACATCATTGTAGATACTGCACTGGCCTGTTTTTGCTAAGCTAAATGCATTTAGCTTTATTACAGCAGCCTTTCTCTGCTATCATAATCTTAGCGCCATTCCTTCTCCCTCCACCTTCTCCTATTAGTCACTGCTATGCTCATTAAAGGCCATTCTCTCTCCTTCTTTCCTCCTCTTCCCTCCTCTCTCCCTCTCTTTGCCTCTCCTATGGCAGGTGGATCAGCTGACCTCCCAGGTATTGCTATTAGTTGCATTGAAACAGCCTCTCTCATTAGCGAAACTCCATCAGTTGCATGGTAGCAACCTGTCATTGTAAACCACGTCAGATCCCCCCACTTTCCCTTCCTCTGCTCTCTTTCTCCTTTTTGTCCCTTTAAATATTCCTCTGTCCACCATAGCAGGTGGATCCGCTGCCCTCCCAGCTATTTGTGCTGCTAGCATCATTAAAAAGGCTCTACTAATAAATATAATTAGCTGCACTAAAACCCCACCTCTCCCTCCCTCTTCCCCGATTTTTCTCCCTTTCTCTACCATGTAGCAGGTGTGGATCCTCTGACCTCATAGAATTGCTCCCGCTTACATTAATACTGCAGTTGTTCAGCCGCACCATAGCCAAGCCATCCTTGTTTCTCCTTCCCTTCTGCTCCTCCCCTCTGCTCCTCCCCTCTCCCACACGGCAGGTGGCTCAGCTAATCTAACAGATATTGCTAGTAGTTGACATATACTGAAATGTAGCTTCTCTCATATTGAAGCATATCATCTATTCTGCATTTTGATACATTTTTTAGTCTAACTAGGCAAGCCAGTTAAGAACAATGACGGCCTACCAAAAGGCAAATGACAGGTAGACTTTCTTTGCCATCCTCGCTGAAGCTCTCCTCATTCCCTCTACCCCTACATTTAATTATCGTAGTAGAATTTTTTTATATCAGTGCTTAGACTCCAAGTATCGATTTGTAAAATACGCAATTTTTATTTTTGTTTATTTTGTTACTTTGCATTAGCTAGCGCTATTTGGCTCTACCTGTGCCAAAACTCTGCTTCTTTCTAAATAGTGAGCCAACATGGTTCCAGCACTTTTATTTCCATGAACAATCAAAATCAAAATTTTCTCATGCGGTCTTTGAGCAATATGTTTGGAACATCAAATTGCAATTCGATTGCAGTATCGAATAGCAATACAAATAGAATCACGACAATTGCAATATATATCGTATCGGCACCTAAGTATCTGATAATATTGTACCGTGAGGTCCCTGGCAATTCCCAGCCCTACTACCCCCTCTTTCCCTCCCTCTTTTCCAAACGGCAGGTGGATCAGCTGACCTCCCAGTTACTGTGTTGTGTTGCTACTAGCTAGCCACATTGATACATTGAAGCTACAGACTGTACGACCCTCACTGAAAACCCCTCTTTCCCTCCTCCTCTCCTCCCACTCCTTTCTCCTCCTCAACCCTATCCTCTCCCAGGTGGATCAGCTGACCCAGCAGCTGAGGGAGAAGGCGGACTGGTGCAGCGAGCTGCTACTGGCGTCTGAGCAGCTGCAGCGCGAGGCGGGCGAGCGCAACGAGGAGATCGACAAGCTGGAGGGCCGCATCCGCGAGCTGGAGCAGGCTCTGCTGGCCAGCACAGAGACGGTGAGAGAGACGAAGGGGGGGAGGGGTGGAGAGAGACAGGGAGGAAGATGAAAAAGAGAGGAGAGGGACAATGGAGTGGGAATAGTTAATGATGCTGTGTTAATGTTAGCGGGGGTGTGTGAGTGAGAGAAGATGGAGTGTGTGACTGTTTCAGAATGAGAGTTTGTATGTTCTGGTCGAGTGTGAGAGAATGACAGCGTGAAGCTACATGTGTATATGGGTGTTTGTGTGTGTACATTAGTAACAAAGGAGACTGTACACACAGTCCCTGATGTCAGTGCTGAGAATGTGTGTGTGCGCCCATAATAATGAGTACTGCACCCAAGTACTGCACATATCAAACTCATTCCACGGAGTGCCGAGTGTTTGCTGGTTTTCGCTCTACCCTTGTACTTCATTGATTAAATAAGTTCACTAATTTCTAAGGAACTCCCCTCACCCCAGACACTCGGCCCTCCATGGAATGAGTTTGACACCCCTGAAGTACCGCAACCAATATCACTGTTGGCAGGCTGAAACACTGAGCAGTGAAAGAAATGTCCCCATAACTTGCTACTGCACAGATTATTAAGTGTATGAGATTGCAGCTAATGTATATGATGTATGGCTGTGCAGTTGTGTGTGTGCTTGCGTGTATTATTGTGTGTGTTCGCCACGCATGACCTGGTTGCTAAATAATAATATTGTGGCGTTGCATGCATGTGTGTTTCAGGTGGAGGATAAGAGGCAGGATGTGTCTGTTAGTGGGCCTGGTGACTCCTCACTGGAGGCTCAGCTACAGACTGAAAGAGAGGCACTGGACAGGAAAGAGAAAGAAGTAATGTATTAGACTTATGGGGGGTTTCTTTCTTTCACATGTTTGGAAGGGAATATATAAGTAGCCAATCCAGCAAAGTGTCAAAGCGAGCCAGCAAAAATCTTGATTGGTTATCACGCCCCCAATGATTTACACAAAATGGGCCATTCCTCTGCTTGTTGCATCCCTTTGCCTGCCATCTTTCACCTCGCCTCATATCACACTCCTTCAATTACCAATGATGTACACAAGACAGGTCCCCACTTGGATTTCAAGTCCCCTGTTCATGTGTCGTCGATGCCCTGGTCCTCAATTAGACAAGAAGACACAACACGCCAGCCTGACACCCCCCTTCCCACTCCTCCCCTCCAGATCAGTAACCTGGAGGAGCAGCTTGAGCAGTTCCGGGAAGAGCTGGAGAACAAGAGTGAGGAGGTGCAGCAGCTCCACATGCAGCTGGAGATCCAGAGGAAGGAGCTGAGCACCCAGCAGCAAGACCTGGAGACCAAGGACAGCATGCTCCAGGTAACCTGCCAGCACATAGCTAGGCTAGCATGTAGGTAGCCTTTGTCCCCATACAGCTAGGCTAGCATGTAAACTCAGCAAAAAAAGAAACGTCCTCTCGCTGTGAACTGCATTTATTTTCAGCAAACTTAACAGGTGTAAATATTTGTATGAACATAACAAGATTCAACAACTGTGACATAAACTGAACAAGTTCCACAGACATGTGACTAACAGAAATTGAATAATGTGTCCCTGAACAAAGGGGGGGTTAAAAATCAAAATTACCAGTCAGTATCTGGTGTGGCCACCAGCTGCATTAAGTACTACAGTGCATCTCCTCATGGACTGCACCAGATTTGCCAGTTCTTGCTGTGAGATGTTTCCCCACTCTTCCACCAAGGCACCTGCAAATTCCCGGACATTTCTGGGGGGAATGGCCCTAGCCCTCATCATCCGATCCAACAGGTCCCAGACGTGCTCAATGGAATTGAGATCAGGCTCTTTGCTGGCCATGGCAGAACACTGACATTCCTGTCTTGCAGGAAATCACGCACAGAATGAGCAGTATGGCTGGTGGCATTGTCATGCTGGAGGGTCATGTCAGGATGAGCCTGCAGGAAGAGTACCACATGAGGGAGGAGGATGTCTTCCCTGTAACGCACAGTGTTGAGATTGCCAGCAATGACAACAAGCTTAGTCCGATGATGCTGTGACACCCCACCCCAGACTGTGACGGACCCTCCAGCCACAAATCGAGTACCGGCCTCGGTGTAACGCTCTTTTCTTCAACGATAAATGTGAATCCGACCATCACCCCTGGTGAGACAAAACCGTGACTCATCAGTGAAGAGCACTTTTTGCCAGTACTGTCTGGTCCAGTGACAATGGGTTTGTTCCCATAGGCGAAGTTGTTGCCAGTGATGTCTGGTGAGGACCTGCCTTTCCAACAGGCCTACAAGCCCTCAGTCCAGAATTTCTCAGCCTGTTGCGGACAGTCTGAGCAATGATGGAGGCATTGTACGTCCCTGGTGTAACTTGGGCAGTTGTTGCCATCCTGTACCTGTCCCGCTGGTGTGATGTTCGGATGTACTGATCCTGTGCAGGTGTTGTTACACGTGGTCTGCCACTGCGAGGACAATCAGCTGTCCGTCTGGTCTCCCTGTAGCGCTGTCTTCGGCGTCTCACAGTACGGACATTGCAATTTATTGCCCTGGCCACATCTGCAGTCCTCATGCCTCCTCGCAGCATGCCTAAGGCACGTTCACTCAGATGAGCAGGGACATTTATTTTTTTGTTGCTTAGTTTAGGAGCCTTAGCCCCCACACAGCTAGGCTAACATGCAGGTAGCCTTAGCCACCACACAGCCAGGCTAGAACAGTGCATCGGAAAGTATTCAGACTCATTGACACTTCCCACATTTTGTTATGTTACAGCCTTATTCTTAAAAAAGAAATCCCTCATCGATCTACACACAATACCCCATAATGACAAAGCAAACCATGTTTTTAGAATCTTATTCAAAAAAAAATATATATATATATATATATATATACAGTACCGTTCAAAAGTTTGGGGTCACTTAGAAATATACTTGTTTGTGAAAGAAAAGCATTTTTTTGTCCATTAAAATAACATCAAATTGATCATAAATACAGTGTTAACATTGGTAATGTTGTATATGACTTTTGTAGCTGGAAACAGAGGCCCATTATCAGCAACCATCATGCCTGTGTTCCAATGGCACGTTGTGTTAGCTAAAACTAAAAACAGTTTTCAGCTGTGCTAACATAATTGCAAAAGGGTTTTCCAATGATCAATTAGCCTTTTAAAATGATAAACTTGGATTGGCTAACACAACGTGCCATTGGAACACAGGAGAGATGGTTGCTGATAATGGGCCTCTACACCTATGCAGATATTCTATTAAAAATCAGCCGTTTCCAGCTATAATAGTCATTTACAACACTAACTATGACTACACTGTATTTCTGATCAATGTTATTTTAATGGACAAAAAAATCTGCAATTCTTCAAAAATAAAAATAAAAAGTTGTACCAAAGGATACAAAATGTCAGAATAATAGTAGATAGAAGGATTTATTTCAGCTTTTATTTCTTTCATCACATTTCCAGTGGGTCAGAAGTTAACATACGCTCAATTAGACCTCCTTCCCAATGAATGTGATCCTGGATCAGTTGACATGCCGGTAAGTGAAATCGAACAGCTGATCAAGCTGTTGTGACCGAATGCTGCAGACTTAACGCATTCACAAGTCACTACGGAGGAGTTTTGGTTCTTGACTCAAAGGGAATACCTTGACGTCTCCCGCTGAGCATTAATGCCGGGTTCAAAACAACCGGGAGCTCGGAACTCACATATCAGACTTCAGTACGTTCAAGGCAACTGGGAACTCGGAAAGAACGAGCTCCGACTGGGAAAAAATTGGAATTCCAACTCTGGCCTCTTTCTAGAGCTCTGACATTCCGACCTAAAGATCACTTGCATCATGATTTGATTTCCTAGTTGTTTTTAAAGCATCATAAAACTCATCGTTGGCTGCCCTTTTTGTTAGCTAATGTCTGTGTGATGCTGGATTTAGTGCTCTCATTTGCATTAAAACCAAATGGGCCTGTTGATCCAGGTTGGATGAGACAGCAGAGATGCGTGCTCACTTTCAACCACGCCCCCTGACTTTGAGAAGCTCCGACACGACATGCGTCAAGCGCACCCATCTCTAGTGGTGGTGAGATAAGAGACATTATGTCAGACTAATTTGCAATTGACTGCCTCACATTAAAAGTATATGATGGTGAGTTGAGGACAATCAGAAATACTGTTAGAATGTTTTTCAATTGACTGCCATAGCCCCAAATTATAAACGTTAACATTGGCTGTGAGTTTATTCACATGGGTGGGGTTGTGAGAATTTTCAGATGTCAAAATGGAGTCGAAAAAGTTTGGGAATCCTTGTACTATAGGTAATCCTTCAAGCAGCAAGGTTGACACGTGGTATCCAGCTCCTAAACAAAGCTACATAAAGACAGACCATTCAAATGATATTTCAAAGGATAAAACAAGTCTGCTATTAACCGTTGCTACACTACAAAGACATTGATACTGAAAAACCTGCTAGTAGATTAAAACCAATCATTTTATGTAGAATGGTTCATGTAGACTTCTCTTTTGGTCAAACTAATAGGTCTGCACCTGGGCAATGTTTGCAGCTAGCTAATAGATTAAAAAGAGTGTTAAGTGATAGAAACATTACATTTAACCTTTTTTTAAATTTATAACTTGACCTTTCGGTGTTTCTTTTTAACCTTTTGGAAATAACAAGTGTTAATAGACTGCACCGGTGCAAACTGGCCCTAAACAAGTGAATAGTCCGCTGTGACAATAACATAGTCCATTCTAAAAGACAACCCAACTTTAAAAATGGCTAATATGGACTCCTCTAGCTACAGTATATTACACAGACATTTCAGTCCCAATTTTAAATGAAAAATATACTTTTAAAGATTTAATGAACCTTTCATAAACCCGTTATAATGCCTGTATAGATGCTACAGAAGTAATTTACAAGCAAATTCTATATATATGCCACATTAGCCAAAGCACCAAATGTGGTACCTGTAGGGATAGGTAGTATCCCCACCCAAAGATAAAGAACCCCCCCTTTTAATGTTCCCTACTGTTTTAGTCCCAGTTTAAGGGTGATATTTTTTGTGTGTTGAGAGCCTGCAGATTATAATCTCCGACATATGATAAACTTTTGAAGGTGATGGAGGAGAAACACAGGGAAATAGCTCTTCTTAATGAGCAGATGGCTAAGCTTCAACACACGGAAACAGCCCCTGACAACAAGGTAACCCCATATACATATACGTTAGACAGACCACTTGTTCTTCTGTTCACATATATGTATATCTTTGTGATAGTGGATAAGTGTTTGTGTTGTGTGACAGCCGTTCCTTTTATTTAGTATTTTTGTTGTGGCGTAACCCACCAATTTATTTTAGGTTTTGGTAAGTAGGCCTCTGTTGTGTTGTGAATTTTTCTTTAAGTTGGCTTACTAAAGAGACAATTGGAACACCCTAGAATTGTCCAACAAATCATAATTGGAACCTGAGGTACCATTATTACAGTTGTCTCCACCAAACATTTTACCTGATTGGCTGAGACTCATATATATATATATATATTATCTATCACATAAATATTATCAATAACTATAATGCCGTGGCACAACTGTGTCTCAGAGGTTTAACAGAAAGCATGAGCCGGTCTTTTTCCTCCTCACCTTCGTCCTTATTCCTACATTCACTGCTCTGTCCTTCCCTTCAGGAAATCGATGCGAGGGATGAGCTACTGCGAGATCTGGAGTCCCAGGTGGAGTGCATGCGGAGCGAGCAGCAGCGCCTGAAGAGGAACAGCGAGGAGGAGTTGGAACAGCTCAACGCCGTTATCGACAAGCTCCAGGAGGAGCTGGCCAACATTGAGCGGAAGCAGTTCTCGGAGATGGAAGAAGAGCTCAAGCGCCAGTTGGAGAGCCAAGTCGGAGGTCCCAGCAAGGAGGAGTATGACGAAATTAAGCAAAAGATGGACCTGGCCACACTAGAGCTGGACACCATCAAAGCCGAGCACTGCTCGCTCCTGGAGAGGTACCGATGTTTGCAGGAGAGCAGACTAGCATTAGCCGAGTCGGAAAAGGAGCTGTCGGACGACATGGCGATGGAGCTGCAAGATGCCCTGAGGGATAAGACGGCGGCGTTTGTAGTGGTGCAGGCTCAGATCCAGGCACTTGAGCAGAATGCCACCTCCAGGGTGAAGGAGCTGAGCCTTAGCGTCCAGAAACTTGAGGCCTGTGTCACAGAGAGAGACTCTGAACTGACCCGCTGCCGGTTCCTGGTGGAGCGGGCCCAGGAGGACGCTGACGACCTCCAGCGCAAGGTCCAGGACCTGGAAGACAAGCTGAGGGAGAGGGTGGCCACCGCGCTTGTCAGCCAGGCCCAACTGGGCGCCATCCAGCAACAGCTGCATCAATCGCAGCAGTCCAAGGGCCAGAGAGCCAAAGAATCAGTCCACCAGGATCCCAGGGGACAGATGGAGGTACCAGACTTTGGGTTTGCAGGAATGTCCCGAGCGGTGGAGATCCAAGGAGCCAAACATGGCCCCACTGGGAAGGTGGTCCTCCTGACGGAGAAGCTCCGCGAGCTGGAGGTAGGCCTGAGCGGCATGCAGAAGGACCAAGAGCTGCAGAAGCAGTTACTCTCCAGCTCCGAGGAGGAGGTGCTGGAGTACGAGAGGAGGCTGGTCTTGCTCATGGACCTGCTCAATCAGATGAGGACGACCAAGCCTGTTGGATGCCAGAGAACAGTTCCAGCCACAGAGGTAGTTAACTTTAGCCTTGACTATTGTCTCTGGGGTTAAGTTAGCTGTAGCCTGCACCGCATCCTATGAATTAGTTTTTGTGGGGTAGAGTTAGCCTGCTCTAGTTTCCATGGATGTATAAATTTGCTTACACCTACACTGCCTGGAGACGTTTTTCACAGGTTAAATGCTGACAAGCTGCTGTCTCTTTGAACTCTGAACCAGACTGCATCTTCTGGAGGCAACGACCTGGCTGTGTCTGAGATTCTACAGGAGCTACAGAAGGTCAGGGACGAGGCTTCAGCCACCAAAGAACAGCTCAGCAGTTACAAGGAGAGCAGCAATAAACTCCAGCAGGAGCTCAAGGTATGTAATATCACACTCAACAACCATGTTAGATGAATCCTCTGTTATTATTGCATGAGAGGGTGTTACAATTGTCACGTTTTACTTTTTTAGGCAAAAGAGGTCGCAATAGCCAACCTTCAAGAAGACCTTCAAAGGGTAATTAACTAATGTGAAAGGGAGTTCCTCCGATTGCCAGACACAGTACAATTCTACTTTGCCTCAGATTTGCTAAAGTATTGCAATACTTTCTTGTTCTTGACATTATCTTAAATCCATTGTCTTGAAATCCAAGATTTAGAATTTCTAACATCTAACTATTCCCCAGGTGTCATCGGTGTCATCGGGAGGCAGTGAGGCGAAGATGTCTGAGCTCCATCGGGAGCTGAAGGAGGTCAAAGAGGAGCTCAGCAGCTACAGGGAAAGCTGTGACAAGCTACAGGAGCTTCTTCGGGTATGAACAGAGTCACATTCAACCAGTGTTCAGCAAAGGAAAGAACTATGGGAGTCGCAGTCTTCCAGTGCCGAACTTCATTTGATGATTTATTAATTGTCCATTTTGTGTGGATAACAGTACATTTTGAAAATGTTGACCATTTTAGTGATTAACCAATCTGACCATTTCATTTTTTTAAATTGTACCAAAGGAGGGAGAGATGACCATAACACATCTCAAGGGAGAACTCCACCGGGTAAGTACAGTTGAAGTCAGAAGTTTACATACACCTTAGCCAAATACATTTAAACTCAGATTTTCACAATTCCTGACATTTTAATCCTAGTAATAATTCCCTGTCTTGGGGCCTCCCGGGTGGTGCAGTGGTTAAGGGTGCTGAACTGCAGCGCCAGCTGTGCCACCAGAGACTCTTGAGTTCGCGCCCAGGCTCTGTCGTAACTGGCCGCGACCGGGAGGTCCGTGGGGCGGCACACAATTGGCCTAGCGTAATCCGGGTTAGGGAGAGGTTGGCGGGTAGGGATATCCTTGTCTCATCGCGCACCAGTGACTCCTGTGGCGGGCCGGGTGCAGTGCGCGCTAACCAAGGTTGCCAGGTGCACGGTGTTTCCTCTGACACATTTGTGCGGCTGGCTTCCGGGTTGGATGCGCGATGTGTTAAGAAGCAGTGCTGCTTGGTTGGGTTGTGTATCGGAGGACGCATGACTTTCAACCTTCGTCTCTCCCAAGCCCGTACGGGAGTTGTAGCGATGAGACAAGATACCACGAAATTGGGGAGAAAATGGGGTAAAATTAAAAGTTAAAATTTAAAAAATTCCCAGTCTTAAAAATATATATATATATATATATATATTTCACCTTTATTTATTTAACCAGGCAGGCAAGTTGAGAACAAGTTCTCATTTACAACTGCGACCTGGCCAAGATAAAGCAAAGCAGTTTGACACATATAACAACACAGAGTAAAATAAACATACAGTCAATAATACAGTAGAAAAATAATATATACAATGTGAGCAAATGAGGTGAGATAAGGGAGGTAAAGGCAATAAATAGGCCATGGTGGCGAAGTAAATACAATATAGCAATTAAAACACTGGAATGGTAGATTTGACAGTAGATGAGTGTGCAAAGTAGAAATACTGGGGTGCAAAGGAACAAAATAAATAAATACTGTAGGGGAAGAGGTGGTAGTTTGGCCTATTTATAGATGGGCCATGTACAGGTGCAGTGATCTGTGAGCTGCTCTGACAGCTGGTGCTTAAAGCCTGTGAGGGAGATAAGTGTTTTCAGTTTCAGAGATTTTTGTAGTTTGTTCCAGTCAATGGCAGCAGAGAACTAGAAGGAGAGGCGGCCAAAGGAGGAATTGGCTTTGTGGGTGACAAGTGAGATATACCTGCTGGAACGCGTGCTACGGGTGGGTGCTGCTATGGTGACCAGCGAGCAGAGATAGGGCTGGACTTTACCTAGCAGGGTCTTTTAGATGACCTGGAGCTAGTGGGTTTGGCAATGAGGGCCAGCCAACGAGAGCATACAGGTCGAAGTGGTGGGTGGTATATGGGGCTTTGGTGAAAAAACGGATGGCCGGATGGCACTGTGATCGACTGCATCCAATTTGTTGAGTAGGGTGTTGGAGGCTATTTTGTAAATGACATCGCCGAAGTCTAGGATCGGTATGATGGTCAGTTTTACGAGGGTATGTTTGGCAACATGGGTGAAGGATGATTTGTTGCGAAATAGGAAGCCAATTCTAGATTTAACTTTGGATTGGAGATGTTTTATGTGAGTCTGGAAGGAGAGTTTACAGTCTAACCAGACACCTGCACCAATTTCTGCAGATAATTTTAGAAAGAAAGAGTCTAGATTGTCTAGCCCGGCTGATTTGTGGGGTCCAGATTTTGCAGCTCTTTCAGAACATCAGCTGACTGGATTTGGGAGAAGGAGAAATGGGGAAGGTTTGGGCAAGTTACATTTACATTTAAGTCATTTAGCAGACGCTCTTATCCAGAGCGACTTACAAATTGGTGAATTCACCTTCTGACATCAGTGGAACAGCCACTTTACAATAGTGCATCTAAATCATTTAGGGGGGGGTGAGAAGGATTACTTTATCCTATCCTAGGTATTCCTTGAAGAGGTGGGGTTTCAGGTGTCTCCGGAAGGTGGTGATTGACTCCGCTGTCCTGGCGTCGTGAGGGAGTTTGTTCCACCATTGGGGGGCCAGAGCCGCGAACAGTTTTGACTGGGCTGAGCGGGAACTGTACTTCCTCAGTGGTAGGGAGGCGAGCAGGCCAGAGGTGGATGAACGCAGTGCCCTTATTTGGGTGTAGGGCCTGATCAGAGCCTGGAGGTACTGCGGTGCCGTTCCCCTCACAGCTCCGTAGGCAAGCACCATGGTCTTGTAGCGGATGCGAGCTTCAACTGGAAGCCAGTGGAGAGAACGGAGGAGCGGGGTGACGTGAGAGAACTTGGGAAGGTTGAACACCAGACGGGCTGCGGCATTCTGGATGAGTTGTAGGGGTTTAATGGCACAGGCAGGGAGCCCAGCCAACAGTGAGTTGCAGTAATCCAGACGGGAGATGACAAGTGCCTGGATTAGGACCTGCGCCGCTTCCTGTGTGAGGCAGGGTCGTACTCTGCGGATGTTGTAGAGCATAAACCTACAGGAACGGGCCACCGCCTTGATGTTAGTTGAGAACGACAGGGTGTTGTCCAGGATCACGCCAAGGTTCTTAGCGCTCTGGGAGGAGGACACAATGGAGTTGTCAACCGTGATGGCGAGATCATGGAACGGGCAGTCCTTCCCCGGGAAGCAATGCTGTTGACGGGGGTAGGGGTAGCCAGGTGGAAAGCATGGCTAGCCGTAGAAAAATGCTTATTGAAATTCTCAATTATAGTGGATTTATCGGTGGTGACAGTGTTTCCTATCTTCAGTGCAGTGGGCAACTGGGAGGAGGTGCTCTTATTCACCATGGACTTTAAAATGTCCCAGAACTTTTTTGAGTTTGTGTTGCAGGAAGCACATTCCTGCTTGAAATAGCAAGCCTTGGCTTTTCTAACTGCCTGTGTATATTGGTTTCTAAATTCCCTGAAAAGTTGCATTTCACGGGGGCTGTTCGATGCTAATGCAGAACACCACAGGATGTTTTTGTGTTGGATAAGGGCAGTCCGGTCTGGAGAGAACCAAGGGCTGTATCTGTTCCTGGTTCTAAATTTCTTGAATGGGCATGCTTATTGAAGATGGTGATGAAGGCATTTTTAAAGAATAACCAGGCTTCCTCTACTGATGGGATGAGGTCAATATCCTTCCAGGATACCCGGGCCAGGTCAATTAGAAAGGCCTGCTCGCTGAAGTGTTTCAGGGAGCGTTTGATATTGATGAGTGGAGGTCGTTTGACCGCTGACCCATTACGGATGCAGGCAATGAGGCAGTGATCGCTGAGATCTTGGTTGAAAACAGCAGAGGTGAATTGAGAGGGCAAGTTGGTTAGGATGATATCTATGAGGGTGCCCGTGTTTACAGCTTTGGGGTTGTACCTGGTAGCTTCATTGATAATTTGTGTGAGATTGAGGGCATCAAGCTTAGATTGTAGGATGACCGGGGTGTTAAGCATGTCACAGTTTAGGTCACCGAGCAGCACGAGCTCTGAAGATAGATTGGGGGGCAATCAGTTCACATATGGTATCCAGAGCACAGCTGGGGGCAAAGGGTGGTCTATAGCAGGCGGCAACGGTGAGAGACTTGTTTTTAGAGAGGTGGATTTTTAAAAGTAGAAGTTCAAATTGTTTGGGTACAGACCTGGATAGTAGGACAGAACTCTGCACGCTATCTCTGCAGTAGATTGCAACAATGCCCCCTTTGGCTGTTCTATCTTGTCTGAAAATGTTGTAGTTAGGGATGGAGATTTCATAGTTATTGGTGGTCTTCCTAAGCCAGGATTCAGACACGGCTGAGACATCCGGGTTGGCAGAGTGTGCTAAAGCAGTGAATAAAACAAACTTGGGGAGGAGGCTTCTAATGTTAACATGCATTAAACCAAGGCTTTTACGGTTACAGAAGTCATCAAAAGAGAGCACCTGGGGAATAGGAGTGGAACTAGGCACTGCAGGGCCTGGATTCACCTCTACATCGCCAGAGGAACAGAGGAGGAGTAGGATAAGGGCATGGCTAAAAGCTATGAGAGTTGGACGTCTCGGACGTCCGGAACAGAGAGTAAAAGGAGCAGGTTTCTGGGGGAGATAAAATAGATTCAAGGTATAGTGTACAGACAAAGGTATGGTAGGATTTGAATACAGTGGAGGTAAACCTAGGCATTGAGTGATGATGAAAGAGATATTGTGTCTAGAAACATCATTGAAACCAGGTGATGTCATCGCATGTGTGGGTGGTGGAACTGAAGGGTTGGATAAGGTATAATGAGAAGGGCAAGAGGCTCTACAGTGAAATAAGCCAATAAATGCTAACCAGAACAGCAACAAAAAAAACATCCGCACCACATTTGGTGAGACGGGTTGCAGGAGAGAGTTTTGAAGTTGAGTTTTTAGAAGAAAAAAAAAATGTTACGTGAAGAAAAATACATAAAATATATATACACGGGACAAGACGAGGACAAGGGACATCTGATTGCTACGCCATCTTGGAAAATAATCTTAGTCTTAGGTCAGTTAGGATCACCACTTTATTTTAAGAATGTGAAATGTCCGAATAATAGTAGAGTGATTTATTTCAGCTTTTATTTCTTTCATCACATTCCTAGTGGGTCAGAAGTTTACATACACCCAATTAGTAGTTGGTACCTTTGCCTTTAAATTGTTTAACTTGGGTCAAGCTATTCAGGTAGCCTTCCACAAGCTTCCCAAAATAAGTTGGGTGAATTTTGGTCCATTCCTCCTGACAGAGCTGGTGTAACTGAGTCAGGTTTGTAGGCCTCCTTGCTCGCACACGCTTTTTCAGTTCTGCCCACACATTTTCTATAGGTTTGATGTCAGTGCTTTGTGATGGTCACTCCAATACCTTGACTTTGTTGTCCTTAAGCCATTTTGCCACAACTTTGGGAGTATGCTTGGGGTCATTGTCCATTTGGAAGACCCATTTGTGACCAAGCTTTAACTTCTTGACTGATGTCGTGAGATGTTGCTTCAATAAACATTCAACTTCTACTGTACATCTTGCTACAAAGCAGAATATTCCAACTTTACTCAGCAATATGGAAAAAGATCTGACTATTGACATGTCATGACTTGTATGGATTTGGTTGTCCCCTAAATTCATCTTTGATAAATCTCTGTCCTTTCACCTCCCAGGCCTCATTGGAAGGTGACGGTGCCTCCACATCCGAGCTTCTCCAAGAGCTCCAGGAGGTCCGAGACGAGGCAGCCACTACCAAAGGACACCTGGACAGCTTCAAAGAATGCAGCGAGAAACTCAAGGCCGAACTCCAAGTCCGTGACCTGTCAATCGCTCAGCTCAAAGAGGAGCAACAACAGCTCAGAGTAGCCTTGGCGAAATCCGCGGAGTCACTGTCAACACTATCCCCAGTATCACCATCTCAGTCTCCCTCACTCGATCAGCAACAGCAAGCACCACCCTCCCATCCGAAAAAGAAAGGCAGCAAACCGCAAAACCAACGCCAGGGGTCCAAGGGAAAAATGGCTGCCAAAGACAAACCATCGCTCTCCAGGAAGAACTCTGCCGCGGCAAACCAAAAGTCTTCCGACAAATTGTCCGGTCAATCGTCTGATCTTAGTGGATCTCAACGTCCGCCACAAACAGACGCTGGCACCCAGACGGAGACATTTTCCTCCCAGACATCTGGCCAGCCCAGATCTGTTTCAGAGGAGGAAGAGGTGGAGGAGATGATCGGCGAGTACCAGGAGAAGATCGTACAGATGCAGGAGCTGCATGCGGCAGAGATCCTGGACATGGAGGCCCGGCACATCGCAGAGAGCGAGGCCCTGAAGCGGGACAATCAAATACTGGAGGAGGAGTGCAAGGCTCTCAAGACCGTCATCGATAAGCTGCAACGCTCCCACAAAGTAAGTCCATTGGACAACATCAAATCAAACCAAATCAAATTGTCACATGCGCCGAATGCAACATGTGTAAGCCCTAAACCAACAGTGCAATTCAAGAAAGAGTTAAAAAAAACATTTACCAAGTAAACTAAAGTAAAAGATTATAAAAAAGTAACACAATTAATTAATATTGAGGCTATATGCAGGGGATACTGGTACAGAGTACATGTGCAGGGGTACAGGTTAGTCAAGGTAATTTGTACATGTAAGTAGGGGTGAAGTGACTATGAATAGATAATAAACAGCGAGTTGCAGCAGTGTAAAAAAACTAATAGAGGGAGTGTCAATGTAAATAATCTGGTGGCCATTTGGTTAATTGTTCAGCAGTCTTATGGTTTGGAGGAAGAAGCTGTTAAAACCTGTTACGGATGCGATGCCTGTACAGGCATCAAAATCAGCAAAATTCCAGAGCGCCAACTAATAGTACTCGATACAACTCAAACGTTCATTAAAACACACATACAAGGTACTCAATTAAAGCCACACTCGTTGTGAATCTAGCCAACATGTCAGATTTGTAAAATGCTTTTCGGCGAAAGCATGAGACGCTATTATCTGATAGCATGCAGCCCCCAGAAACACACGAAGGGGACGTAAACAAAGAAATTAGCGTAGCCGGCGCTACACAAAACGCAGAGATAAAATATAAAACATTCATTACCTTTGACGAGCTTCTTTGTTGGCACTCCTTTATGTCCCATAAACATCACAATTGGGTCTTTTTTTCGATTAAATCGGTCCATATATACCCAAAATGTCCATTTATGAACACCGTGAAATCCAGGAAAAAAGTCACGTTTCCCAACGCAACGTCATTTTTTTAAATTAAAAAAGTTGCCTATAAACTTTGACAAAACACTTCAAACTACTTCTGTAATCCAACTTTAGGTATTAGTAAACGTTAATAAACAATCAAATTGATCACGGAGAGATCTGTATTCAATAGCTACAAGTTTGGAAATCGTGTCGAAGTTTGCCACTTTCATTACTTCCTCTGGGAGGCTTCATGACAGGATGTGCCTATTACTCAGATGACCAAGGATTTAGCTGCATTGCATTCACAACACTGGCGACATCGTGTGGAAGCTGTAGGAACTACAAGCCCAGTCCCATCTAATATAGCGTGCAATAGACAATACAGAGACTGGCGGATGGATTTTTTCTTAGTCGATTTTGTGATCAGGTTTCCTTGCGATTTTGACCACATAACTCGTTCTGTTATAGTCACAGACACCATTGAACCAGTTCTAGAAACTTCAGAGTGTTTTCTATGCACACATACTAATCATTGAAATGTTGCGCGATTTTTAACAAAAAAATGCGCAAAATTCGCAGCATCCTTAAAAGGCTTTAAGGAGTCTTTTGGTCCTAGACTTGGCGCTCCGGTACCGCTTGCCATGCGGTAACAAAGAAAACAGTCTATGACTTGGGTGACTGGAGTCTTTTACAATTTTTTGGGCTTTCCTCTGACACGCCTAGTATATAGGTCCTGGATGGCAGGAAGCTTGGCCCCAGTGATGTACTGGGCCGTACATACTACCCTCTGTAGCGTATTACGGTCAGTTGCCGAGCAGTTACCATATCAGGCGGTGATGCAACCGGTCAGGATGCTCTCGATAGTGCAGCTGTAGAACTTTTTGAGGATCTGGGGACCCATGCCAAATCTTTTCAGTCTCCTGAGGGGAAAAAGTTGTTGTCGTGCACTCTTCACAACATCCCAGCAGAAACCCGGTTTCAGTCTGTTTTCTTCTGTTTGGTGCCTAATTTAACATGACCCACATGATTTAACATGATGGGCTTGACATTTTTATGGGGGAGTAGGCCGTTTTGGAACTCAAACTCTTCTGTATACTGACCTGGTTTCATGCCCTCTAGGCCCCCTCATCGAGACCAGAGCATCCCGCAGGATTGCAATTCAAAGACGGCTACACCAGTGGTAAGTTAATGTAGTGTCACATATCCCACCTCCATGCCGAATTGTTCTTGAGGTCACATTTTTTCCCTAGTAATCACAATACCCTAGGCCAGGGATCATCAACTAGATTCAGCTGCAGGACAATGTTTTCTGAAGCGGATGGTCAGGGGTCCGGAACATAATTACAAATAATTTGTTGACCTCAAGTTGCCCAAACAGTTATGTTTGACAAAAAACATAATAATTTCAAACCTTGCTTACATTTGTATACGATCATGTGTCTCCCTGTTATGCGTAGGAATACCCGTTAGCTAAATTCGCCCCCAGTTGGGGAACCCTGCCCTAGCCTATATAACACTTTCACCATTTTTGGACCGAGTAACCTAACCTTTACACAAATGCAGAGTAATATATATAGCTTACGCTCAGTCATGGTTGCGTCAACCCCACACATGCAGACCAAGGAGCATCATAAGCCACCCTGGCTTCATCCTGTCATTATCTGCACGTGGGCTGCTGTCTTAACCCCACCCTGGCTTAGTTTCCCAGATGCAAGGATGATTTTGAGACAATGAGGGATTTTTCTACTCCTAAGCTTTCTCTAGTAAAACACATTCTTGGCTATGTAATGCAGAATTTAACTAATTTGTCAGCTCAAGCCATCTCCAGTGACCATACGCCCAGATTAGCTGCAAGGAACTAGAGTGGCACCCATGAAAAGGGACGCTAAGAGGACAGAAATGTCTTACTATTAGTTAAATATTAATTGTTAACTCAACCTGCTTCATGAGGTAGTCACCTGGAATGCATTGCAATGTGTGCCTTGTTAAGTTAATTTGTGGAATTTATTTTCCTTAATGCATTTGAGCCAATCAGTTGTGTTGTGACAAGGTAGGGGGATATACAGAAGATAGCCCTATTTGGTAGAAGACCAAGTCCATTTTATGGCAAGAACAGCTTAAATAAGTAAAGAGAAACGACAGTCTATCACTACTTTATGACATGAAGGTCAATCAATACTGAACATTTCAAGTTTCTTCAAGTGCAGTTGCAAAAACCATCAAGCACTATGATGAAACTGGCTCTCATGAGGACCTCCACAGGAATGGAAGACCCAGAGTTACTTCTGCTGCAGAGGACAAGTTCATTAGGGTTACCAGCCTCAGAAATTGCAGCCCAAATAAATGCTTCACAGAGTTCAAATAACAGACGCATCTCAACACCAGCTGTTCAGAGGAGACTGTGTGAATCAGGCCTTCATGGTTGAATTGCTGAATAAAATCTCTACTAAAGGACACCAATAAGAAGAAGAGACTTGCTTGGACCAAGAAACACGAGCAATGGACATTAGACAGGTGGAAATTTGTCCTTTTGGTCTGGAGTCCAATTAGAGATTTTTGGTTCCAACAGCCGTGTCTGTGATCAGCGGTGTGGGTGAACGGATGATCTCCGCATGTCTATTTCCCACCGTAAAGCATGGAGGGGGAGGTGTTATGGTGTGGGGGTGCTTTGCTTGTGACACTGTGATTTATTTAGAATTCAAGGCACACTTAACCAGCATGCCTACCACAGAAATCTTCAGCGATTCGCCATCTCATCTGGTTTGGGCTTAGTGGGACTATCATTTGTTTTTCCAACAAGCCAATGACCCAACACACCTTCAGGCTCTGTAAGGGCTATTTTACCAAGGAGGAGAGCGATGGTGCTGCACCAGATAACCTGGCCTCCACAATCACCCGACCTAAACCATATTGAGATGGTTTGGGATGAGTCGGAGCGCAGAGTGAAGGAAAAGCAGCCAACAAGTGCTCATCATATGTTGGAACTCCTTCAACATAGTTGGAAAACCATTCCAGGTGAAGCTGGTTGAGAGAATGCCAAGTGTGCAAAGCTGTCATCAAGGCAAAGGGTGGCTATTTGAAGAATCTCAAATATAAAACATATATATTTTGATTTGTGTAACACTTTTTTGGTTACCACATGATTCCATATGTGTTATTTTATACACTGCTCAAAAAAATAAAGGGAACACTTAAATAACACAATGTAACTCCAAGTCAATCACACTTCAGTGAAATCAAACTGTCCACTTAGGAAGCAACACTGATTGACAATAAAGATCACATGCTGTTGTGCAAATGGAGTAGACAACAGGTGGAAATTATAGGCATTTAGCAAGACACCCCCAATAAAGGAGTGGTTCTGCAGGTGGGGACCACAGACCACTTCTCAGTTCCTATGCTTCCTGGCTGATGTTTTGGTCAATTTTGAATGCTGGCGGTGCTTTCACTCTAGTGGTAGCATGAGACGGAGTCTACAACCCACACAAGTGGCTCAGGTAGTGCAGCTCTTCCAGGATGGCACATCAATGCGAGATGTGGCAAGAAGGTTTGCTGTGTCTGTCAGCGTAGTGTCCAGAGCATGGAGGCGCTACCAGGAGACAGGCCAGTACATCAGGAGACGTGGAGGAGGCCGTAGGAGGGCAACAACCCAGCAGCAGGACCGCTACCTCCGCCTTTTGTGCAAGGAGGAGCACTGCCAGAGCCCTGCAAAATTACCTCCAGCAGGCCACAAGTGTGCATGTGTCTGCTCAAACAGTCAGAAACAGACTCCATGAGGGTGGTATGAGGGTCCGACGTCCACAGGTGGGGGTTGTGCTTACAGCCCAACACCGTGCAGGACGTTTGGCATTTTCCAGAGAACACCAAGATTGGCAAATTCGCCACTGGCGCCCTGTGCTCTTCACAGATGAAAGCAGGTTCACACTGAGCACATGTGACAGACGTGACAGTCTGGAGACCCCATGGAGAACGTTCTGCTGCTTGCAACATCTTCCAGCATGACCGGTTTGGCGGTGGGTCAGTCATGGTGTGGGGTTGCATTTCTTTGGGGGGCCGCACAGCCCTCCATGTGCTCGCCAGAGGTAGCCTGACTGCTATTAGGTACCGAGATGAGATCCTCAGGCCCCTTGTGAGATATGCTGGTGTGGTTGACCCTGGGTTCCTCCTACTGCAAGACAATGCATGTGAGACATGTGGCTGGAGTGTGTCAGCAGTTCCTGCAAGAAGAAGGCATTGATGCTATGGACTGGCCCACCCGTTCCCCAGACCTGAATCCAATTGAGCACATCTGGGACATGTCTCGCTCCATCCACCAACGCCATGTTGCACCACAGACTGTCCAGGAGTTGGCAGATGCTTTAGTCCAGGTCTGGGAGGAGATCCCTCAGGAGACCATCCGCCACCTCATCAGGAGCATGCCCGGGCATTGTAGGGAGGTCATACAGGCACGTGAAGGCCACACACACTACTGAACCTCATTTTGACTTGTTTTAAGGACATTACATCAAAGTTGGATCAGCCTGTAGTGTGGTTTTCCACTTTGATTTTGAGTGTGACTTCAAATCCAGACCTCCATGGGTTGATAAATTTGATTTCCATTGATCAATTTTGTGCGATTTTGTTGTCAGCACATTCAACTATGTAAAGAAAAAAGTATTTTCATTCATTCAGATCTAGGATGTGTTATTTTAGTGTTCCCTTTATTTTTTTGAGCAGTGTAGTTTTGATATCTTCCCTATTATTCTACAATGTAGAAAATAGTAAAAGGAAAGAAAAATCCTTGAATGAGTAAGGTGTTGTAAAAATGTTGACCGATTGATTATAGAAAAGTATGTGGACACACCTTCAAATCTGTGGATTTGGCTATTTCAGCCACACCTGTTGCTGACAAGTGTATAAAATCAAACACACAGCCTTGCAATCTCCATAGACAAACATTGGCAGGAGAATGGCCTTACTGAAGAGCTCAGGATGTCACCTTTCCAACAAGTCAATTCGTCAAATTTACACCCTGCTAGA
The DNA here is from genome assembly GCF_036934945.1 of Oncorhynchus masou masou. Lineage (NCBI taxonomy): Eukaryota > Metazoa > Chordata > Actinopteri > Salmoniformes > Salmonidae > Oncorhynchus > Oncorhynchus masou. The sequence goes on along the minus strand of NC_088224.1, from coordinate 33,262,830 downwards.
GCTGCACCGGTCAACTGTAAATGCGGTTATTGTGAAGTGGATGCGTCTTGGAGCAACAACGGCTCAGCAGCGACATGGCAGGCCACACAAGCTCACAGTATGGGACCGACGCGTAGCACGTAAATATTGTTTATCCTCGGTTGCAACACTCACTACCGAGTTCTAGTCTTCCCCTGGAAGCAACATCAGCATAAGAACTGTTCGTTGGTTGCTTCGTGAAATGGGTTTCCATGGCCAAGCAGCTGCACACAAGCCTAAGATCACCATGCACAATGCAAAGTGTTGGCTTGCTACCATTGGACTCTGGAGCAGTGGAAACACGTTCTCTGGGGTGATGAATCACGCTTCACCGTCTGGCAGTCTGATGGACGAATCTGGATTTGGCGGATGCCAGGTGAACGCTACCTGCTACCTGCCCCTATGAATAGTGCCAACTGTAAAGTTTGGTGGAGGATAAATAATGGTCTGGGTCTTTCATGGTTTGGGCTAGGCCCCTTAGTTCCACTAAAGGGGAATCTTAACGCTACAGCATACAGTGACATTCTAGACAATTCTGCGCTTCCAACTTTGTGCCAACAGTTTTGGGAATTCCCATTCCTGTTTCAGCATGACGAAGCGAGGTCCAGAAGTAGTTTGTCGCGATCGGTGTGGAGGAACTTGACTGGCATGCACAGAGCCCTGACCTCAACCCCATCAAACACCTGTGGGATGAATTGGAATGCAGACTGCGAGCCAGACCTAGTCACTCAACATCCGTGCCTGACCTCACTAATGCTCTTGTGGCTGTCCCTGTAACAATGTTCCAACATCTAGTGGAAAGCCTTCTCAGAAGAGTGGAGGCTGTTATAGCAGCAAAGGAGGGACAAACTCCATATTAATGCCCATGAGATGTTCGACGAGCAGGTGTCCGCATACGTTTTTAGTCATATAGTGTATATACCATACTGTTTCAACAAACACAGAATTTTTTAGTCATGGCATGACTTTTTTGAGTTGATGCACATGTTTTCTGCTGTTCATAATGCTTTGCCCATTCAAAGAAAGTGTTTTGCTTCCATTGATATGCAATGTTAACCTTGTGTGTACCCTATTGCAGACAGCAGTTCTGAATGGAGTCAGCGGACAGGCTACGACCTGCCTAACCTGCAGCAGGAGTTCAGGACCACACCAGAGGGAGCCAGAAAAGAGACAGACGATGCACTGCCTGACAGAATTAAGGTACAAGAACTGCACTTGGCAATGTAAAGTTAAGCAATCAAATGAATGTATAAAGCCCTTTTTACATGTCACAAAGTGCTATACAGAAACCCATACAGTGCTATACAGAAACCCAACCTAAAGCCCCAATCAGCAAGCAATGCAGATGTAGAAACAATGCAGATGTAGAAAGGCAGTAACCTTGGAAGAAACCGAGAGAGGAACCAGGCTCTGAGGGGAGGCCAGTCCTCTTCTGGCTGTGCCAGGTTGAGATTATAACAGAGCATGGCCAAGATGTTCAAACATTCATAAATGACCAGCAGGTTCAAATAATAATCACAGTGGTTGTAGAGGGTGCAACAGGTCAGCACCTCAGGAGTAAATGTCAGTTGACTTTTCATAGACAATCAATCAAAATTAGAGACAGCGAGTGCAGTAGAGAGAGTTGAAAAACATCAGGTCTGGGACAAGGTAGCATGTCCGGTGAACAGGTCAGGGTGCCGTAGCTGCAGGCAGAACAGTTGAAACTTTAGCAGCAGCATGACCACGTGGACTGGGGACAGCAAGGAGTCATCAGGCCAGGTAGTCCTGAAGCATGGTCCCAGGGCTCAGGTCCTCCGGGAGGGAGGGGGTGAGGACACCGGATAAGACAGGAGAAATACTCCAGATATAACAGACTGACCCTAGCCCCCCGACACAAACTATCGCAGCATAAATACTGGCGGCTGAGACAGGAGGGGTCGGGGAGACCCTGTCCGACGATTCCCCCGGACAGGGCCAAACAGGCATGTTATAACCCCACCCACTTTGCCAAAGCACAGCCCCCACACCACTAGAGGGATATTTTCAAACCACCAATTTACTACCCTGAGACAAGGCTGAGTGTAGCCCACGAATATCTCCCCTACGGCATGAACACAAGGGGGGCGCCAACCCGGACAGGAACATCACGTCAGTGACTCAACCCACTCAAGTGACGCACCCCTCCTAGGGACGGCATGGAAGAGCACCAGTGACTCAGGGTTAGAGTCAGAGAATCCCAGTGGAGAGGGGGGAACCAGCCAGGCAGAGACACCAAGGGCGGGTCATCGCTCCAGTGCCCTTCACTCTCACACCCCTGGGCCAGACTGCACTCATAGGACCTACTGAAGAGATGCGTCTTCAATAAAGACTTAGTGTCTTGATTAAGTATTCAACACCCTTTGCATTTTTCCTATTTTGTTGCATTACAACCTGTAATTTAAATTGATTTTTATTTGGATATCATGTAACTGACCTGCACAAAATAGTCCAAATTGGTGAAGTGAAATAAAAAAATTAACTGGTGCGTGCATATGTATTCGCCCCCTTTGCTATGAAGCCCTTAAATAAGATCTGGCGCAACTAATTACCTTCAGAAGTCATAAAATGTATATATCACACAGGTGGACATTATTTAAGTGTCACATGATCTCAGTATATATAAACCTGTTCTGAGAGGCCCCAGAGTCTGCAACACCACTAAGCAAGGGGCACCACCAAGCAAGCGGCACAATGAAGACCAAGGAGCTCTCCAAACAGGTCAGGGACAAAGTTGTGCAGAAGTACAGATCAGATCAGGGTTGGGGGTTTAAAAAATATCCAAAACTTTTAACATATCATGGAGATTAAATTCATTTATAAATAAAATGGAAAGAATATGGCACCACAACAAACCAGCCAAGAGAGGGCGACCTACCAAACTCACGGACCAGGCAAGAACGGCATTAATCAGAGAGGCAGCAAAGGGACCGAAGATAAAGCTCCACAGCAGAAATTTGGAGTATCTGTCCATAAGACCACTTTAAGCTGTACACTCCACAGAGCTGGGCTTTATGGAAGAGTGGCCAGAAAAAAATCTATTGCTTATGCCCCAAAAGGCATGTGGGAGACTCCCCAAACATATGGAAGAAGGTACTCTGGTCAGATGAGACTAAAATGTAGCTTTTTGTCCATCAAGGGAAATGCTATGTCTGCCTCAAACCCAACACCTCTTATCACCCCGAGAATACCATCCCCACAGGGAAGCATGGTGATGGCAGCATCATGCTGTGGGGATGTTATTCTTCGGCAGGGACTGGGAAACTGGTCAGAATTGAAGGAATGATGGGTGGTGCTAAATACAGGGAAATTCTTGAGGGGAAACTTGTTTCAGTCTTTCAGAGATTTGAGACTGGGACGGAGGTTCACCTTCCAGCAGGACAATGACACTAAGCATACTGCTAAAGCAACACTTGAGTGGTTTAAGGGGAAACATTTAAATGTGTTGAAATGGCCGAGTCAACGCCCAGACCTCAATCCAATTGAGAATCTGTGGTATGACTTAATTGGCTTAATTGGAATTGGCAGAAATCCCAGTGTTTAGATGTGCCAAGCTTATAGAGACATACCCCAAGAGACGTGCAGCTGTAATTGCTTCAAAAGGTGTCTACGAAGGTTTCACTTGGGGGAGGGGGGTGAATAGTTATGCACGTTCAAGTTTTCTGTTTTTTGTCTTATTTCTTTGGGGTTTTTTCACAATAAAAAAAAAAAATATTCTGCATCTTCAAAGTAGTAGACATGTTGTGTAAATCAAATGATACAAACCCCCCAAAAATCAATTTTGATTCCAGGTTGTAACGCAACAAAATATGAAAAATGCCAAGGGGGGTGAAGACATTCGCAAGCCTCTGTAAAGGTCGAGATAGAGTCTGTGTCTCTCTCATAGATAGGCAGACCATTCCATAAAAAGCCCTGCCTCCAGCTGTTTGCTTAGAAATTCTAGGGACAATAAGGAGGTCTGCGTCTTGCGACTGTAGCGTACGTGTAGGTATGTACGGCAAGACCAAATCGGAGAGATGGCTAGGAGCAAGCCCATGTAATGCTTTGTAGGTTAGAAGTAAAACCTTGTCTTTATATGGCAATTTGAGTGTATTGGTGAAGATGTCTAGTTTGCACGTGGTTTAATGTTCATGAGATGAATGCCTGTACATGTGTGTCCACTCCAGAACCTGCTGCGCGAAGTGCACCAGGAGGGCATGCAGGTGCTATCCCTGTCATCGCTTCCAATCCCAGAGGGCGAGGCTGACCCAGCCAGCCTGTTCCACCATTCCCAGGGCTGGCCCAACGAGAGAGAGGCCTTGCTAGCGACCGTGGAGTCCCTCAAGGCCCTCATAACCCAGATTCAGGCACACAGCAGGGAAACACAGGTACAGGACTGGTAGCATCTGTACATTGTAGCATGGCTACTTTGTGCTGGTAGCCTTTCTTAAATACAGTAGAGGTTTTGTTGGTCGCAGTTTAAATTAAACATATCTTTTAAGGCTTAATTGAGCCTTCAGAAACCCTTGTCTCTCATTTTCGTTAAATAGGCATGTCTATGTGCTTGTGTATGTTCAGACCCCAGGTAGTGCGGACTGGCGTGGAGAGCTGCTGGGGGCAGTGCAGCAGGTGTTTGTGAGGGAGCGGAGTGTGCTGAAGAGTGCTACCTATGCCCGACTGGACCTGCTGGACACTAGCGACGCAATCATCCACCTCAACCAGCTGGAGCACAGGCTAGCCGAGCAGGTCACTGAAAACGATGTATACTTTAGCCTAACTGCTGACTAACCTTAGCATTAGCCTCAACTAGCTGGAGCACAGGCTAGCCAAGCAGGTAGCAACAAACACTTAAAACTCAAGTTAGCGTTACCTGCTTATGTTATTATTAGCATATTAACTAGCTGGAGAGGGAAATAGCCAACAGGTAACAGAAAAAATATTGAGCCATTTTAGTATAGTGCCTGTTTCTCCACTTGTAGAAAAACTTGGTCATATGTATTTGTGTACAGTTGTTTTTAAGTTCCAAGGTTAAACTGTGGCTGTGTGTATCTATAGGACACCCATCACAGAGATGCCATGGGGATGCTCCAGACTGCAGACAGAAGCAGTTTGCTGACAGAGGTCCGGCAGCTCCGGGCCCAGCTAGAACAAATCCAAGGCCAGGAGCCTGGCAGGAGAGGCAGATCCAATCATGGTCTGTAGTCTGGCTCTCCAGTGGTTTCTTCTGCCATTTGTGTGTTAGTTGTAAGGACACATAGGGATGATGGATGAATGGCTGGGGGGGCTGAATGAGTGGAGGCTGGATGGATGGATAAATTCATTGATTTATTGACTGACTAATGTCTATAGTAAATAGACAAGGTCACAGTTATTCAACTCAGTGCAACCGATATCATTTAATAAAATTAACGGGGAAAAAAGAAAAGATAAACAGCAGCTGATTCTAATGCCTTGCATGTTGTATTGTCTGGCTGTTCGTCCCACTCAGGTGTTGAGCAGCAGAGGGAGAGGGGTGGTGTTCCAGAGCCCCACATTCTGCTGCAGGCTGACAGGGCCCTGGAGGAGCTGAAGGGAGAGCTGGCCCAGACCAAACTAGAGCTGGAGACAACGCTCAAGGCCCAGTACAAACACCTGAAGGAGCTGGACACAGTCAGGTAAGGTTTTAATGCACGCTCACACACAGTTTGACACATGAAAGAGATACAGAGGGATACAGAAACAAACATCGACTCTCCTTCCCAGCCTCGGTATTACACACGTGTAGTTTACCTTTCTAGTTGCTGTTGGATGGATCCAGCCCAGTGTCATTGTCTTTGTTTCTAGAACGGAGATGTCACACAAGGCTGCTGAGGTGGACACCCTGACGGACAGACTGGCAGACGAACAGAAGAAGGCCAGAGAGCTGCAGTGGGCCTTCGAGAAGGAGAAGTGTAAATCAGACAAGAAAGAGGAGCTGGAGAGAGAGGAGCTGGAGGTAAGACAGTTTGTAGTGAAGGTAGAAGACTACTGTCCCAGTGTGTTCAGGTATTTACATTTACATTTAAGTCATTTGGCAGACGCTCTTATCCAGAGGTATAATTGCCTACTTGTCTCCACATGTCTTCACTTTAGTGTGCGTTTACTTAAATGTAGTGATTTACTGATATGTTCACCTTAGTCACTGGGGTATTATCTACTCAAGTGTGTTTCACAAGTATCACTGTCTTTACACCCCTTCCCTCCAGGATCTCAAACTGGCCCTGGAGGAGCAGCAGAGTCTCGTAGCCCAGCTGACCTCAACCCTAGGCCAGGAGCGTCAGTCCTCCTCCCAGCTGTCCCTCCAGGCCGAACAGGAGCGCTCCAGGCTGCAGACCCAGGCCTCGCAGCTCCACGTCCAGTTAGTGTCAGAGCGAGCTCGGGCCCAGGAGCTGAGTAACGCCCTGGGGAGAGAGAAGGAGCATCGCCACTACGGCTCCTCCTGGAGAGAGAACCCAGAGGGGAAGGTGGCTGAGAAGGGGGAAGATGAAGTGGTGGGAGGCGCAATGTCATCCGAAGGTCTGCTGGAGGGTCTGCAGAGGGAGCTGGACAAGAAGCATGCTCAGGTGGACTGTTTGTTTGTAGATGAAGCAGACGCACACCTACATACACACTCGTTACAGCAAGTCGTATGATGCTCTATGGGTATGTGATACAAGGCACTATCAATGTAGTCTGACGAACGCCTAACTCAGTCCGCCTGACTTTAGTCTGGAAAGGCTGTTTTGATGTTGTTACGATGTGTCGATAATGAAGGGGACTGTGTTTATCCTGGTTGGTTCCTCCTCTGTGTCTTTCTCACTCCAACACTCACAGGCACGGCCACACATTGCCCCCCTTCCATTACAACTGTTGGATTTTCAAATCCAAACGAGGTCTCAAATTAACATTTGAGAGAACCAATCAATGAGTCAGAATTTCAGTGCAGAATTTCTGAGCAAATATTGCAGTAACAAACAGCCTCCCTTCCCGACCAGTGAGTCACAGCTCTTCCTTGCTGTGTGGCTACGTGGATCTCGTCAGCCAGTCTGCTATCAATGCCCTGCACACAGGAGATTCATATAAAGTGCTAGTGAAAATATAGTGTTGGCAGTGTGACCAGTTATGTGATGTGAATCTGCACCCCCACTAAATTGCACGACAAAGTGGCTCATCAGATGGTGCATATGCTTTCTCCAAACTGTCATGACGACTTTACATAGGCATTACTGCTATAGTGACTATATTTACCTTTTCTACTTCTGCATTCCCACTAAATCCTGTGACCATCTATTCCCTCTTCAGGTGGTTAGTCTGCTGGACGAGGTGGAGGCCCAAAAGCTGGCGGTGGTGCAACGGGAGGAGGAGCTAACCTCTGCAGCTCAGAGGTCATGCAAGGACCAGGAGGCTCTGCGGGAGGCCAAGGGCCAGCTGGAAAGCCTAGGGGAGCAGGCACGGGAGGCCATGGAGCAGCTGAAGAGAGAGGTGCAGCAGGGGATGCGGCTGGAGCAAGAGAAGGAGAGGCTCCAGGAGAGAGTGGTCCAGCTGGGAGAGACGAGAGAGGGGGAGAGGAGCGGGACGCTGCAGCAGCCTGATAACCAAAATGTAGGTCACATTTATATACCCTACATTCATACACATTGAATGAACCAAATACAGCGCTTTAGTGTCATAGTACAATTGAATTATGCTTTAGAGAAAATATGTTTTAGCTATGGATACTACGATATTGTGTCTATTAGCCTGTCTTGTTAGAACCCAGCTATGTATGATGATAAAATATTCTATAGTACATAGCCTTGTTAACTCTGTTGTGCTGTGTTGCTCCAAGCAACAGGCCCTGTATGATAATCCATTATAGATAATAATGTTAACGTGGTGCTGTTTTACACTCAGCAACAGAATAATTATGTAGGATAATCCACATTTAGGGCCAGTTATTTAAACTATGTGCTATGTGTCTAGGGGTGGCAGGTAGACTAGCGGTTAGAGCATTGGGCCAGTAACCAAAGGGTTGCTGGTTCGATTACCAGAGCCGTCAAGATGATAAAAGTCTGTCTGTCTGTCCTTGAGCAAGGCACTTAACCCATAACTGGCTCCAGGCACCGTACTACTATTGCTGACCCTGTAAAACAACACATTTAACTGCACCTATCCATGTATGTGACAATCAAGCATACAGTGCATTCGAAAAGTATTCAGACCCCTTGACATTTCTTCCCTCACCAATCTACACACAATGCCCCATAATGACAAAGCGAAAACAGGTTTTTTGAATTTTTTGCAAATGTATTAAAAATACAAAAACGATACCTATTCAGACCCTTTACTAGGAGACTCAAACTTGAGCTCAGGTGCATCCTGTTTCCATTGATCATCCTTGAGATGTTTCTACAACTTGATTGGAGTCCACCTGTGGTAAATTCAATTGATTGGACATGATTTGGAAAAGCACACACCTCTCTATATAAGGACCCACAGTTGTCAGTGCATGTCAGAGCAAAAACCAAGCCATGAGCTCGAAGGAATTGTCTTGGGCCCCGAGACATGATTGTGTCGAGGCCTATATCTGGGAAAGGGTACCAAAAAATGTCTGCAGCGTGGAAGTTCCCAAAGAACACACAGGCCTTCCCCATTCTTAAATGGAAGAAGTTTGAAACCACCAAGACTCTTCCTAGAGCTGGCCGCCTGGTCAAACTGACCAATCTGGGGAGAAGGGCTTTGGTCAGAGAGGTGAGCGAGAACCCAATGGTCACTCTAACAGAGCTCCAGAGTTCCTCTGTGGAGATAGAGACAACCTTCCCACCTTCCAGAAGGACAACCATCTCTGCAGCACTCCACCAATCAGGCCTTTATGGTGGAGTGGCCAGACGGAAGCCACTCCTCAGTAAAAGGCACATGACAGCTTGGAGTTTGCTAAAAGGCACCGAAAGGACTCCTAGACCATGAGAAACAATATTATCTGGTCTGATGAAACCAAGATTGAACTCTTTGGCCTGAATGCCAAGTGTCACGTCTGGAGGAAACCTGGCACCATCTCTACGGTAAAGCATGGTGATGGCAGCATCATGCTGTGGGAATGTTTTTCAGCTGCAGGGACTGGAAGAATAGTCAGGATCAAATGAAAGATGAACGGAGCAAAGTACAGAGAGATCCTAGATGAACCTGATCCAAGATGCTCAGGACCTCAGACTAGGGCAAATGTTCACCTTCCAACAGGGCAATGACACTAAGCACAAAGCCAAGACAACTCAGGAGTGGCTTCGGGACAAGTCTCTGAATGTCCTTGAGTGGCCCAGCCAAACCCAGGACTTGAACCCGATCAAACATCTCTGGAGAGACCTGAAAATAGCTGTGCAGCAACGCTCCCCATCCAAGCTGACAACTTTCGAGGATCTGCAAAGAAGAATGTGATTAACTCCCCAAATACAGGTGTGCCAAGCTTGTAGCGTCTTACCCTACAAGATTCGAGGCTATAATCACTGCCAAAGGTGCTTCGACAAAGTATGGAGTGAAGGGTCTGAAAACTTATGTAAATGTTACATTTCATTTATTTATTTATTTATATATATATATATATACATATGTGTATGTATATGTGTGTGTATATATATATATATATATATATATATATATATATATATATATATATATATATATATATATATATATATATATATATGTATGTATATGTGTATATATATATATATATATATATATATATGTATGTATATGTGTATATATATATATGTATGTATGTATGTATGTATGTATGTATGTATGTATGTATGTATGTGTATGTATGTGTGTGTGTGTGTGTGTGTGTGTATGTGTGTGTGTGTGTGTGTGTGTGTGTGTGTGTGTGTGTATGCAAAAATGTCAATAAACCTGTTTTTGCTTTGTCATTATGAGGTTTGTAGATGTAATCAATTTTAGAAGAAGGCTGTAACGTAATAAAATGGAAACATTTAAGGGGTCTGAATACTTTCAGAATGTCTGTATATTTAAACAATAAGGCCCGAGGGGGTGTGGTATATGGCCAATATACGACGGCTAAAAGCTGTCGTATATTGGCCATATTCCACTGAGGTGCCTTAATCCTATTATAAACCGGTTACCAACATAATTAGAGCAGTGTACAGATCAATGTTTTGTCATAGCCGGGAATATGGTCTGATATACCACGGCTGTCAGCCAATCAGCATTCAGGGCTCGAACCACCCAGTTTATAATTTTTTATAACCTTACGGCTCTGAATGGTAAGTGATTATAATGACATTTCTGTACTGTGTCTGTGACTGTAGCAGGCTGTGTGGCAAGGCGAGCCCACAGACCGGACCAGAGACTGGGTGTTCAAGCAGAAGTCTGGCAACACGCTGAGTGTCAACCCCAGCACACCTTCCCTCCTCAAAGTCACTGGGACAGGGGGCAACCTCGCCCCCCACCATGACCCCAAACACTCAGACAAGGTCTTGGGCAAACTGCAGCTCATCGCAGCCAAGATCCAAACCATGGTCAGCAAGGGCTCTGGCAGGTATGTCACAGTTTCTTAACAAGTTTCTCAAAACATTTGTACATATATTCACGACTTCAACATTTGATTGATGTGAACTGTTGTAGTGACTGGTAAATATATGTGCAGGTGTAGATTTATGTTGTGGTTGTGTGGATTGATGCTTGTGTGTGCAGGCTGACTACGGAGGTGGACAGTGAAGGACTGTCGTGGGTGCAGTCGAACATTGATGAGGTCATCACTATGCTGCAGCAGTCTCCAGCGCTCCCCTTGGTGAATTGACACTTCTCATTTCAGACTACTTAGATTGATGTTTATTGTCCTACAAAAAATATCTTAGCACAGCTCACACATTATACATAAACCACATAGAAAACCCGACAGGAAACAAACTAAAGTTTTAGTCAAACTTAAATAGTCACCCCCTGCCCATCCACCTGCACATGTAGGAGGAAGCTACTCTACTTGATGTATAGAGTATTTGTATGACTTCAGTGGCTAGTGAGCACTGGTATTTGTTCTCTGCTGTGTCCACAGAGCACCGCCCTAGTGGCGGGAGGCCAGTCCAGCTCCCTGACAGAGCGGCTGCTGAGGCAGAATGCTGAGCTCACAGGCTTCGTCAGCCGTCTAACAGAGGAGAAGAACGATCTGCGAAACCAGACCCTCCGCCTGGAGGATGAGCTTCGACGTTACCGCCAGGCTGGTCTGGGATCAGGGGGCAGCGTGAGTTACAATACTAGAACTAACGCAGCTAAGGGCTAGTGACGGGTCTGGGATCAGTACAACACTCGTCAAATACTATACAAGGCCAGTGGCAGGTCGGGAATTTAGGGACATGGGACAGAGTACAATGCTGGATTGTGGAGGCACCTAGAAATGGCAGAGAAGTAGCTTGTGGAGACATTGCTTTAATTTACACCAACCTAACACGACCCCTCTCTACCTCATTCCCTCCAGTCCAGGAGAGGTGGCACGGACAAGCAGCAGGAGCCGGCCAGCGTTCTGTTCTCGTCGGAGCGCGAAGCCTGGACCAGGGAGAGGAGCCGGCTGGAGAAGGTCCTACGTCTAGCCCAGGCAGAGGTGACCCGACTCAGAGGAGAGATCAGGACAGAGTCCCTCAGAGACATGACCGGACCGGAGACAGACAACTCCACACTGACGGTGAGCTCAAATCTGCCCTGCATTTCTCCACGACACTTACCTGACACTTACCTCTTTAAAATCTACCGCTTTTCCACTCTTTTGTCAAAGTTGAATAGCAAATACGTTGTTGCACATCTATACAACCCACTTAACTATCACACCTTTTCAACCCTCCTCTCTCTCTCTCTCTCTCTCTCTCTCTCTCTCTCTCTCTCTCTCTCTCTCTCTCTCTCTCTCTCTCTCTCTCTCTCTCTCTCTTATTCCCCTTCTCCAGAAGATATATGGCAAGTACCTACGCTCTGAGAGTTTCCGCAAGGCCCTCATCTACCAGAAGAAGTACCTGCTGCTGCTGCTCGGCGGCTTCCAGGAGTGCGAGGAAGCCACGCTGTCGATCATCGCCCGCATGGGCAGCCGGCCCTCCCACTGCAGCCTGGAGTCCCTGACACAAAGCCGCCGGGGGCTTACACGCTTCCGCTCGGCCGTCCACGTCTCCATCGCCCTCTCCAGGTAAACAATTGGAACTGGAGTGGTAGGATGGCGTTGCACCTGTTAGGAGGCTATAGGATAGCTGGTTGCTTATGATCGTATGGGTTTTATTGTTAGCATGTCGCCCTCTCCTGGTAAACAGAGCAGCGTAGACTGTTGTTGTTGTGAGGCTATAGCTGCTAAATTATAATGCTCTGCAGTTTAAAGACCTTTATAGGAGCTTATAGCTAAATTATACTTTGGGTTTATTTAAGTTTATAGCTGATTAGTTAATACTTCAAAACAGGTACTGGATTGTGAACGCCTGTTATTATGAGTTCATACAGCATCATATAATATCAGTAGTTATTTTAATAAACACAGATGGATTGTTCTGATTGTAGGCTAATGGTCCTCTGTAATGGAGTTGTTAAACTCATTCGATGCAGGGACTGTGTCTTCATTTCGATAAGGACCTAGACAACCAGGGAGGGGAGGTTCTTACTAATCAGTGACCTTAATAAATAAATCTAGTATAAGGGAGGAGCGAAATCTCGCATACACTCGGCCCTCCGTGGAACGAGTTTAACACGTGCTGTAGCATATCTTTGAATCAGACTGTTCTGTTCTTCCAGAATGCGTTTCCTGGTCAAGCGATGGCATAAAACTACGGGGATGAGCTCCATAACATCTGTCAACGTGAACAGAAATGGCCTGGGGCAGTCAACGGGTATGGAAATCACATTTCCTCACACTATCCCAACACCAGGAAAATATACTGGGAGAATCACATGGAATGAATGGACTGGTTGAGTTAAATGGTAAAGAACCAAGCTAGGCTAAACTAGACTTACACACTTGTAGTCAATGAAGTGCTGATTGATCAGGTGGTCCACAATGTTAGCTAACCTAAATAAATAACCTGAATATTCTAAAATGCCAGGTTCAATGCAAAGCAGAAATGTATAATTACCTTTTTGTTGACTGGCTCATTGATCCTGTTTTGTGAGAGAAAACAGAGGACTGACAACTGTCTCTCTTCCTCTTCAGGTAATGAGTTGAGGACAGACTCACCCTACCTGCAACCAGGGAGTGTGGAGGTGTACGGAGAGAGGAGTGGGGCCTCCCCCAGGTCTGCCCTCTCCTCTGCACAACACAGGTTCCACATGGCTGGGGACTCTGGCCCTCTGACCTGCTCCCACCTCCAGAACTACGACCCTGACCGAGCGCTCACCGACTACATCTCCAGACTGGAGGCCCTGCAGAGGAGACTGGGGAGCGTGCAGTCAGGTAACACACGCACACACTTCGAACCGTACTACTTCACACCATCTAGAGTTAAATAATGTAATGCAAAAGCAGAAATTGCCCTCTGATTCAATCACCCAAGAAAATATGTGCAGATGATGCTTGAAATGTTATTGTCAAGAGTTCAGTCTTGGGATCTAAACCACTTAATTTTGCCCTTCCTAGGTTCTTCTTCATATGCTCAATTGCACTTTGGAATAAAAAGATAGAAGTCCATAAATTACTTTGGAACTGGCTTGAAGAAACTCAGTTGCCTTTTCTTGTGCTGAGCTTCGGTATTTTGTATCATTCTGCTGTGTACAGTATATTACGTGGGGACCCAAAAACATTTTGTTGTGTGTAGACATCTTATAATCAGGCTTTTTGTCGCCAGCACTTGCAACAGCTTCTATGTTTGTAAACTTTGGTCTGCCTCTTTGTTGTGGGTGAACAGAATCGCGTTAAATGTATATTTGTGGAATGCTAATTTAAACGAAAAACCTGGAATAATTTAATTTATACTGTGTATGTTACTTTGTGTGGGTGGAAGAATACGTTGAGCAGGCTTCTCCGGAGAACTCCAGCCCTGGATAGGAACCGGGTGGGCTTGCAGGTCTTTGCGCAAGCCCAGCACTAACATGCCTGATTTAAAGTAACTGGTTTCTTAAATGGAAGTCCATGATTGATGAATTATTGAAAATGTTGGTTAGTGCCGGGCTGGAACAAAAGCCTGCACACCCAGTAGCTCTCCAGGACGGGAATTGGGAGAACTCTGCCATGGAGAATTTGACTTTACTGTTGAGGCTGCTACATGATCTATATACACCACACTGTGTTTTATTAGAATGGTTTCTTGGGCAGACTACAGAGGACAATTTGTAGAAGACATATTTTTGTAAAGGTAGGAGCTTTGAATTTTCTGGGTATTTTGTCAAAACTGAAATAAATATGAATTTTAACACTTGAAAGATGTGGTCGCACTGTTTTTTTCTCATCTCCACTGACACAACAATTTGATTTTACAGGTACACGTTTAATTAGTTCTAACAGTTGTAAAACAAAATAGAACTTGAGCTAAAATGTGAATCTGGTATGGGGGAAATGTAGTCAATAAAATTATGGTGTGAAGACATTGAACATGATATTTAGATTTTTTTTAAGGACCAATGTTCACAACACTAGGCTTCAAATAGTCAAATCAAAAACAAAATGGACTAATAATTTTCCATTGTCAAGGCACTACATGGGTCAAACTGACCCATATTACCCTGACCGTCAAACACGACTAAGTGTATTGAGTGGGAATGTTGATCAGGGCACACAACAGAAAACTGAAATTTGTCTCATTGAGCAAGTGCAGGTTGTCCCTCCATGTTTCAAATCTGTTTTCTTTGTTTGACCCAACCCAGGTTCTATCTTTGTACAATTATATGATAAGGATCAGTGGTTTTACTATTTCTCACTGCTCTGTAAAAGGCAGTGCTTTTTTACTCCAGCAATTTCCATCCTTACTGTAATAGTGTCACTCATACACACAGGAGACTATCACATTTCACACAGTGGAAGCTTGAAAGCCTATGCTAAGCACCAAAAGTATTGGAACAGTGACACATTTGTTGTTTTGGCTCTGCACTTTGGATTTGAAATGATATTTATGCCTCTTAACTTTCTCACTGATTATTCATGATTGATTCAGTATTATCTGTAATCATGTTAGCATCCACATTAATGTACAAGTGTTTAGAAACATTCACAATAAACGTGACTCCAAAATGACAATACATTATCTACCATTCATTTCTATTGGGCACAAAATTATCTGAAACATAACCAGAACTATTAGCAAGTGCATCTAACAAGTTTGCAGTCACAAGCTTAATGTAATCTTTGCATGCTAATACTAAACTTTCGACTACTTTAAAACACACGAGAATTTCCCCCAATACTTTTGGTCTCCTAAAATTGGGTCTGCACTTTAACCTCAAAGTTAGAGGCATAAATATCATAGTTATTGTAGTGTTTCAAATCCAAAGTGCTGGAGCACAGAGCCAAAACAACAACAAATTGTCACTGTCCCAATACTTTTGGAGCTCACTGTATATGTATTACCATGACAGTTGAAATAGAATGGACAAAAGATGAAGCTTTTGGCCAGATCTGTTTGTGCTGTATACTGTAGCCAAATCCTATGGCTATTGGCATGACTGCACAAACAGATCTAATTTGGGATTAGACTACTAAAGAGAAGCCGTTAGTGAAGAAACAAACTGATTCAGTGTACATTCTAACAACTAAACAACAAGGCACACATAAGGTGGGGGGCAACACAAAGTAAAGTTGTTTAGTTTCCAGACAGAACTCTGTGCATTAACTTGCACAGTTCCTAAATTCAAGTACAATAATTTCCTCTAAATCAAACCATTTAAGGTAAGTTAGGTTGTTTGTTGGGGGAAAACTGAAATGGCTCCCTATTTCCAATATAGTGCACTACTTTTGGTCGCAGCCCTATGACACTCTGGACAAAATGAGTACACTATAGAATAGGACGCCATTTTGGACAAAGCCTTGCTCTTCTGGGTGTAACCTCTTTTCTCTGCTGTGTTTTGCGCTCAGTGTCTCTTAGTGTTGCCTCCTCTTGTATCTGATGACGGGGTTGTGTGGGGTGTGGATCATGGTTGTGTAGTTGATTGTGGGGAAGTAGCCATCGACCAGGTCAAATTCGAAAAGGCGCAGCATGGTAGACCAGATGGTCTTGATCTGAACATAGGCAAAGTTCTCCCCAATGCAGCGGTGACGGCCTGGAAGACAGAGAACATTAGTGTTTTTTAATGAGTCATGGTAATGGGGGTAAAATCAGGTGATACTTTGTGGCATGAGACAGCTTTGTATGGTAGTAAAGTCCATATTTGTATATATTAAGCAAGAGCCCCACCTACTGACAAAATACTTATTTACACATGAAAACACACTATGACAGCTGTTTCCCCTACCATTGTGTATATGCTTTGACACTTCTGTTTTTTCTTAAAGATGGCAGATCACCTAACTTATTACATGCAGTTAAAAGGGAGGAAATAACAAGAAAATATTCTTACCGGCTCCAAAGGGCACATAGGCAAATTTCTCAACTGCGGCAGGGTTATCATTGAGGTAGCGGTCAGGCCTGAACTCCATCCTCTCTGTCCAGGTGTCCTGCAGACGGTGGTTGACCGTCGGGGACACGCACACCTGGTGGCCGGCTGGGATGGTGTAGCCTGCTGCAGTCTGGGGGTGGATGGAAGTAAAGGGTGAGGGTTGTTCAATGGTCACTCACCTATTATACACATGCATTTATCTGGTTTGGGGCTCCATTCCATTTCAATGTAAAAAAAAATATATATATGGACATTGTGGCCATTTCTCTCTCAAATTCAGTGTCCCAAAATTATAGTTTTTTTAAATGTTATTTACTGATATAAGGGAATTGAAAAAATGTCTATGAAGGTAGCAGGAATAATTTCATGGGCATTCGTAACCGCCCAACAAATAATGACATCGATCTTACCTGAGGAGAGCGTGCCATTCTCATCATGGTCATGATGGGTGGACGTAGTCGGAGGGTCTCTTTCAAACAGCGGTCCAACAAAGTCAGGTCCTTCAGCTGATGAATGAACAAGAGACCGGGTAAGTAAAGAGCATGTCAAATATTTAGACAATCAAAACCGTCCAAATGAATAGTTGAACGTATGGTTTAGCAGTCTAGAAAAACGGTTCTAAACTGAAGTTGTTCACATACAATATCCAATTACCCAGTTGTAAATAGAATATGGTCAAAAAATAAACTATGATCTTAATAAGTTAACAAAATAATTTATAAAAATTAATGTACATTTGTAAGCCAATGTAAAAACATTATTCATATTTT
Source organism: Oncorhynchus masou masou (assembly GCF_036934945.1). Classification (NCBI taxonomy): domain Eukaryota; kingdom Metazoa; phylum Chordata; class Actinopteri; order Salmoniformes; family Salmonidae; genus Oncorhynchus; species Oncorhynchus masou. The sequence continues at coordinate 33,245,509 of NC_088224.1, read as the reverse complement.
CAACAACAAAGTTCTAGTGTAATCTATGGACATTTATGTGCATTTGGCAAAATGTCAGTTATGGATTCTGACCTGGTCAAAGTTGAGTGGGGGCAGGTCTTCTCCACATGCTGTTTTCTGTTCAGCGTAGCAGCGGTCCTGTAGGGCCTTATCTTTGCCCAAAAAGAAGCCCAACCAGGAACTAGTGGTAGAGGATGTGTGCTGTCCAGCCAGGAGTAGACCAATCAGCATGCCTGCTATCTCATCATCATTCAGGGGCCGACCATCCCTTAAAAAAAGGCAGAAATAGTTCAGCCTGAAATGAGGAATCAGTCTAAAATGGTTCAACAGTTGTAGAACACCTTTAAACCAAACGCTCATTCACTTCAGTCCTGTGGGGAGGCATAGATGCTTGTCCCATATGTATTACTACTGGCATCTGTCCCACTTATGTCTTACTTGTAGGTGGCATCTATGAGGGTCTGCAGCATGTCGTCCACTTTCTCTCCAGAGCTTCTGCGTTTCTGGGTGACTTTGTAGAAGATGTTCTTGATCTCCCTGTGTGCTCTGTCCCTTCGTCTGTACAAAAATGACAAAACTTGTTTTTTCCTGCCTTAATTAACGAAATAAGACATTCTCGTATTGCTATTACAGAATGAATACAGTAGAATTAATTCCAACTCAGTCTTATCACCCAGAACCCGAACCTGAGGATAGAACAATAAGACAGTATAAATGAAGTTTCAAGAGTAGTAATTTCCAGCAATCATTCTGGTAACTTAGTCTAACTTGGTCTTTCACACAAAAAAACCTAACCTGAAGGTGGAACAGTTTGAATTGACCCTTGGCTGAGAGGACAGTATGAATGAAGTCTTTCTCTTACCTGAAACTAGGCAACGGCAGCCAGCCGGGCAGCAGCCAGGCAGCGTGGCTGAAGCCCCCGTCCAGGTCTGCGTAGAGCTGGGCCACCTTCTCGTCCAACATGCTGCGGATCTCCTTCCCATGCAGACAGGCACTGGCCGTCAGGATGATCAGCTCCGACAGGGCCTCAAACAGGTCTGAGAGAGGGAGGAGTGGAAGAGATGGAAAGACAGGAAGGAATGAGTGAGAGAAAGAGAGGTCAGAATTGCGGACTGGATAACTTTGACTGTGCAGTACGGCTCAAATGTTGTGACGTGTAACAAGTGATATGACGTCTTCATAAACAGCAACGCCTCGCAAACAGATTCTAGCAAGTGTGTGAAGCAAAAGACTGCAGTCATTAGCAACCCATTAAGCATCTGTGCATGGGAGATCAATGCACTCTTGAGCCACGTAATAGCTACAGTACATGACAACAAATTTTGACTAGATTAGCCTCTTGCTTCTTACTCATGTCAGAAGTCGCTCTGTTAAACACTACTTTTGGTAATGTCATATCGCTACCTTACCTTTACAGGAAAAAAGGAACTATCTTAAAATGGATGGCAAGGTTCAAACTGTATTCAGGAGTTACAACACTGATTGCGTGTGTTGTTTTGTATTGCTAAGTATTACTGAACTGTTGGTGCTAAAAAAACAAGCATTTCGCTGCACCTGCGATAACATCTGCAAGTATGTGTAGGCGACTAATACACTTTGATTTGATTTTGTTATAATATACTTGAGAACTTGTTGATGGGAAATTGTGCTTAATTTTCTTAACAGTTGACATTGTACTTCACCCAAGTCCCTACCCCGTGAGCTCTTATAGGTCTGAACGGATTAGATAAGTATACTGTACTAATAATTCTACTTTGCAATCTGATAGGCCAAGTGGAAAATGTGTAATTCTGCTAACATCTTTTCTATCCTTTTAGGTCTACATTAATTGGCTACAGTAGGGACTAGAAGTCGATTTGGAGCTGGGCATTTGGATTTAGTTTCTACAGTATTCCATGTGAAAAGATCAGACCGGTTGTAATGTCTGGCATCTTACTTTCTTCCCCGCTGTCTCCCCATCTTGAAAAGTACTCTTTAGTTTCCTCCTCAATGATTTCAACGTGCTGTTTGAAATGGGCAATGTTCAGTCCTGTCTTAAACATCTTCTTCTGTTCCAGGAAAATCTACAAACGAAAATGAATGGCAAAATATTCACTAAATCAATACTTTGTTTCAGCTCATAAACCTATCATAAACTTCTGGCAAGACTTCTTTATGTGGGGGGAAATTCTCTATATTTGTGAGTGTGAATGGGAGTATCTGAGTAAGTATGTATTTGCTTACATGGTTAGGTACATCGTATGCAACCCCTTTGCCAAAAACTGGTGTGGTCAATCGAGAATAGACATCCTCTGCATTGAGATCTTCGTTCTTGCTGTTGAACATCAGTGTGGCTGCCTCACTACCCAGAAGGTAGGTAAAGGTTTTGCCCACCATGGTAAAGCTGACAACGGGCCCATACTGTGAATATAAAGACAATAAACCTTGTTCTAGCACCTACTATAACGGGCACTTTCAAATGGCACTATACACCAGTAAGGTTCAGAAGCTGTATGATAGGAAACGTTACTGTAACATTTTGTAAACAAAAGTAAGTAGCACTTAGAGCACTAACATTTTTCAGCAGTACTGTGGTCTTACCTTTTCATATGCATCCTCCAGAAATTCAATGGGACTTTTCCCGAATGCTATGGCATGACCCAGAAATGGAATGCTAGAAGGTATGTATGGTGGGTATTTCTGAGAGAATAAAATAAACAAGGCAATTGATTATGCACAATATGCAATAGTCTATGAATGCGGCATGAAACTATAACATTCACTGTCGCAGCACTAATAATAATGTAATATATCTCAACTGATGTGTTGTTTATGCACATAACGTACCTTGTCGTCGTCGGAAGAAGATTGTGACTGTTTGAGCACCAGTTTAGAAATATATCCCAAAGTTAGGGTGATCACAAACACTGCAAGGACCACCGATGTCACATTGTCACTAATTTTCCCGACGGTATTTTCTAGTAGCATACTACTAACTTGATATAAATGCATAGCCATTGTCACGTCGTCTGTTTGTTTCAATCCGTTGTAAAATATTATAGGCCACTGCGACAGACTCCTTGCGTTTGCAACAAATAAAAACAATTGTCACTTCTACACCATCTAAATCGGTTTTCTACAAGGCACGAGGCTATTTGTATAAACGGAAAATAGTGTTCCCAAAAGCAGTCAAATCCTTCTTGATTCCAATAGCATAATTTATTCCCCTATAACGCTAAATGATAAGTGACGGCTAGTACTGTAACCCAGCATCTCTACCTGTCGATATTAAGTTCGTCCTGCCCCCGCCTGACAAATAAAGGCATTTCATTGGCTATTCGCTGTGTGTCCATCAGCTCCGCGGCTGCCTTCCTGAACTCTGGTTGGCTATCACTACCTGGACTGATGTCTGGCTATATGATGTCATGGCAGAGGACAAGACGACACATTTTAACTCCTCCTCCACATTTACCGGATTGGTTCAACGGTGCCGAAGAGACCCTCCCCCGAAATAGTTTATTTTCTTCTCAAAACAGTGCGATGCTCGAGAGTATCAAAACGAATGTTTCGATTGCTAACTAACTGTGCAACAAATCAGCTTGCGTCCAGTAGCGATGCATGTTTTATCCTCCTGCTGTGTTCTGGTCGAATTGGACCGATTTGCAAGTTTTCTCTCTGAAAAATGTAGTTCATTTAATCTGAATGTCATAAGGTTCCATAACTTTGTCCACACAGGGTACCTGAACACACAAAATACATTTTTTAAATGATTTTCATAAAATGTTGGGTGTTTTATTGAATTTTTGTACACCTGTGGTGTTCCCGGTCAAAAATGACGTCATTAGAAATGAATGGGCGAGACTACAATTAGTGTATATGTAACAGTTGTTAAAGTACTATGTGAATTTCACCAGGTTCATATATCAATATGTTGTGTTGATTTGTTATGCATGCCTGCATCCTGGGAGAGTGTGTACTTACGTTTTGCCCTGCGTGCTCAAATCATTTTGATGCAATGAGAGAGGTAGGCACGATTTTTCTGTCTTCAGAAAAGTTTGTATTAGCAGGCTATTGTATGTGTGAACGATGGCTAGCTCCTCGAATGATCCCAGTCCCTACTATTGTGCATCTGTTGCAGATTCTCAGAACATATGTGCTCTACAAATGTTTTATTTCCTTTTGGATGCAGGTATGTGGTTTTATCTATGTAAAATATGTTATGTATAATAAGGAGAGTGTGTATTAATTTTTCTATTCAAAAATCATTTTGATGCACTGAGAGAGAAAGAGGCGACGATTCTCAGAACATATGTGCTCTAAAAAAATTTTATTTCCTTTTGGATGCAGATGCAGGATGCAGAGAGTCAGTTATGCTTGATTAAAACTACCTGATCTCCAAAGTCCACGTTTATAGTCTCTATCAACCACACACAACGCAGAGTTACAGCGGTGCAGTATAGCACCGGCTACATATAAAATTGAGTTCCATTCATCAGATGGACACACTCACGCAAGTCACAAAGAAAACAGGAGCTGCCTCCACTATTCCAGCACCATTTAAACTTTTAACATTTCAACATCATCAAATCACCTATGTTTAGTCTAATAGAGAGACAACTAAAATATACCAAAAACTATTTAGTTCAATCAATTTAAGCTAAATATGATATCCATGATTCTGATTTCTGTGTGTGTGCATCTGCCTGCGTGCGTGCACATGTTGACTCACCCTACTTGTAGAGAAACACCATTGCCACCCTCTCAATTCAAGTGTTTCTGTCAATGACGTTTTGCTTTTGATGTGATTGGTGTGAAGACAAATCCAAATTGCCTTCCCTTTAACTTTTTTTTGGTGTGCCAGGACCATTCACAATTGATCTCACTCAGTTTAGCTAAACACTGATTGGCTAGTATTTTATACTTTTTTATCAAAGGAGGGCAAATGTTCACTGGCTTCCCTTGCAATCAATGCTACAGGCGGCACAATGTCATACTCTTTTTGACCAGACAGCATCAGATAGATAGATACCTACACATACAGAGATAGAGGGGCTCTGTTTCGCTCACTGGGATGCTTTCTCCAGTGATACATTCAGCGTCTTGCGAAATGAAGGAAAATTATTTAAAAAACAGAGACAAAATATACAGTGTTGGAAAAAGTACTCAATAGTCATACTTGAGTAAAAGTAAAGATACCTTAATAGAAAATGACTCAAGTGAAAGTCACCCAGTAAAATAGTACTTTAGTGAAAGTCTAAAAGTATTTGGTTTTAAATATAATTACGTATCAAAAGTAAATGGAATTGCTAAAATCGACTAAAGTATCAAAGGTAAAAGTATAAACCATTTCAAAATCCTTATATTATGCAAACCAGACAGCACAATTTTATTTTTTAAATGTATTGGCGGATAGCCAGGGGCACACCAACATTAATTTGTGTTTAGTGAGTCCGCCAGATCAGAGGCAGTACGGATGACCAGGGATGTTCTCTTGATAGGTGTGTGAATTGGACCATTTTGCTGTCCAAATGTAACGAGTACTTTTGAGTGTCAGGGAAATGTATGGAGTAAAAAGTACTTGTAAAGTATTTCCCTTAATAACTACCTTACACCACTGAAAATGATTTTTTTTTGGGGGGGGGGGGCTGGCTTCCCTTGAAAACCATGAATACACGCCACTGCTTGCTTCATAAATAACTACTCATTGTTTGCAGATCAATAATAAAAATCACGGTTTTTATGCTCTCCACCACAGCCAATATGTAAGGGATCTAATTTCCGGGTTTAATTTTACAGATGCCCGAGTGGAGCAGAATACCTCAAGAGGAGAATCACATTGGTTAAACAGACAAGTATAGGTCTGGATGTCTCAAAGTTCATTGGCTACTGTAGTCTACTAAAACCGTATGCAACAGGGGCGTATTGATTTCGCCGATTCTATTGCAAAACGTTTCTTAAACGGAAGTAAAAAGGAACGAAAACGCGAGGGACCTACCTGAATTTGTCCCCAAAAAAATCTCGTTTTGCTCTGTTTGTTTCCGCAATGAATACGCCCGTCGTGAAATCATGAAACTTGACATTTCAAACAATATGGTAAAATGGAAATCAAAATTGTTATACCAGTGAACGGTTCTAAGCAATATTCCTAGATGTAGGCTAAGCTATGTTAATGTCGTTTATACGGATATACAGTGTCTGGATTAAATCTATATTATATTTTATTTCATAATCCATCAATACCCACTCTCATACAATGTTGATGCATATCCAATTGAATTTATTCACATGGTCAAACAATAACCAATATTTCGTTATGGACTATCCTTGGTAAATGTACAGTACCAGTCAAAAGTTTAAATACAGCTACTCATTCCAGGGTTTTTCTAAAATAAAAATTATACATTGTAGAATAATAGTGAAGACATCAAAACTATGAAATAAAATAGATTTTAGATTCTTCAAAGGAGCCACGCTTTGCCTTTGACAGCTTTTCACACTGTTATAGTTTTCTCCAGTGGTTTGAAATTAATGTACTGTTGACAAGTTAAGTAATTTATTTCAGCAGAGTGCCCTCATGTGGCAGCTACTGCTGTTACCTTGCCAGTCCTTGGTCTGATTTCTGACATTTTCAAGACAAATTGAATTGTTTTGGTCACATGCGCCAAATACAACAGGTGTAGACTTTACTGTGAAATGCTTACCTGCAAGCCCAACAATGCTGAGTTAAAAAGTTTGACAAATATTTGCTAAATAAAAAAGGAAACAGTAATACAATAACGAGGCTATATACAAGGAGTCAATGTGTAGGGATACGAGGTAATTCAGTATGTACATGTAGGTAGGGGTAAGTGACTAGGCAATCAGGATCTTAGTTTACAAAACATTAATAACACCTTCCTAATATTGAGTGCGCTCAGTATTGCCCAGCCTGAATTCATTGGGTCATTAACTCCACAAAGTGTTGAAAATGTTCCACAGGGATGCTGGCCAATGTTGACTCAAATGAATTTTATTTATCTGTTATTTTACCAGGTAAATTGACTGAGAACATGTTCTCATTTGCAGCAATGGCCTGGGGAATAGTTACTGGGGAGAGGAGGGGGATTAATGAGCCAATTGTAAACTGGGGATTATTAGTTGACCGTGATGGTTTGAGGGCCAGATTGGGAATTTAGCCAGGACACCGGGGTTAACACCCCTACTTTAAGTGCCATGGGATCCTTAATGACCTCAGAGACAGGACACCCGTTTAACATCCCGTCCGAAAGACAGCACCCTACACAGGGCAGTGTCCCCAATCACTGCCATGGGGCATTGGGATATTTTAGACCAGAGAAAAGAGTGCCTCCTACTGGCCCTCCAACACCACTTCCAGCAGCATCTGGTCTCTCATCCAGGAACTGACCAGGACCAACCCTGCTTAGCTTCAGAAGCAAGCCAGCAGTGGTATGCTGCTGGCATCCCAGTTGTCAAGTTGGCTGAATGTCCTTTGGGTGGTTGACAATTCTTGATACACACAGGAAACTGTTGAGTGTGAAAAACCCAACAGCAGTTCTTCACACTACCATACCCTGTTCAAAGGCACTTAAATCTTTTGTCTTGCCCATTCACCCTCACCTTACAAAAAATGCGGTTTTGAAACTGTCGTAAAAGTGCAGTAACTTGAATGAGTAGGTGTCCAAACTTTTGACTGGTACTGTGTGTACACACAGACACACTCTCTCTCTAAAGGGGTTCAATGTAAATAGTCCACACTGCCATTTTATTAACAGTTCAGCAGTCTAGTGGCTTGGGGGTAGAAGTTGTTCAGAAGCCTTTTGGTCCCAGACTTGGCGTTCCGGTACCGCTTGCCATGCGGTAGCAGAGAAAACAATCAATGGCTTGGGTGGCTCAAGTCTTTGATCATTTTAAGGGGCTTCCTCTGATAATGCGTGGTATAGAGGTCCTGGGTGGCAGGGAGTTATGCCCTAGTGATGTACTGGGCCGTACGCACTACCCCTGTAGCGCCTTGCGATCAGATGCCGAGCAGTTGCCATACCAAGCGGTGATGGAGCCAGTGAAGATGCTCTCAATGATGCAGCTGTATAACTTTGAGGATCGGAGGGCCTATGTCAAATCCACAGCAGCCCTGTCAATGTGAATGGGGGCGTGTTCAGCCCTCCATTTCCTGTATTCCACAATAAAGCTCCTTTGTCTTGCCCATGTTGAGGGAGAGAGGTTATTGTCCTGGCACCACACTATTTTGATTGACTTTAATTTATTTGGCATAATTAATGTATCTTTGCTTTGCACACAGATTTAAAAAAAAAAATCTGTTTATAAGACGGACTTGTATTTTCAGCAAAACAAGGAATTACTTGCACTCATATTATTCATTTTATTAAGACGAACCATTAAATACACATTATTTACAACCATGAAATGTTACAGAAATCTGAATATCAAATAAACAAAATGTGAAACAAAACAAAATGTGAAACAAAAAAAGCAATGGTCCAATACAAGAAAGCAAAGCAATCGACAAATAAAGTACATAGGAATAATATCGTCTTTGAAGGTGAGTCAACCATATGCATACTTGTCTGTTAAACTTCTGTCATTTGGAGTCATTTGTCCACTCAACTTCATTAACAGTTTAACAATAAGGCCAGCCTATTGAGAAAAAGAGAAGCACATGAATAACAAATTTCATGTAATATTGCCCAGATTGAACTCTAAAGTTAGCGTACAGCTCTACGGTTAACATTTTCTTACAAATCATACAAACTGCACTGATCTCCAGGCTACAACACATGATTCAAGATAATCACAGGTACATCCATTGGAATGACTTGGGGAAGGTCCTACATTTACCTGTTTGGTGTGCACAATGAAGTTCATCTTGTTTTCCAGACTGTGAATCTGGAAGTACTGATCAGCGTGCCCGAGCTGCCACATGAAAGAGCCATACTCCAGACTGATAAGAAGGACCTACACAGTAGAACATATGCACAAGTATCAGTAAAAGAGGGCATTTTTACATGAACGTGTAAAAAAAATATACAAAGCTTTTAAAATCAATACTTTTGAGGCCCTCTTTCTATATTTAGATATTTACATCCATGCTTACTTTGTGACCAGTAGATAAGAATGTATTTGTATTTATTAGGGATCCCCATTAGCTGCTGCATTGGCAGCAGCTACTCTTCCTGGGGTCCAAACACATTAATGCACTTGCATTACATATGAAAAAAAAGATAAAACAGTACATCATAACATTTATTACACCACTACATATCTACAATACGCATAATACCACAATGTACGTGTGTGTAGATGCGTGTGCTAGCGTTTGTGTATCTCTTCACAGTCCCGCTGTTCTATAAGGTGTATTTTTATGTTTTAAAAAATCCTATTCTACTGCTTGCATCAGTTACCTGATGTGGAATAGAGGTCCATGTAGTCATGGCTCTATGTTGTACTGTGCGCCTCCCATTGTCTATTCCCCGACTTGGGGATTGTGAAGAGACCTCTGGTGGTATGTCTTGTGGGGTATGCATGGGTGTCTGAGCTGTGTGCTAGTAGATTAAACAGACAGCTCTAAGCATTCAGCTTAAGTATGTTTCTGAAGTATGTTTCATGCATTTTAGTATACTATTGTATTCTGTATACTGCATGGTTAAACAAGGTTCTCTCCAGTGATGTAAAATAATAAAGTAAAATAACTTGAAAGTACTACTTCAGTCATTTTTTGGGGTATCTGTACTTTACTATTTCTATTTTTGGCTACTTCACTACATTCCTAAAGAAAAGTATCTACTTTACTCCATACATTTTCCCTGACACCCAAAAGTACTCATTACATTTTGAATGCTTAGAGGGACAGGAAAATGGTCTAATTCACACAATTATCAAGAGAATATCCCTGGTCATCTATACTGCCTGGCACTCACGAAAAACATGCTTTGTTTGTAAATTATGTCTGAGGGTTGCAGCATGTCCCTGGCTATCCATAAAATAAAAATATAAACAAGAAAATGGTGCTGTCTGGTTTGCAATGATTTATACTTTTACTTTTGATACTTAAGTGTGTTTAAAACTAAATACTTTAGACTACTCAAGTAGTATTTTACTGGGTGAGTTTTACTTCAGTCATTTTCTATTAAGGTACCTTTACTTTTTCCACCATTGGTTTTCTCTGTATACATATACTCTGGTCCCAACAAACAAATAGCCCCAGGGCACCTTGGTCTCCATGTTCATGAGGTGCAGGCCCTTGGTGTTGACACCCACGAAGACGCGGATTACTTTGTGGTTGCTGGAGCTAGCCTTGGTGAAGACCTGGCCCGTGAAGAAGGCAGCACCATATGTTGGGATGTCCCAGCAGTTCTGCAGGAAGAGCCTCTGGAGGTGGTGCATCTCTTTGCTCACACCCTCACTCATACTGAGGTTCTGTGGCAGAAAAGAGGAAGTAAGGGTCAGAGTTTGACCCCACAGATAAATGTATATTACACAAAAACTAAATAATGAAAATAAACCTGACCTTATACTCATGAAGAATCCTGTTTGTCCAATGATGCGCTTTGCTTTTCACCTTGGATATCGGGACAATAGATTTCAGGTTTTCCTCACTGTTGAAAACAAAACAATTACAGTTATGTCAATAGTATATCATATTATCACAGGTTTATGTACTGTACCTTATCTACAAATACCATACCAAGATTTCACCAGTTTTAAAGAAGAGTATTATGCTAAATTGATTCAATTCAGGTACTGATTTAAGATATTTACTTAAGGAAACCCTGCTTGTGCTTCTTGCTCTCATAGTTTCCATAGATGATCTGCAGCAGAAGGCTGGCCAGGGTGATCAGCTTGCTGTCCGGGGAGGGGAAGAAGCCCTTGAGGAGGCAGTGTCTGGCCTCGTCAAACAGGATCAGGATGGACAGGGGGTCCTCAATCTGGGGGAGAAGATTCAAGCCAATAATGGATGGATTAACTTGAACAGAGTTGAGAAACACTGATCTAATCAATATTCAATATCCCAAATCCGTGCTTTACAGATGCAGAATTTCCCCAAGGGGATAATAAAGTTTATCAAAATCAAATCGGTTACAAACCTTTTTCTCAATGTCGAGGGGCAGACGGACATCTCTACGGAGGAAGAGCTGTGGGTTCTCCCTCTGGGGGTCCAGGACAGTGAGGTCAGTGACGATCTCGGTCCAGATACGCAGGTGCTGCAGGGGCTTGTGGTAGGGCTTCAGCTGCAGGTCTGATGGAAGACAAGACACAGAAACACACAAAGGGTATAATAAGCACAGGTAGCCTGGAAATGAGATACTACAAATACAAGCATATACTACCTAAGCCTAGATATTGTGGCGGCCATTTTTAATCTGTGTATGTGTGACTCACTGAGATTCTCAGAGCAAATCCAGATGGTGAAGTACTGCTGGGTGTCCTTGGAGAGCCGCATGCCCTCCATGATCTGCTGCACTGATGTGTTGTTCCCGTGCTTCAGCTCCACCGAGCGGTACGAGCCATCCATGCGGTAGATGCGCACCTTCTCGTACTGCAGAAGGAAAACACTGTTTTTTGTATACATTTCTAAACTTAATCAAAGCCTTTGTCAAGTCTGTTGGAATAGCATACATGCACACACACTTCACACTCACTGGTTTGTTATTGGCTTGCTGTAGGAGTTTCACTGTCTCCTCCCATTCGTTCTGCTTGTTCTCTTCACAGATTTGCATGGGCGATCTCTTTTGCTGATCCTCTATGTGCTAATAAATACAAGTAAGCAAAGTTACTTTCTAACTGCTACTTAATACTGGAAACATATTGAAGTCCTAAACTATGATGTTCCACTGGTACCAGCACAGTATGTGGCCATCATGCAAATAGGATGGAGGATATACTGTTTTCAACCAGGCTTCTCCAGTTCAGGTCTTGGAGAGATACTGGGTGTGCAGGCTTTTATTCCAGCACAGCAGAGTAGCCTAGTGGTGGACTAGTAACTGGAAGGTTGTAAGTTCAAACCCCCGAGGCACAAATCTGTCATTCTGCCCCTGAACAGGCAGTTAACCCACTGTTCCTAGGCTGTCATTGAAAATAAGAATTTGATCTTAACTGACTTGCCTAGTTAAATAAAGGTCAAATAAATGAAGGTGTTGAATTGGGAATTAACCCTAACCCTTGGGAACTAACCCTAACTTCACGTCCACACCCTGGCTGAAGTCTAACCCTAGTCATAACCTTAGCCATAAGAGAAAGACTATTTTCACGCCATTTCGATACCGAAGTTACTTTTTCATAAGTTAGCAAAACTTAGGCAGCAGGTTAGGATAACTAATGTAGCAGATTAGGAGTATGAGGTTAACATTAAGAAAAGGGTTAGGTTTAGCAACCCCCGTCTCAGTCTTACCCGGTCTATCTCAGGATGCTGGAGCAGAAGCTGTACTATCTGTGAGTGGCCCCCTCCAGCAGCAAAGTGCAGCGGGGAGCTCAGCTGGCCATTCAGCAGGTTGGGGTTACAGTTTCCCTTCTCCAGCAGTAGCTTGGTCGCCTCCACTTTACCATACCTACATTCAAAACAACACCAAAGTTAGACTCTTATTTGACGATAGCTGTTCGATTAAAAAAAAAAAAAATAGAAACGTTATTGTCCGTAGAGGACTTAACATTTACTTTAGGGACTTGGTTTACAATCTGGGATTTGTTTTTCAGCAAAATGGCAGCCCCGCCACTTGTTTTGGTCTACACCTGTGCTAAAACACAACATCCCTCGTATAAGACGTACCAGCAGGCGTAATGGATGGGGGCCCAGTGGTCGCTGTCCAGCTGTTTGACTGAGAAGCCACTTTCCAGGAGCTTGGTGAGCAGCTCTGTGTCGCCTTCACAGGCACTGCGGTGGAGGGGAAAGTCATCCACCCACTGACGCTCCCTAGGGAGGAGACAGAGAATAGGCCCATTGAAATCACTGACTTCACAATGTCATAAAGCATTTGAAAAGGCCCAAACTCCAGAGAATGCCAGACAGAATTTGGCTTGATTGAGGTTGCCTGGTGCAATGGAACAGATGGAATTGTCCCAAATGGGCAAATGTTGCCCATTTGGCACTTCAGACATGCTCAAACTATTTGAAGGAAAACATATACTATTTGAACCCTGTTCTGGAAAATGCATGAAGTTGTTTTGAAGTAAAATTTTGGGATGCTCACTCACTTGTCCTCTGTCACACTGTTAGATCCGTGCTGCCACTTTTCTCTCTTAGGGATCTGGATTTTAGAGTAATCCGGAGCACCAAGGCCAAAGTAAGGGTTGATGATAACTTTGTCCACCTAGAAATGGCAAAAATAGAGAGGATACATAAACACTAGTTTATGTTCAAATATTTTGATGATGATACAAATAATTACTGTGTAAAATAAAAGTATATCAGTGCAGGGCTAAAACAAAAATGTGAACTGTCTTGTAAGTCATCCCTCAGGAGAGGATAAGGATTGGAAAAAACACTATCATTAAAGACAAATTGGTTAAAGTAAATTGTGATGAATAAAAAATATATATACCAGTTTCATTTAAAGACCAAAAAAATTACAGCTGTGCCATATAGATTGCAAAATAGTGGGGAAGAGATTGTTTTGACGTACCGATTCCATAGCACATGGATTATGAACTGATCCGTAAAACAAAGCTGTACTCAAAACTTTGAATTTTTCCATTTAAATGATTATACAAAATTCTTGCAACCTATAGAATGTTATATATATGGGGGATACAACCTTCCCAGCTCTGCAGATTATGCTACAAAGAGACAGAGTCATTAGATCATTTATTTTGGTAATGTCTATATGTAGCTTGTTTTTGGTCACAGGTCCAGGAATGGCTGAAGAATTGTCAAATTTACCTGGAGCTAACGCTGCAGATAGCAATACTGGGTGATTTGAAAAGTCACAGTCAGCTAATCAATAATGTAATAATAATTTTAGCAAAAACGTTTATCTTGAAATGTACAATCTGTAGAAACTATGAGAATATAAAGGTTCAGAACTTTTGTTAAGCTTCACAGCACAGTTGAAAAATATATGGCAAATAGAAATCCAATATGGATGGTGTTAAGAGATAAATGGGAGGAGTTGAATGGAGCTGAAGGGTGTAACTAATAATAACACGATAACAAATGTAAAATATACTGCGTATGTAAAATGTATAAAGGTTCAGATCTTTTGTGAATCAGCAGTTAAAAATATATGGCGAATCAAACTGGGTGGACATCAGAAATAAGTAGATTAGATTAGATTAGATTAGATTAATAGATAGACAGACAGACAGACAGACAGACAGACAGACAGACAGACAGACAGACAGACAGACAGACAGACAGACAGACAGACAGACAGACAGACAGACAGACAGACAGACAGACAGACAGACAGACAGACAGACAGATAGATTGTATGTATGTATGTATGTATGCATGCATGCATGTATGTATGCATGTGTATGTAAACTCAGCAAAAAAAATAAACGTCCTCTCACTGTCAACTGCATTTATTTTCAGCAAACTTAACATGTGTAAATATTTGTATGAACATAACAAGATTCAACAACTGTGACATAAACTAAACAATTTCCACAGACATGTGACTAACAGAAATTGAATAATATGTCCCTGAACAAAAGGGGGGGGTCAAAATCCAAAGTAACAGTAGTGCAGCTCATCTCCTCCTCATGAACTGCACCAGATTTGCCAGTTCTTGTTGTGAGATGTTACCCCACTCTTCCACCAAGGCACCTGCAAGTTCCAGGGAGAATGGCCCTAGCCCTCACCCGCCAATCCAACAAGGTCCCAGACGTGCTCAATGGGATTGAGATCCGGGCTCTTTCACTGACCATGGCAGAACACTGACATTCCTGTCTTATAGGAAATCACGAACAGAACGAGCAGGTTGCATTGTCTGGTGGCATGCTGGAGGGTCATGTCAGGATGGGCCTGCAGGAAGGTTACCACATGAGGGAGGAGGAAGTCTTCCCTGTAATGCACAGCGTTGAGATTGCCTGCAATGACAAGAAGCTCAGTCCGATGATGCTGTGACACACCGCCCCAGACCATGACAGACCCTCCACCTCCAGAGTACAGGCCTCATTCCTTTGACGATAAACACGAATCCAACCATCACCCCTGATAAGACAAAACGGCAACTCATCAGTGAAGAGCAATTTTTGCCAGACCGGTCTGGTCCATTGACAGTGGGTTTGTGCCCATAGGCGACGTTGTTGCCGGTGATGTCTGGTGAGGACCTGCCTTACAACAGGCCTACAAGCCCTCAGTCCAGCCTCTCTCAGCCTATTATGCGTTCCTGGTGTAACTCGGGCAGTTGTTGTTGCCATCCTGTACCTGTCCCGCAGGTGTGATGTTCAGATGTACCGATCCTGTGCAGGTGTTGCTACACGTGGTCTGCCACTGTGAGGATGATCAGCTGTCCGTCCTGTCTCCGTGTAGCGCTGTCTTAGGTGTCTCACATTATGGACATTGCGATTTCCTGCCCTGGCCACATCTGCAGTCTTCATGCCTCCTTGCAGCATGCCTAAGACACATTCACGCAGATGAGCAGGGATCCTGAGCATCTTTCTTTTGGTATTTTTCAGAGTCCTTGTGACCTTAATTGCCTACCGTCTGTAAGCTGTTAGTGTCTGAAAGACCGTTCCACAGGTGCATGTTCATTAATTGTTTATGGGTCATTGAACAAGCATGGGAAACAGAGTTCAAACCCTTTAAATGAAGATATGTGAAGTTATTTGGATTTTTACAAATTATCTTTGAAAGACAGGGTCCTGAAAAAGGGACGTTTCTTTTTTTGCTGAGTTTAGATATGTTGAGAGAAGAGAGTGCCAAGAGTGTGCAAAACTGTCATCAAGGCAAAGGGTGGCTACTTTGAAGAATCTCAAATATAAAATATTTGGATTTGTTTAACACTTTTTTGGTTACTACATGATTCCACATGTGTTATTTCATAGATTTGATGACTTCACTATTATTCTACAATTTAGAAAATAGTACAAATAAAGAAAAACCCTTGAATGAGTCCAAACTTATGACTGGTACTGTATATATTTATAAATAAATACATATATATATGGGGGATTGAAAATGATGTAGACAATTACATTGATGGAAGCTACAATCTATCTGTAAAGCTGATCTACCCCCTAAAAATAAAAAATAAAAAAAACAGTATGTGGGCAAAGGGCACTCACCCGGTTGGTATACTGCAAGTCTGAGCCGTAGAGAGGGTTCTGAATGCACATGTCAGCCTTCTCCAGTGACAGCATCTTGCTCTTGATCTCCAAGGCAGTGTAACCCATGTGCAAACCCCCGTCACTGGGTTTGCCCTCTCTGATGTAGGCAGGGTTACTCACGTTGGTCTTGACTCGGTCCGCGGGCGTGGGCCGGAACAGAGCTGGAACGGCGTGAGGCATGGTGTGCTGCTCTGCCAGCCACCTGGATAAGGCATGTGACAAGTTCAAAGGTCAAAGTTTAGTAGGATGACGTTCTGGTAAGGTTAACCAATGTCTCTGTGGTGGGTGAATTATCTACTATGTGCCACTCACTGCACTGTAAATCGCTTTAAATATATTTTGTTATTCCCAATCCCAACTCCGCGGACACCACAAACTCACAGGAGGCTGGAAGCAGCACAACGACAGTCACAGTGCAGCGGGGTAAAGTGCCTTGCTCAAGGGCACAACAGTAGTGGATAGTGTTAATGATCTGAAACCAGCAGCCCTTCAGTAACCAATCTAGTTCCCCACTTTTTTCATTGTCCGGCCCGAGAATTAAACCAACAACCTTCCTGTTACCGGTCCACCTCTCTTACCTCTGGGCTACCTACCGACCCTGAAGTGGCCTAAATACAACAGACATGCAGATGGTACAGTAAGTGATGCTACCATATACAGTGATTTTCAGCTCTCTGATACACACCCAAAACAGTAAGTCACACTGGATCAGGGTGCCTGCTAAATGACTTCAATATGAAATCATAGACAAAGACTTACTTGTCCAAGGCCAGGAGGATCTTTGAGGTGATGGGGGAGAAGTGAGGACTGGTCTCGCTACACACACGTATGATATCCTGCAGGCAGTAAAAACTGGGGCTACCAGGGCTGTAGATAGGCTTGCTGTTATCTGTTCAGAAAGACCAGTAAGCAGCACACAACAATAAAAAAAACATTGCTAGCTAAACTATATTATTAGGAATGGTTAAAAAAGTACACCAGACAAAAGTGGACTAACACTTTCACTTACAGTGGGGTCCGGAATTATTGTATCCCTCGATAAAGGATCAAAAAATATGTTTTTTATATAGTATTAAATAATACAAATACTGAGCTATATTGTATGCAAAATATATATATATATATATATATTAGTTTATACTAATACAATTGCTAATACAATATTTGTTTAACAAATAATAAAAAGATGCATCAAAAGCCAATAATTTTGATGTATGCTTGGGATTATTGTCTTGCTGGAAAATCAACTTGCAGACAAGTTTCAGCCTCCTGAACCTGGTCATATGACACGAAAATAAAGGTCTTTGGCCATGCACACCAGTGGTGGATTTGGCCTTAGAGAGAACAATGCATAGACAGAAGATTCCTCATCCTAAATGTTAAATATGGTGGATGATCTTTGATGTCATGGGGCTATTTTGCACTTGATAAGGTCAACGGCATCGTGAACTACCAAGTGCCAGGACATTTGAGCCAAAAACCTGGTTGCCTCTCCCAGCAGGCTGAAACTTGGCCAAAAGTGGATCTTCCAGCAAGACAATAACCCCAAGCACACATCAAAATCCACAAAGAAATGGTCAATTGATCACAAAGTCAACCTTTTGCAATGGCAATCCTATTCTCCAGAATTGAACCCCATTGAAAACTTTTCTTTTGAATTAAAGGAAGCAGTCCATAAGCGCAGGCAAAGGATATCTAGAATCTGGAAAGATTCTGCATGGAGGAAGGGTCTAAGATCCCTCCAAATGTCTTCTCCAATCTCAAAAAAAAACATTTTAGAAAAAGGCCCAGTGTCATGGTCCTCGCAAGGGGCGGGTGCTGGAGTATAGAAAACAGCAGATCCAATAATTCTGACCCCATCTTTGAGATTATTATTTTATTATTATTAATTCTTAAACAAAATCTATTTATCTGAGTAATTTGTATTAGTATAAAATAATAACATGTTTCCTTTTTTTTAGCATACATATACAGTGGGGCAAAAAAGTATTTAGTCAGCCACCAATTGTGCAAGTTCTCCCACTTAAAAAGATGAGAGAGGCCTGTAATTTTCATCATAGGTACACTTCAACTATGACAGACAAAATGAGAAGAAAAAAATCCAGAAAATCACATTGTAGGATTTTTTATGGTTTTTTTTGCAAATTACGGTGGAAAATAAGAATTTGGTCAATAAACTTTTGTTATCTCAATACTTTGTTATATACCCTTTGTTGGCAATGACAGAGGTCAAACGTTTTGTGTTATTCTTCACAAGGTTTTCACACACTGTTGCTGGTATTTTGGCCCATTCCTCCATGCAGATCTCCTCTAGAGAAGTGATGTTTTGGGGCTGTTGCTGGGCAACACGGACTTTCAACTCCCTCCAAAGATTTTCTATGGGGTTGAGATCTGGAGACTGGCTAGGCCACTCCAGGACCTTGAAATGCTTCTTACGAGGCCACTCCTTCGTTGCCCGGGCGGTGTGTTTGGGATCATTGTCATGCAGAAAGACCCTGCCAAGTTTCATCTTCAAAGCCCTTGCAGATGGAGGGAGGGGTTTTCACTCAAAATCTCACGATACATGGCCCCATTCATTCTTTCCTTTACACGGATCAGTCGTCCTGGTCCCTTTGCAGAAAAACAGCCCCAAAGCATGATGTTTCCACCCCCATGCTTCACAGTAGGTATGGTGTTCTTTGGATGCAACTCAGCATTCTTTGTCCTCCAAACACGACGAGTTGAATTTTTACCAAACAGTTCTATTTTGGTTTCATCTGACCATACGGCATTCTCTCAATCTTCTTCTGGATCATCCAAATGCTCTCTAGCAAACTTCAGACGGGCCTGGACATGTACTGGCTTATGCAGTGGGACACGTCTGGCACTGCAGGATTTGAGTCCCTGGCGGCGCAGTGTGTTACTGATGGTAGGCTTTGTTACTTTGGTCCCAGCTCTCTGCGGGTCATTCACTAGGTCCCTCCGTGCGGTTCTGGGATTTTTGCTCACCGTTCTAGTGATCATTTTGACCCCACAGGGTGAGATCTTGTGTGGAGCCCCAGATCTAGGGAGATTATCAGTGGTCTTGTATGTCTTCCATTTCCTAATAATTGCTCCCACAGTTGATTTCTTCAAACCAAGCTGCTTACGTATTGTAGATTCAGTCTTCCCAGCCTGGTGCAGGTCTACAATTTTGTTTCTGGTGTCCTTTGACAGCTCTTTGGTCTTGGCCATAGTGGAGTTTGGAGTGTGACTGTTTGAGGTTGTGGACAGGTGTCTTTTATACTGATAACAAGTTCAAACAGGTGCCATTAATACAGATAGCGAGTGGAGGACAGAGGAGCCTCTTAAAGAAGAAGTTACAGGTCTGTGAGAGCCAGAAATCTTGCTTGTTTGTAGGTGACCAAATACTTATTTTCCACCATAATTTGCAAATAAATTAATTAAAAATCCTACAATGTGATTTTCTGGATTTTTTCTCCTAATTTTGTCTGTCATAGTTGAAGTGTACCTATGATGAAAATTACAGGCCTCTCTCAACTTGCACAATTGGTGGCTGACTAAATACTTTTTTGCCCCACTGTAGCTCAGTATTTACATACTTTATTTTATTGTCTTTTTCTTGCTAATCTTTATCAAGGGATCCAATAACTCCGGTCCCTACTGTATATAACTAAAGAGCATTTATACCATTTCTAATCATTTATACGCCTTTATGTGTTAGTGGCAAGTCCTACCTTTGACATTGACTGGCACAATAAAGAGTTAGTGGCAAGTCCTACCTTTGACATTGACTGGCACAATAAAGAGGGAGACCTCTTTCCCTTCTTTGTCAACATCGAGAGGGAATTTCCTCATGTGCACCACACGCTTTCCTGTGATGAACAACAGGATCAGTGCTTTGACACAATTTGTTATTTCAAATGTCTTTCTACTCTTCATAAATATTTTACATTAACAAACGATTCACATCCAAACCTGGAAAGATACCATAACTACAGAAAAGTAGCAAAGATGTATTTATTTACCAATAAAACCCTGGTTATTAGATATGGGTTTAGTCATTTCGTCTACATAATCCAAAATGGATCTGGCTGTGTCCCCACTCGCTTGGATTTTGGTCGCCAGTAAGACTTTCTTCCGTTTCTTCTCTTTTCCTTCCAAAGGAACTTCTATCAACAGGATCTAAAGGATGGGTAATAGGGTTACACATGTTGATGGGGAACATAAACTGAACGAGAAATACATTTCTGAAATCAAACCATAAGCTAAAAAATTGTAATTGGCCATGAACAATATTTGGGTTAAAGTAAAATTATATTGAAGCGGATTTGGGGTTGATGTTATGGAAATATTTGTATATTTCTTATTTAACCTTTATTTAACTAGATACAGTGCCTTGCGAAAGTATTCGGCCCCTTGAACTTTGCGACCCTTTGCCACATTTCAGGCTTCAAACATAAAGATATAAAACTGTATTTTTTTGTGAAGAATCAACAACAAGTGGGACACAATCATGAAGTGGAACGACATTTATTGGATATTTCAAACTTTTTTAACAAATCAAAAACTGAAAAATTGGGCGTGCAAAATTATTCAGCCCCCTTAAGTTAATACTTTGTAGCGCCACCTTTTGGTGCGATTACAGCTGTAAGTTGCTTGGGGTATGTCTCTATCAGTTTTGCACATCGAGAGACTGAATTTTTTTCCCATTCCTCCTTGCAAAACAGCTTGAGCTCAGTGAAGTTGGATGGAGAGCATTTGTGAACAGCAGTTTTCAGTTCTTTCCACAGATTCTCGATTGGATTCAGGTCTGGACTTTGACTTGGCCATTCTAACCTGGATATGTTTATTTTTGAACCATTCCATTGTAGATTTTGCTTTATGTTTTGGATCATTGTCTTGTTGGAAGACAAATCTCCGTCCCAGTCTCAGGTCTTTTGCAGACTCCATCAGGTTTTCTTCCAGAATGGTCTTGTATTTGGCTCCATCCATCTTCCCATCAATTTTAACCATCTTCCCTGTCCCTGCTGAAGAAAAGAAGGCCCAAACCATGATGCTGCCACCACCATGTTTGACAGTGGGTATGGTGTGTTCAGGGTGATGAGCTGTGTTGCTTTTACGCCAAACATAACGTTTTGCATTGTTGCCAAAAAGTTCAATTTTGGTTTCATCTGACCAGAGCACCTTCTTCCACATGTTTGGTGTGTCTCTCAGGTGGCTTGTGGCAAACTTTAAACAACACTTTTTATGGATATCTTTAAGAAATGGCTTTCTTCTTGCCACTCTTCCATAAAGGCCAGATTTGTGCAATATACGACTGATTGTTGTCCTATGGACAGAGTCTCCCACCTCAGCTGTAGATCTCTGCAGTTCATCCAGAGTGATCATGGGCCTCTTGGCTGCATCTCTGATCAGTCTTCTCCTTGTATGAGCTGAAAGTTTAGAGGGACGGCCAGGTCTTGGTAGATTTGCAGTGGTCTGATACTCCTTCCATTTCAATATTATCGCTTGCACAGTGCTCCTTGGGATGTTTAAAGCTTGGGAAATATTTTTGTATCCAAATCCGGCTTTAAACTTCTTCACAACAGTATCTCGGACCTGCCTGGTGTGTTCCTTGTTCTTCATGATGCTCTCTGTGCTTTTAACGGACCTCTGAGACTATCACAGTGCAGGTGCATTTAAACGGAGACTTGATTACACACAGGTGGATTGTATTTATCATCATTAGTCATTTAGGTCAACATTGGATCATTCAGAGATCCTCACTGAACTTCTGGAGAGAGTTTGCTGCACTGAAAGTAAAGGGGCTGAATAATTTTGCACGCCCAATTTTTCAGTTTTTGATTTGTTAAAAAAGTTTGAAATATCCAATAAATGTCGTTCCACTTCATGATTGTGTCCCACTTGTTGTTGATTCTTCACAAAAAAATACAGTTTTATATCTTTATGTTTGAAGCCTGAAATGTGGCAAAAGGTCGCAAAGTTCAAGGGGGCCGAATACTTTCCCAAGGCACTGTAAGTCAGTTAAGAACAAATTCTTCTTTACAATGACGACCTACACGGGCCAAACCCTCCCCTAACCCGGCTGACGCTGGGCCAATTGTGTGCTGCCTTATGGGACTCCCGATCACGGCCGGTTGTAATACAGCCCGGGATCAAACCCAGGTCTGTAGTGATGCCTGTAGCACTGCCTTAGACCACTGTGCCACTCAGGATCAAGCCACAAACCAGAACTATGAACTTCCAAGGAGCTTTGCAAAACTGAGCCTCCTTACACTAAATGTACTAATAAAGGCATTGACACTTTGCATTAACCATAGTCTGCTACTCGCAGTGTAACTTAAATGTGTATATGAAATGTGCATACCACTTCTGAAACCAATGTAACAAATTCAGGAGGTAGCCCAGACTGGGACACAAACTCAGTACTCCGCGACTGTCATTCCAAACCCTTGCTGTTATGCAAAGAGATCCTAACCTCTGGATGAGGTTGCGAGATGTTGCATGGTCGCTACTGTATCATATGAAATATACTGTAGTCTTACCTCATAGGCTTTAGCCCGATATTCCTTAGAGCTCAGACTGACTTGATTCTTTGGACGAATGACAGCAACAAACACATCTTCCAAGTTGTCTTGGTTGCCCATGGCGTTGACTGGCCTTCAATCCCTTTCAAGCATCCTACATAAGGACTGATTTATGAGGAATGTGAGGAGCTCCATGCCTGAAATGTTACAAATAATACATCAGAATCTAATTGGGAGACAGCAAAACGTGATTATTCTATTAATAATCTATATTCTATTGTAGAGTGTCTTTTAATTATTAAAAAATAGGCTAGGCTATTACACATTATATGGTTCTCATCACTGATCAATCTTGAAAAGACAAGACTTAAATTGTTAACTTGAAATTAATTACTTCATATCTACGATCACATAGGCTGTTACTTTAACGCATTAAAATTAAATAGCATAATGATAGTAACACAATTATGGCGAAAATCTTTTCAAAAGGCAAATTTGATTGCGTTCAAAAGTCGAAAGTTATGTCACAACAACAGTCACGCCCCGGAAACCAAGCATACTGTTGCCTTCCTCTAGAAGACTGCTGATATCACATACAGTATAAAATACAACATGAAAAGTACTATGGGGCACGAATTTTAATTTGAGGTACATTGTGTCCTTTGAAGTAAATGTGAAACTTTACGTCAGATAACTTGAAGACTTGGGTATCGCACTGTTACGTTTTGAGAAACGTTTTCAAACATACCTGAAATTATGATCTATCACAAACTTCAAAAAGTATAAATTGTCGGTGTTTTCATTTTCCCGGGTGTAATAAGGCATAGACACGCAGTAACAATAAACTCGGCAAACTTATAAACAGATATTTGTGCGTTTCCTAAAAGCATAACATCGGTTGCCGACCACAGCAAGTGAAATGGAAGAGAGGCACTGCGCCTATACTGACTAGTTTTGACAACAGGGAACTCTGCTGGTCGGGTGGACTTAGTGCGCATATTTTTCTTCTGAAAATGTAGACAGATGGAAATAAATTAAACAGAAATCAAATCGGATGTGAAAGTAATTTGCTTTGGTATGAAATAAGGCCAAGTGACTTTTGACTCATAACTTTTGTTCTGAATTAATTTGATTGCATTCAGGCAATCCTGGTATAAATTGTGAGTAAGGGCATGTTTCCAAATATTTGTATATTAAATAGTCAATTCCAGGTACATTTTTGCTAGTTTCAGATTATGTATGGCAGGTGTTCCAAACCTTTTTTTACACAGGGCACCCTTTTCACATTTGAATCAAACACCAGGTTGATTTTGTTTAATATGAGGGACCTATGATTTTTTTTAAAGACTAATTCCCTGCAATTATACCAAGTTTAACAAGACGCATGATATATTTTAGGTAGGCTATTTGTGATAATAATGAGGTTAATAGATAAGGAAAATAAAGTCTAGACCCAATTTCCACAAATCTTATTTTGCTACCAAGTGTTTTAGTGTGATAATTTACATGCACCCTCAACTGAATTATACATATTATCTTACAGAAAGTGCTTTAATCAATTAATAGTCACCTATTGTGCAAGATTACTTCCCAAAGTCTAATTTCTTTGACTCCTCGACTTTAGGTCGTAGCTCCGTTTCTGAATATCAGAGACAAACAAAAGAGAATAGTGAATGGCGGCAAATGTTTTACTTTTAAACTCGGACAAAACAGAAATGTTAGTTCTAGGTCCCAAGAATCAAAGAGATATGCTGATTGATCTGACAATTAATTCTGATGGTTCAGTCGTCTCAAATAAAACTGTGAAGGACCTCTGCGTTACTCTGGACCCTGATCTTTCTTTTGACAAACATATCAAGAATATTTCAAGTGCAGCTTTTTTCCATTTTCATAACACTGCAAAAATCTGAAACTGTTTGTCCCAAAATTATGTAGAAAAGCTAAACCATGCTTTTGTCACTTATAGATTAGACTGCTGCAATGCTCTACTCTCCGGCTACCTGGATCAAGCACTAAATAAACTCCAGTTAGTGATAAATACAGCTACTGATATCTTGACTAGAATCAAACAAAGATATCATATTACTCCACTGCTAGCCTCGCTACACCGGCTTCCTGTTATGGCTACGGTTGACTTCAAGGTTTTACTGCTAAACTACAAAGCATTCAATGGATTTGCTCCAACCTATCTCTCCGATTTAGTCCTGCTGTACATACCTACAAGTACGCTACATGGTCACAAGACGCAGGCCTCCTTATTGTCCCTAGAATTTCTAAGCAAACATGCTGGAGCCAGGGCCTTCTCCTATAGAGCTTCATTTTTACGGAATGGTCTGTCTATTCATGTGAGAGACGCAGACTTTACTGAAGACTCATCTCTTCAGTAGGTCCTATGAATGAATGTAGTCTGGCCCAGGGGTGCGAAGGTGTATGGCAAGGCACTGATTGGACGAACCGCCCTTGCTGTCTCTGCCTGGCCGTCTCCCTTTTTCCCACTGGGACTTTCTGCCTCAGACCCTATTATGGAGGCTGATTCACTGGCTTACTAGTGCTCTTCCATGCCGTCCCTAGGAGGGCTGCGTCATGTCAGGCTTTTTTCCGCTATACTCGACTTGAGTGGGATGAGTCACTGACATGATCTTCCTGTCTGGTTTTGCACCCCCTCGGGTCGTGTGGTGGAGGAGAACTTTGTGGACTATACTCAGCCTCATCTCAGGGCAGTAAATTGGTGGTCTGTTGATATCCTTCTCTTGGTGTGGGGGCTGTACTTTGGCAAAGTGGGAGGGTTTATATTCTGCCTGGTTGGCCCTGTCCAGGGGTATCATCGGACAGGGCCACAGTGTCCCCCGACCCCGTCTCAGCCTCCAGTAGCTATGCTGCTATAGTCTATGTGCCAGGGGGCTCGGGTCAGTCTGTCCTATCTGGTGAAATTTTGCTACCTTGTACCAGACCTGCTGTATTTCACCCTCACCTGCTGTCTCAACCTCTGAATGCTCAGCTATGAAAAACCAACTGATATTTACTCCTGAGTTGCACCATCTACAACCACTGTGATTATTATTTAACCCTGCTTGTCATCTATGAACATTTGAACATTGATCTGGCCTTAATGGCCATCCACTCTTATAATATCCACCCGGCACAGCCTGGCCACCCCTCAAAGCCTGGTTCCTCTCTAGGTTTCTGGGCTTTCTAGGGAGTTATTCCTAGGCACCATGCTTCTACATCTGCATTGCTCACAGTTTTTTTTTTTTTTTTTACTTTATTGAACTAGGCAAGTCAGTTAAGAACAAATTCTTATTTACAATGACAGCCTACGGGGGAACACTGGGTTAGCTGCCTTGTTCAGGGGTAGAATGACAGATTTTTCCCTTGTCAGCTCAGGGATTCGATCCAGCAAACTTTCGGTTACTGGCCCAGCGCTCTAACCACTAGGCTACCTGCCGGACCCAATTGTTATACAAATAAAAAAGCCTTTATAAAAGCCTACATTTGATTGATTGATATTCCCATGTGCATCAGTCTTCATCTGGCATTGTACCTATTTTTCTAGCATAACGCATCACAGATTTCTGCGTCGTTTTAGATCAATATAAACAATTATGAATTGTACCCCTAAAATGAAGGAAGGTCCCTAGGTTGGGAACCCCTGATGTATGGTGACATCATTGGTACATAGCAAACAGAGCGAGAGAGAGATACTAGTGTTTCAGTCAAATGATTATTGTGCATACTGTAATATGGGTCATAATTTAGACTTGTTTATTGAAGACAGTGTATAAAATATTAATGGACAGTCAGAGAATGTATTGACAGGTAGGCTAATATAAGGCAGCTGTATGATCACAAGTTCAAATTAGGAACTATTGCCACAACAACAGAGTTCAGTTGACCCGAAAAAATGACAATACATTTGATTGCTTTTACTGTGAATTTAGTTTCCCATCTATTCATAATACATGATTTCCTTGCTTTACTTGGTCCACTTGAATGAGTCTGGTTGCTGAGAAAGTGGGAACGAACCTCTTCTCCACAGTTTCAACGACCAAACTCCACTTCTCACCCACCTAACCTCCCCTCAAATCGTTGGCCCTGTCAAGAATCAACCCCTAGCCCCTACCCCTTGGCACTTGTGTTGATCACAGTAAATTGGACAGGTCTAAGAAATGTTTGACAAAAAATTCCACCTTGCCTCTCATAGAGCAAGGTGGAGCTACAGCCATATTGCTTGTACCTATCCAGTTCTAAAAATGAGTTAGAGCAGGGGTGACCTTTTACTGAATAGCTACTGGGTCTGAAGGCTTTTATTCCATCCCTACTCTAACATACCTGGTTTAGCTAATTAGGCCCATGATCAGCAGCTGATTAGTAGAATCAGATATATTAGAGCAGGGTAGGAACACCCAGGACATACTTCACACCCGGTAGCACTCCAGGACTGGGAGTAAGGGTAATTTCTGGACAGGGTCCCCACCTCTCCCCTTCCCCAAGCTTTAGGAAAGACTCCTATCCTACTCTTTGCACTGACTCAAAACCTCCTGCATCTTGGCTTGGATGTCCTCCACACGCTTGGTCCACTTCTCTCGCACCTCATCCTCGTCGTCCTCTGTCACCGCTGTGTAGGCCATGAGGGCGATCAGGCCGATGTGGAACAGGTGTCCCACCTGGGAGCACCAGTGCTCCATGACCCTGCGGTCTCCGTTGCAGTGCTCCAGGTACACCTTCAGCAGGGGCCTTCCGAACACCGACCCGGTGCCCATTACTCCCCGGTAGTACACGTCCAGGCTCAGGTCGCTCTTGTCCCTCTCATAGACCCACTCGAAGTTGGCCATGTGGCGCCGCGCTCCCTCCGGGTCCTTCCTCACCAACGCCACCATGGAGCTGAAGGCGGCATACTGGTGCTTGATGTACTCCTCGTACTTACCAAATGTCTCATTGACCTCGTCCACACGAATCTGCCGCAGGCACTGGCGGTTCTTCGCCGAGATGCTCTCCAGCTTGCCGTGCACCACCTGGAAGTCCTTGTCCAGGGCGTGTGCCTCATCACCCACCAGGCCTATGCGCACCACCCCGACCAGGGAGGAGACGATGCCGAAGAGGGGATTGATGGACGAGGCGAAAGAGGATACTTTCTCCACGCAGCCCAGCACCTTGACCACTGTCTTTCTGATTTGCCCGGCATCAGCCATCACTGTGAGCTTCTGACTCTGACAAACAGTGAGCAAGACAGACAGACAGGCAGACAGACAGAGGCAGACAGACAGAGCAGACACTGTCAGGCTGTTGAAAGAGTAGACAATGAACTGAACTGTTTCTGTTTTTCTTGTAGATGGGGAATTGACCAATGTTTCAGTAGAATTCAAATCTTATTACTTTTAATGCTGCAGGCAAAATCAGGCATCTTAGTTCAAGTTACATTCTACATATGCATTATGTCACTGTGTCTTTTAGCTTCAGGTATCAAGTTACAGTCGTAATACTCCTGAGTGACACCACTCATAAAGCCCCTAGTTGTGTAGCAAGCAACAAGTCTATAGGCCAGGGCAAAAAGTCACTAATTACTTAGATTTAGAAGCCAAGATGAACTCTTATTTGAAAGAGAAAGCGAGACAATGCTTTTCTAAGAGAAACATTTCATTATCAAACTTTTCATTTTCATATCAGTTCTAATCAAGTAGAGTATTTCATTCAATTACAGGGCATAGAATGCTTCTAAATGCAAACCCCACACAGACATCCATTTGGGTAACTGGTTTAAAGGGAGTGGCTGCTGTCCTGTGTATGTACACCAACTGATATGTGTGGCTGTGGCCAAACACACAAAACATTATAATCATAGTTCATAGCTTAGCTCTTACTCATCATGCCCAAGCCGGCAATGCAAAAAAAAAATCAGGAAGATCAGTGGGTGTCTCTAGGGTACGTTAAGTACGATCATTGACCTCCTATTACAGTGCAAGTTTTTCTAAAGATTAACAAAATGATGAAGGCCCATGCCAATCTTCATCAATTCAGAGATCATTTTGCCATTAGTAAATCACATTCATTTTGGTCTAACTAAATTCATTTCCTGTATCTCCAACCACAAACGTGTATCATGAACCACTGATTTCCCTTTTGAATTAAATATATCTAAACAGTGTTCCTTTTCAGATAAACCCCCAAAAGATAATACAAAGCCAAATGTATTACTACATTTCTTATTTTTACCTGAATTCAAGCTATTGTTATACTTCTCTTCACACAAGCTGTCAGTATTTCCAAGCCACCATATTCCTGGAGTCCCAGCCTACGTTCTGCCATATAAGGACAGAGGAACGAGGAAACATGACTCTTGTTCGGGCTGTGCTGATTGGATGAAGGGGAAAATGCAGCTGACTGCTTTATGGTTGTAACCCAAACAGAGGACAGGGTGTCTATTGTTTTAGGTATATCAAGTACGTCCACACCTTCAGTAGGAATAATTGTTTTATAGTGTTGTAGGGAATGTAGGGATAAGGGTAGGGGGGATCCATCAGAATATAATATATCTATGTTCATATTTGCATGGCAATTCTTAATTTTCTGCTTTCACAGTACTCAACCAACACACCACACCACAACTTTCTATCTCTCTCTCTCACACACACACACACACACACACACGCCAGTAAAGTACTTCAGTAAAAATAATTTCAAGTACTACATAAGTAGTTTTTTTTATATATCTGCACTTTAATATTTTTATTTTTGACAACTTTTACTACTACTCCACTACATTCCGAAAGCAAATAATGCACTTTTTGCTCCATACATTTTCCCTGACAATCAAAAGTACTTGTTACATTTTAAATGGCTGGCCCGCTCCAGGAGTCTGGGGACAGAAACAGGAAAATGGTCAAATTCACACACTTATCAAGAGAATATCCCTCGTCATTCCTACTGCCTATGATCTGGTGGACTCACTAAACACAAATGCTTCGTTTGTAAAATTATGCCTGAGTGTTGGATCCGTAAATAAAAAATAAAAATAATAAAATTGTGTTGTCTGGTTTGCTTAATATAAGGAATGTGAAATGATTTATACCTGTAAGGGGTGCGTAGTGGCGGCAGAGAAGTCAGGCGCAGGAGAGCAAAACTGTGTTACAACGGGGCAGTTTAAAAATGAAAATCACCGTAAACAGAACGATCAATACAATGGTTACAAAACCCGATGCACACCAGAATATCGTGCATAAGCACTTACAATAAAAAATTCCAGACAAGGACATGGGGGGAACAGAGGGTGAAATACACAACATGTAATGATGGAATTGAAACCAGGTGTGTGGGAAAACAAGACCAAACAAATGGAAAATGAGAAGTGGATCGAAGAAGGCCGGAGACGCCGAAAGCCATCCGGACAAGAAGAGGATCCAACTTCGGCGGAAGTCGTGACATCCCCCCCCCCCCCCCCGTGATGCACGGCTCCAGCAGTGCCAACACCAGCCTCGGGGACGACCCAAAGGGCGAGGCGCAGGGCGATCCGGACGAAGACGGTGGAACTCCTGTAGCACTGAAGGGTTCGACACGTCCTCGACCGGAACCCAGCGCCTTTCCTCCGGACCGTACCCCTCCCACTCCAGGAGATACTGAAGGCCCCTCGCCCGATGCCTCGAATCCAGTATGGAGAAAACGGAGTACGCCGGGGCCCCCTCGATGTCCAGAGGGGGCGGAGGAACCTCCCGCACCTCAGACTCCTGGAGCGGGCCAGCCACCACCGGCCTGAGGAGAGTCACATGGAACGAGGGGTTAATATGGTAATCGGGGGGAAGCCTATAACAAATCTTGTTCACTGAGAAGTCAGGACTTTAAATGGCCAAACCAACCACGGACCCAGCTTCCGGCAGGGCAGGCGGAGGGGCAGGTTTCGGGTCGAGAGCCTGAACCAGTCGTCCACCGCAGGAGCCTTGGTCTGACTCTGATGCCAAGGCGCCAGAACCAGCTGATACCCCAGTACGCACTGGAAGGGAGAGAGGTTAGTGGAGGAGTGGCGAAGCAAGTTCTGTGCCATCTCAGTCCAGGGCACGAACGCCACCCACTCCCCGGGCCGGTCCTGCCCACATCCTGGTTTACTCTCTCCACCTTCCCATTACTTTCGGGGTGAAGGCTGATCGAGACCCCCAGATGTTCCATGAACGCCTTCCAGACCCTCAAAGTGAACTGGGGACCTCGATCAGACACTATATCCTCAGGCACCCCGTAGTGCCGGAAGATGTGCGTAAACATGGCCTCCGCAGTCTGTAGGGCCGTAGGGAGACCGGACAGAGGGAGCAGATGACAGGACTTAGAGGACCAATCCACAATGACCAGGATCGTGGTGGTACCCTGTGAGGGGGGAGATCGGTAAGAAATTCCACCGACAGGTGCGACCAAGGCCATTGTTGAACGGGTAAGGGGTATAGCTTCCCTCTGGGCAGGTGCCTAGGAGCCTTGCACTGGGCGCACACCAAGCAGGAGGAAACATAAACCCTCACGTCCTTAGCCAAGGTAGGCCACCAGTACCTCTGTAGGAAAGGGTGAACACAAAATGGGTGGAAAAACATGGCCCACCTTGCCTGGTGAAGGTTCAGTCTCTTCGCTGGCCAGATGTACTCCAGATTGCGGTGTTCAGTCCAGATGAGAAAAGGGTGTTTAGCCCCCTCAAGCCAATGTCTCCACGTCTTTCAAGGCCTTGACGACAGCCAATGGCTCCCGGTCCCTCACGTTATAGATTCCCTCCGCAGGGCTGAGCATCTTCGAGAAGAAGGCACAGGGGCGGAGCTTCGGTGGCGTACCCGAGGGCTGAGAGAGAACAGCTCCTATCCCAGCCTCGGACGCATCCACTTCCACTATAAACGCCAAAGAGGGATCCGGATGGGCCAGCATGGGAGCCGAGGTAAACAGAGCCCTCAGGTGACCAAAAGCCCTGTCCGCCCCAGCCGACCACTGCAAACGTACTGGGCCCCCCTTAAGCAGTGAGGTAATGGGAGCCACTACCTAACCAAAACCCGGATCAACCTCCGGTAGTAGTTGGCAAACCCTATGAACCTCTACACCTCCTTTACTGTGGTGGGAGTCGGCCAATTATGCATGGCTGAAATGCGGTCACTCTCCATCTCCACCCCTGAGGTGGAAATGCGGTACTCTAGGAAGGAGATGGACTGCTGGAAGAACAGGCATTTCTCAGCCTTGACGTACAGGCGTGCTCCAACAGGCGACCAAGCACCCTGTGCACCAGGGACACATGCTCGGCGCGTGTAGTGGAGTATATCAGAATGTCATCGATATACACCACTACATCCAGCCCGTGCAGGTCCATAAAAATCTTGTCTACAAAGGCTTGGAAGACTGATGGCTCATTCATCAACCCGTACGGCATGACTCATAGTGCCCTGAGGTGGTACTGAAAGCCGTCTTCCACTCGTCTCCTTCCCGGATACGCACCAGATTGTAAGCGCTCCTCTAGTTTGGTGAAGAAGCGTGCCCCATGCATTGACTCAATTGCTGTGGCTATGAGCGGTAGCGGGTAACTATACCTCACAGTGATCTGGTTCAGACCTTGATAGTATGGGCGGAGACCTCCCTCCTTCTTCTTCACAAAAAAAGAAACTCAAGGAGGCGGGTGAAGTGGAGGACCGAATGTACCCATTGACTGCAGGGATTCGGAGACATATGTTTCCATAGCCTTGTCTCTGCCTGTGAGAGGGGATACACGTGACTCCTGGTAAGTGCAGCGTCTACCAGATCTATCGCACAATCGCCCCGTTGATGGGGTGGTAATTGAGTCGCATTCTTTTTGGAGAAGGCGAGAGCCAAATTTGGCATATTCAGGGGGAATGCACACGGTGCAGAATACACACCTGGTCTGGACTTTCCACCGTAGTAGCACCAACTGAAACCCCTAAACACCTCCCTGAGCACTCTCATGACCACCCAGGGAGAGCCCTCTGTTGCCAAGAAACAGTGGGGTCATGACAAGCGAACCAGGGTAAGCCTAGCATGGGAAATGCAGGAGAGTAAATAAGGAAGAGACTAATTCTCTCCTTGTGACCTCCCTGCGTCACCTTGCCCAGAGGAGCGGTGCACTCCCTAATCAACCCTGACCTTAATGGTCGATTATCTAAGGCGTGAACGGGAAAGGCACAGCCACGGGAACAATGAGGATCCCTAAACTATGGGCGAACGATCTATCAATAAAATTCCCAGCCGCGCCTGAATCGACGAACGCCTTATGCTGGGAATGCGGGGAATACTCAGCTAAAATTACATACAAAACATATGTGCAACAGAGGGCTCTGGTTGAGAATGGTGCCGACTCATCTGGGGTGACGCCAGAGTGCCCTGCCTGCTGCCTCGATACCCAGAGGAACCAACCCGGCACTGACTGGCAGTGTGACCTCTGCGGCCACAGATGGTGCACGAGCCGGAACCCCCTCTGGTCTCCCTGCGCACCGCCCCTCCCAGCTCCATGGGTATCGGAGAGGGGGTGCGGGGGGATGGAACCAACAGACCCTGATCTGAACGTCCACGGGTAGCCAGCAGGTTATCCAGCCGGATGGACAGGTCCACCAGCTGGTCGAATGTGAGGGTGGTGTCTCTGCAGGCCAACTCCCGACGGACATCCTCGCACAGACTGCAGCGATAATGGTCGATCAGGGCCCTGTCGTTCCATCACGTGCCGGCAGCCAGAGTCCGAAACTCCAGGGCAAACTCCTGGGCGCTCCTCGTCCACTGCCTCAGATGGAAGAGGCATTCACCCATCGCTCTACCCTCGGACGGGTGGTCGAAGACTGCCCGGAAACGGAAAGTGAACTCCTCAAACTGGTCCAACACCGCATCTCCCTCTCTCCGCACAGCGTTGACCCACTCCAGGCACAAGAAGAGGGCGGACACCCTCTCACGGCCCGAAGGAGCCGGGTGGACGGTTGCCAGGTATAGGTCGAGCTGCAACAGGACCCCCTGGCAGTTGGCAGCCGTGCCATTGTATTCCTGGGGAAGGGAGAGACGAATCCCACTGGGACCAGGAGAAGGAGGAGCGCGTAGTGGAGACCCCGGTTGTGCTGGTGGAGGCGCTGGTAGAACTCTCTGTCTCTCCCAGCGGTCCATTATCTGGACTACGCGGTCCATGGCGGTGCCAAGATGGTGGAGCATTGCTGAGTGATCCCGGACGTGCTCCTCCACCCCTATACCCCGGGTACCTGCTCCTGCTGACTCCATAAGTTTGGTCCGGAATTCTGTAAGGGGTGCATACTGGCAGCAGAGAAGTCAGGCGCAGGAGAGCAAAACTGTGTTACAACGGCACAGTTTAATAATACAAATCACCGTAAACAGAACAATCAATACAATGGTTACAAAACCTGACGCACACCAGAATAACGTGCACAAGCATTTACAATAAACAATTCCCGGACATGGACATGGGGGGAACCGAGGGTTAAATACACAACATGTAATGATGGAATTGAAACCAGGTGTGTGGGAAGACAAGACAAAACAAGTGGAAAATGAAAAGTGGATCGATGATGGCTAGAAGACCGGCGACGCCGACCACCCGAACAAGGAGAACAAATAGTCTTAGACTTTTACTCAAGTAATATTTCACTGGTTGACTTTCACTTTTAATGAAGTCATTTTTTATTAAGGTATCTTTACTTTGACTCAAGTACTGTATGACAATTGGATACTTTTCCCACCGCTGACACACACACATACACACACATACACACACACACACACACACACACACACACACACACACACACAAAAACACACACACACACACACACACACACACACACACACACACACACACACACACACACACACACACACAAACACAGAGAGAGAAAGCGAGAGTAGCCCTACTGGATGAGGGGGTTAGGTGCCTTACTCAAGGGTACAATGGCAGTAGGTAGCACATAGGATATTAACGACAGCAACCCTCTGGCTGCTGGAACACTCCCAGTGTCCTGTCCTATATTAGGAATAGAGAGAAGATGGGTCCTAAAACAAGCAGCCCTATGAGATCACAGGTTGGAAATACATTGTAAACCTTCATTACTCACTTTGCACTAGTAACAACAAAATATTGATATGCTACATTGTACTTCAGAAATGTAATTAGAATTGTACAGAAATTAAATTAAGCTGTTTTGAGAAACCGCGACTGTTACTCCTTAAAAATGTGTAATTACAAAAACTGCTCAGTCCATTAGTATGCCATTACAAAGCAATCACTACGTTAGTATGCAACAACACTGTAGTAATTACACGGTTACTACATAGGCATAAGAAAAGGTGCACGTCACCACTTTTTAACCTCATATTCATTATCCATTATCTCCAGCACCATACCAGTGTCTACATATGTTCTTGAGTAAAAAAAAATCTAATCAAAAAGTGTTACAGTTGAAAACATAAAGATACATAATTAGCCTTATTCATAAGGCTCATCAATGCTTATAACACCATACCTGTCTGCTTGCCCCCTTTTCTAATTTTCTCTATACTGATGTATATTAATTGTACAAGACAGCAAACAATGGCTCCATTATTTTACTCTTTAATTATGAAATAATTTCTGCCACCAATGACGTAGCATTGCCATCGTGATGTGAAAATAAACATATTTGGCAGGGCATTATAATTCACATTATATATTTCTATTTGGCACATTTCATATCATACAAAGCACAGCAATTGCACTGAAACGTGACGAGAAAGTGAACGATAAACATGAACTTGCTCGACATACAACCAAAAATATATGTAATTCCAACACTATCGTGTATTGAATTTCAAACCACTGTTTATGGTTACACAGTTGCCTGGGTAGTTATGAATAAGGTAGACTTTGATTTATCTATCTGTGTTCACTTGCGTAGGTGTGTGCGTGCATGCCTTTAAGTGTGTACATGTACGGTCTGTGTTTGTGTATGTGTCTAGTGTGTGTGTGTGTGTGTGTATGTATGTGTGTGTGTGTGTGTGTGTGTGTGTGTGTGTGTGTGTGTGCGCGCATGTGCGCGCGCGTGCGCGCGTGCATGTGTATGGAACAGAATATTGAAAAATATGACCTTGGTATCCTGTAATCCAAACCATCAACCTGCCTCACCCAATGTGATACGGAATCGCTATTATTTTTAATTTTTAGAACACATTCAAGAACCTCCAGAAGCTTGGACACTGATCACTTGGCTACATAGCTGATGCATGTTGGACTGTCCATTAATCACGGTACTCCATTCTGCTTGTTTATGTTTTATCTGTCGGCCCCAGCCGCACTCAGGCTCTATGTGTAGTTAATCCGACCCTCCCTGCCTAGTCAATGCCATTTTACCTGCTGTTGTTGTGCTAGATGATTAGCTGTTGTTGTCTTACCTACTGTTTTAGCTAGCTCTCCCAATTCAACACCTGTGATTACTGTATGCCTCGCTGTATGTCTCTCTCAAATGTCAATATGCCTTGTATACTGTTGTTCAGGTTAGTTATCATTGTTTTAGTTTACAATGGAGCCCCTAGTTCCACTCTTCATACCCCTGATACCCCCTTTGTCCCACCTCCCACACATGCGGTGACCTCACCCATTTCAACCAGCATGTCCAGAGATACAACCTCTCTCATCATCACCCAGTGCCTGGGATTACTTTCGCTGTACCCGCACCCCACCATACCCCTGTCTGCGCATTATGCCCTGAATATATTCTACCATGCCCAGAAATCTGCTCCTTTTATTCTTTGTCCCCAACGCTCTAGACGACCAGTTTTGATAGCCTTTAGCCACACCCTCATACTACTCCTCCTCTGTTCCGCGGGTGATGTGGAGGTAAACCTAGGCCCTGCATGTCCCCAGGCACCCTCATTTGTTGACTTCTGTGATCGAAAAAGCCTTGGTTTCATGCATGTCAACATCAGAAGCCTCCTCCCTAAGTTTGTTTTACTCACTGCTTTAGCACATTCTGCTAACCCTGATGTCCTTGCCGTGTCTGAATCCTGGCTCAGGAAGGCCACCAAAAATTCTGAGATTTCCATATCCAACTATAACATTTTCCGTCAAGATATAACTGCTCAAGGGGGAGGAGTTGCAGTCTACTGCAGAGATAGCCTGCAAAGTAATGTCATACTTTCCAGGTCCATACCCAAACACTACTAATCTTAAAAATGACTCTCTCCAGAAATAAGTCTCTCACTGTTGCCGCCTGCTACCGACCCCCCTCATCTCCCAGCTGTGCCCTGGACACCATTTGTGAATTGATCGCCCCCCATCTAGCTTCAGAGTTTGTTCTGTTAGGTGACCTAAACTGGGATATGCTTAACACCCCGGCAGTCCTACAATCTAAGCTAGATGCCCTCAATCTCACACAAATCATCAAGGAACCCACCAGGTACAACCCTAAATCTTTAAAAAAGGGCACCCTCATAGACGTCATCCTGACCAACTGGCCCTCCAAATACACCTCCGCCGTCTTCAACCAGGATCTCAGCGATCACTGCCTCATTGCCTGTATCCGCTACGGAGCCGCAGTCAAACGACCACCCCTCATCACTGGCAAACGCTCCCTAAAACACTTCTGTGAGCAGGCCTTTCTAATTGACCTGGCCCGGGTATCCTGGAAGGACATTGACCTCATCCCGTCAGTTGAATGCCTGGTCATTCTTTAAAAGTAACTTCCTCACCATTTTAAATAAGCATGCTCCGTTCAAAAAATACAGAACTAAGAACAGATATAGCCCTTGGTTCACTCCAGACCTGACTGCCCTC
This sequence comes from Oncorhynchus masou masou, assembly GCF_036934945.1. Classification (NCBI taxonomy): domain Eukaryota; kingdom Metazoa; phylum Chordata; class Actinopteri; order Salmoniformes; family Salmonidae; genus Oncorhynchus; species Oncorhynchus masou. The sequence continues at coordinate 33,207,982 of NC_088224.1, read as the reverse complement.
GACCAGCACAAAAACATCCTGTGGCGGACTGCAATAGCATCGAATAGTCCCCGCGATATGCGACTGTTCAGGGAAGTCAGGAACCAATACACGCAGTCAGTCAGGAAAGCTAAGGCCAGCTTCTTCAGGCAGAAATTTGCATCTGTAGCTCCAACTCCAAAAAGTTCTGGGACACTGTGAAGTCCATGGAGAACAAGAGCACCTCCTCCCAGCTGCCCACTGCACTGAGGCTAGGTAACACGGTCACCACCGATAAATCCATGAATATCGAAAACTTCAACAAGCATCATTTCTCAACGGCTGGCCATGCCTTCCGCCTGGCTACTCCAACCTCGGCCAACAGCTCCACCCCCCCCCCCCCCCCCAGCTACTCGCCCAAGCCTCTCCAGGTTCTCCTTTACCCAAATCCAGATAGCAGATGTTCTGAAAGAGCTGCAAAACCTGGACCCGTACAAATCAGCTGGGCTTGACAATCTGGACCCTCTATTTCTGAAACTATCCGCCGCCATTGTCGCAACCCCTATTACCAGCCTGTTCAACCTCTCTTTCATATCGTCTGAGATCCCCAAGGATTGGAAAGCTGCCGCAGTCATCCCCCTCTTCAAAGGGGGAGACACCCTGGACCCAATCTGTTTCAGACCTATATCCATCCTGCCCTGCCTATCTAAGGTCTTCGAAAGCCAAGTCAACAAACAGGTCACTGACCATTTCGAATCACACCGTACCTTCTCCGCTGTGCAATCTGGTTTCCGAGCCGGTCACGGGTGCACCTCAGCCACGCTCAAGGTACTAAATGATATCATAACGGCCATCGATAAAAGACAGTACTGTGCAGCCGTCTTCATGGACCTTGCCAAGGCTTTCGACTCTGTCAATCACCATATTCTTATCGGCGGACTCAGTAGCCTCGGTTTTTCTGATGACTGCCTTGCCTGGTTCACCAACTACTTTGCAGACAGAGTTCAGTGTGTCAAATCGGAGGGCATGCTGTCCGGTCCTCTGGCAGTCTCTATGGGGGTGCCACAGGGTTCAATTCTCGGACCGACTCTTTTCTCTGTGTATATCAATGATGTTGCTCTTGCTGCGGGCGATTCCCTGATCCACCTCTACGCAGACGACACCATTCTATATACTTCTGGCCCGTCCTTGGACACTGTGCTATCTAACCTCCAAACGAGCTTCAATGCCATACAACACTCCTTCCATGGCCTCCAACTGCTCTTAAACGCTAGTAAAACCAAATGCATGATTTTCAACCATTCGCTGCCTGCACCCGCACGCCCGACGAGCATCACCACCCTGGATGGTTCCGACCTAGAATATGTGGACATCCATAAGTACCTAGGTTTCTGGCTAGACTGTAAACTCTCCTTCCAGACTCATATCAAACATCTCCAATCGAAAATCAAATCTAGAGTCAGCTTTCTATTCCGCAACAAAGCCTCCTTCACTCACGCCGCCAAACTTACCCTAGTAAAACTGACTATCCTACCGATCCTCGGCGACGTCATCTACAAAATAGCTTCCAACACTCTACTCAGCAAACTGGATGCAGTTTTTCACAGTGCCATCCGTTTTGTCACTAAAGCACCTTATACCACCCACCACTGCGACCTGTATGCTCTAGTCGGCTGGCCCTCGCTTCATATTCGCCGCCAGACCCACTGGTTCCAGGTCATCTACAAGTCCATGCTAGGTAAAGCTCCGCCTTATCTCAATTCACTGGTCACAATGGCAACACCCACCCGTAGCACGCGTTCCAGCAGGTGTATCTCACTGATCATCCCTAAAGCCAACACCTCATTTGGCCGCCTTTCGTTCCAGTTCTCTGCTGCCTGTGACTGGAACTTTCGTTCAAGTTCTCTGCTGCCTGTGACTGGAACGAATTGCAAAAATCGCTGAAGTTGGAGACTTTTATCTCCCTCCCTTTTAACTCCAAACATCTGCTATCTGAGCAGCTAACCAATCGCTGCAGTTGTACATAGTCTATCGGTAAATAGCCCACCCAATTTTACCTAACTCATCCCCATACTGTTTTTATTTATTTACTTTTCTGCTCTTTTGCACACCAATATCTCTACCTGTACATGACCATCTGATCATTTATCACTCCAGTGTTAATCTGCAAAATTCTAATTATTTGCCTTCCTCCTCATGCCTTTTGCACACAATGTATATAGACTCTCTTTTTTTCTACTGTGTTATTGACATGTTTATTGTTTACTCCATGTGTAACTCTGTGTTGTCTGTTCACACTGCTATGCTTTATCTTGGCCAGGTCGCAGTTGCGAATGAGAACTTGTTCTCAACTAGCCTACCTGGTTAAATAAAGGTGAAATAAAATAAAAAATATTTTTTTTTATACGTTTTAAGTTTGTTCACAGACTGTATTGAACACCAAGGAAACATTTTCCGATTAAATTGACCCCAACTCCCAACTGTTCACAGTGTTGCCTAAATCAGGTAGGCACATTCCTTCATAGGATGGGAGGTTTGTTTTTATTTTCCTGTTTCTACTCATTTATTATTACTTAAACTCTGTATGTATTTCTTACTTGTGTTTTTCTTTTGAGTTGCAGCCCACGGGTATATTTTATATAAATTGAATATATTAATTGAAATGGATAATGTACCTGTATTGCTGCTAATCTAAAACTAAAGCACCAAACAAAGATTCATTTGCACTTCCTTTTCTTACCCCCAAACTCAGTCCCCATTTATATAACTGAAGAATCAGATATGGCAAGCACCATATGCGGAAGATGTTTATCAAGCAGATGATCCTTTTGTGGTGAGTATCTTGTTTCAAAGGCAGTCAGGGGTTGTGTCTCAATAGTCTTGAATAGTTTAAGGAGACAATGTCATTAGCACTGATCTGAAATGACTGGAGAGGACAAAGCAATATAGTAGAGGCCAATTTAAGCCTTCTGTAGTTATAAAGTAAAGGATATAAGGAGAGGACATCATTCAGGAGAATATAGACACAACCCTAGAGAAGGAGTGTAAAGAGATGGTGTGAGTGTCAGTTGTGAGTATAATTAGCTTACTTCAGGATTAGGTATTGACCTTTGACACCAAACTAATTATCTACCAGGGCTGTTTGCTTGAGCAACAGTGCCATCCAGAGGCCCGAGTACGACAAAATACTCCAGCCCCAGAGTTTGTCAACCCCACCTGGATGGCGGGCCTCCCAGACAGCTGCCTGCTGTCCGAGGTCACCATGGCCATCTACAGTGGCGCCTTGGCCGAGCCTGGCGTCGCAGCTCCAGGCCGGTGTGTGCTTCCTGGTTGTTCGTGTACGCCATGTGCGTGGCAACCTCACCATCCACCACGGCGTGTCTTACCTGTGGGTAAGGGCGTGGCCGACTTCCTAAGGGAGTACCCCGCTGGTGCGGCTCAAGGAGGAGTTCAGTGATACCTTCAAAATCTACGGGGCGGTAGTCAGCTACATCCACCTCTACGCTGACTGGGACCTGCTGTGGAACAGTTGGTTCATGCCCACTGTGGGACAGAACAGAGGGAAGCTCCTTGTCCTGCAGGACTTTGGCGGACCTGACCTCGGAATGGGCCTGGACATTGCAGACGACTGGAAGGTAATTTCATTTTTGAAAATGAAATTGTTGCTAGGAAAATGTATTGAGTCTCATATACTTGTCTCCCCAGGTCCCCACCCTCCTGCATATGGCTGAGAAATGGCAAAGTGTGCATGAACATCTGGAAGCTGCCCCTGTGTGCAACAAGGCCCATATCTTCCTTACCTACGGCAGCGGAGCCCAGCGAATCAACGCCCACCTGTATGACTACCTGACGGCACAGATAGGGCAGAGCAGGCGCTTCGGAATCATCACCATGGATTTCCCCGCCGCTCCCCTCCTTCAAATGATCATCAACTTCAACTTAGAGAGAGGTCCCTCATCTACCAAGCCAGCTACCGTACAATCAACATAGATACAATCAAATGAAAATGGCTGGGACTACATACGAACTGTGAGTCCAGTTTGCATATTGCATGCTTGTTTTCACTATGCCTTGCCATTTAACAAAGTAGTTGTCTCTTGACGTTCCAACAAGCGGGCTCTCCGTAGCCAACATTCACAAGGCCGCAGGGCCAGACGGATTACCAGGACGTGTACTCCGAACAGGTGTTCATGGACGAGTCGCACCTCTATTTTCTCATTCATAGTGGGACCTATACAACAGATGGACATGGACTCATCTCCATCTAAAAATGTCTGATAACCTTTGATTTTGTAGTGAACATTTACTTTAAGTGCTGATGCTCAAAGAAAACAGGCACATTTGGGAAGAATGCCACACCACAAACAATGAACTCAAAAGGGAAAAGACATATGGTATCTGTTTGAAAGTGATGTCATTAAAATATTAACCACTTTCAAACCCAGCAGTGTTTCAGTCACAACAATGACACAATGTAAGTATGATTGGACAGGCTATTCAAAATTGTCAGTAGAAATAAATTGGACTTGAATTGACTGAATTGAGATTTTGAAAGAAAACAGCTGTTGAAAGAATGATGACAATAACTTTCCCACACTGAAACCTTGGCTTTTATCGTTATAAATAAGCAAATGAACACCAACCTTAGTTTGACCAAAAACATTACTATGCTATTTATAGATAGAAAGATATACGATGCAACAGTATTTAGACCACTTGACTTTTTCAACAACAAAAAAATACCTTACAGCCTTTTTCTAAAATTGATTAAATGAAAAACTGTACCCATAAATCTACACACAATAGACCACAATGACAAAGTGAAAACAGGTTTTTAGAAATGTTTGCAAATGTAATAAAAATAAGAACAGAGATACCTTATTTACATAAGTACTCAGACCCTTTGCTATGAGACTTGAAATTGAGCTCAGGTGAATGCTGTTTCTATTGGTCATCCTTGAGATGTTTCTACAACTTGATTGGGGTCCCCTGTGGTAAATTCAATGCAAATAGTCCAGTTAGCTGTTCAGGAGTCTTATGGCTTGAGGGTAGAAGCTGTTTTAAGAAGTCTTTTGGACCTAGGCTTGACGCTCCGGTACCGCTTGCCATTTGGTAGCAGAGAGAACAGTCTATGACTAGGGTGGCTGGAGTCTTTGGCAATTTGTAGGGCCTTCCTCTGACATCATCTGGTGTAGAGGTCCTGGATGGCAGGAAGCTACCCTCTGTAGTGCCTTGCGGTCGGAGGCTGAGCAGTTGCCATACAGGCAGTGACACAACTGGTCAGGATGCTCTCGATGGTGCAGCTGTAGAACGTTTTGAGGATCTGAGGACCAATTACCAAATCTTTTCAGGATCCTGAGGAGGAATAGGCGTTGTTGTGCTCTCTGCATGAATGTCTTGGTGCGCTTGGACCATGACCGTTCATTGGTGATGGGGACACTAAGGAACTTGAAGCTCTCAACATGCTCCACTACAACCCGTCGATGAGAATGGGGGCGTGCTTGGCCCTCTTTTTCCTGTAGTCCACAATCATCTCCTTTGTCTTGATCACGTTGAGGGAGAGTTTGTTTTCCTGGCACCACACTGCCAGGTCTCTGACCTCCTCCCTATAGGCTGTCTCATCGTTCTTGTTGATCAGGCCTACCACTGTTGTGTCATCGGAAAACTTAATGATGGTGTTGGAGTCATGTAGTCATGGGTGAACAGGGAGTACAGGAGAGGACTGAGCACGCACCCCTGAGGGGCCCCCGTGTTGAGGATCAGTGTGACAGATGTGTTGTTACCTACCCTTACCACCTGGGGGCGGCCCGACACGAAGTCCAGGATCCAGTTGCAGAGGGGGGTGTTTAGTTCCAGAGTCCTTAGCTTAGTGATGAGCTTTGAGGGCACTATGGTGTTGAACACTGAGCTGTAGTCAATGAATAGCATTCTCATGTAGGTGTTCCTTTTGTACAGGTGGGAAAGGGCAGTGTGGAGTGCAATAGAGATTGCGTCATCTGTGGATCTTTTAGGACGGTATGCAAATTGGAGTGGGTCTAGGGTTTCTGGGATAATGGTGTTGATGTGAACCATGACCAGCCTGTCAAAGCACTTCATGACTACAGACTTGAGTGCTACAGGTCGGCAGTCATTTATTCAGGTTACAGGTTACCTTGGTGTTCTTGGTCACAGAGACTATGGTGGTCTGCTTGAAACATGTTGGTATTACAAACTCGGTCAGGGACAGGTTGAAAATGTCAGTGAAGACACTTGGCAGTTGGGCAGCGCATGCTCGGAGTACACGTCCTGGTACTCTGTTTGGCCCTGCGGCCTTGTAAATGTTGACGTGAGTAAGATCTTTAAACAGATCGGCTATGGAGAGCGTGATCACACAGCTGTCCGGAACAGCGGGTGCTCTCATGCATGCTTCAGTATTGCTTGCCTCGAAGCGTAGAAGTAATTTAACTCGTATGGTAGGCTTGTGTCACTGGGCAGCTCATGGCTGTAAATGTGATATTTCCATATTTTTTTTAAATACATTTTCAAAATAATTCTAAAACTGTTTTTGCTTTGACATTATGGGATATTTTGTGTAGATTGATGTAAAGTGGCTAGTGATATATTTTACATCAATTCCCATTATTAAAGTGGCTGAAGGCTAGCTGTATTGGGTGCAGTTGACTGAACTGCTCACTTTTGTGTCTGTAGGTATACAGACAAGGAGGCATACAAAGGTATGTCAATTGGCATCGGTATGTTATGCAGAACACATTTACCATCCTCCTCCCTTACCTCTTCAATGAATATCCCATCGGATGTGTATGAAAACCATTTTCAAAAGTTTTTTTCATTCACATTTACCACAAAAACCAAGTATGAATACTATTGTGTGCATGTTTTGTTAATCATCTGTATACTTACTATTTTTTGGATTCACAAACTTCATTTTCCATACACCTCTGAATATAACTACAACATGGCTCTGGAGGAGGGGGGATTAAAAAATTAACCCCAAATGGTTCTTCAAAGAATTTATAGGGGCAGGGTAGCCTAGTGGTTAGAGCGTTGGACTAGTAACCGAAAGGTCCCCGAGCTGACAAGGTATAAATCTGTCGTTCTGCCCTTGAATAGGCAGTTAACACACTGTTCCTAGGCCATCATTGAAAATACGAATTTGTTCTTAACTGACTTGCCTAGTAAAATTAAAATATGGGTTGCTCTACAGTTTCAATTTGAAGAAGAACCCCTAAAGGTTCTTCAGAAACCTTTTATTTTTTGTGTGTTCCTGAGGTTGTCGTTTCAGAGGCTGCAGTTCCAGTCTGCCGTTTCAGAGGATGTAGCAGTCGCAGTTACAGAGGCTAGCATTTCAAAGGTGATTGCAGTTGCGGCTCCAAAAGTTGCCGTGCCCGAGGTGGCAGCTACAGCCCCAGAGGCTACCCCAGAAGTGGCTGCCACACCAGAGGTGACTAAGAAAAGAAAAAAAGCAGTTCCACCAACAGAGAACCAGAAAAAAGACAAAGAACCCCGTGTTTGAGCACTTAATGTCATTACTAGATACTCACAGAACAGTTTACTCTGTTTGACTCCTGGCAATAACAGTAAATCAATTATTTGGATCTGTTTTGAAAGTGGAAGAAGTAGTTATTTAATGACAAACTCATGGTTGTACATTGTATTCTACTCTTTCATTTTGTCATTTCATTATTTTCATATGCACGTGATACATGTCACTTTCACTGCAAGTTGATATAAAGAGTAGTTACTGTGCAAATGCCTGTGATGGAGCCTTTAACTTGGTCTTGGTTTCCAGGTGTCGGTACCATCGACTGATTTATTTCAGTTTCTCTTTAGGCAATGTTAAGAGCTGAGATATTGGTGGACAGGATATTGTACAATACGTATCAAATCTGACAAAAATGGTCAGGAACTTAAATATTTGATTTTAACAGCACAAAACTTGTAACAAAGTATAGGGTAAAACAAGATATTTCTCACATCTCTTCATTGATATACAGTATTGAAATACCTCCTAAGGAGCTTGACAAAGCACAGACCTTTGCAGGAGCCGAGTGCCGAAAGTAGTTAACTATAACACCTTTAGAAATCTAGCAGTCTGTCTGCTTTTCCACTGACCTCAATGGGGTGCTTTTCACGGCACCAGGCTTTGTCGCTGCCAATGTCAACTTGTGAACATGATGGTTAAATTGTGATATATTTTGCTTTGACTTAGCAGGAGTGTCAATGTACAAAACACTTATGAGCTAGTTGATTTATCATGTAAGGTAGAATCCTGATCATTGGACTGTGTTCATTTTCAGATTAAAAAAAAGGGATTAATTAAGGAAACTGCCACTCCATGCTCCATTTCCCTTAATTCTCACCCTTGAAGATCTGAGTGGATTGGATATGTATAAGCAATGAATGCACCTTTATCTATCAAATTGCTATACGTAGCTATTAGCATATTTCTTACACATACAGTATGTCTTTAGATCCAGAATTGATGCGGTCCCAGTATATCACCATATCGAGTTACAACAAAACCAGAAGAATGTGCAGTGTACCCTTCAGAAATATGGATGACCAATTAATCACTAAATGTTGAGGCCTGGCCAGCGAAGCCATTTAAAAACCTGGTTAGCTAGCTGGGACGGTAAAATGCATAACAGATCAAATTTTACATCCACGCCTCTGAAGAGAACGCAACATCCTCAAACATTTTCCACAGCTTGAGAAACAATGGCAGTTCTATTTTATTCAAATTGCACAGCTCAATACTATAATGAACAAGAAATATAAACGCAACATGTAAAGTGTTGGTCCCATGTTTCATAAAATGAAATAAAAGATCCCAAAAATGTCCCATATGCACAAAAAGCATCTCAAATTGTGTGTACAAATTTGTTTACATCCCTGTTAGTGACCATTTCCCCTTGTCCAAAGCAATCCATACACCTGACAGGTGTGGCATATCAAGATCCTGATTAAACAGCAAGATTACACAGGTGCACCTTGTGCTAGGGACAATAAAAGGCCACTTTAAAATGTGAAGTTTTGTCATACAATGCTACAGATGTCTCAAGTTGAGGGAGTGTGCAATTAGCATGCTGACTGCAGGAATGTACACCAGAACTGTTGCTAGAGAATTTAATGTTAATTTCTATACCATAAGCCACCTTCAAAGTAATTTGAAAGAATGTGGCAGTACGTCCAACAGGCCGCAGACCACGTGTAACCATGCCAGCCCAGGACCTCCACATCTGGCTTTTTCATCTGCGGTATCGTCTGAGACCAGCCACCCGGACATCTGAGGAAACTGTGGGTTTACACAAAGAATTTCTGCACAAACTATCTGCGTGCTCATTGCCCTCACCAAGGTCTTGACCTGACTGAAGTTTGGCGTCGTAACCAACTTCAGTAGGCAAATGCTCAACTTCGATGGACACTGGCACACAAGAAAAGTGTGCTCTTCATGGATTAATCCTGGTTTCAAATGTATCGGGCAGATGGCAGACCGCATGTATGGCAATGTTTAGGCGAGTGGGTCGTTTATGTCAACGTTGTGAACAGAGTACCCGATGGTGACGGTGGAGTTCTGGTATGGGCAAGCATAAGCTACAAACACAAATTGCATTTTATCGATGGCAATTTGACTGCACAGAGATACCGTGACAAGATCCTGAGGCCCATTGTCGTGCCATTTTTCAGCCACCATCACCTCATACATAATGCCTGGCCACGTCGCAAGGATCTGTACACAATTCCCAGAAACTGAAAATATACCATTTTTTTTGGCCTGCATACTCACCAGACATGTCACCCATTGAGCATGTTTGGGATGCTCTGGATAAAGGTGTATGACAGCGTGTTTCAGTTCCAGCCTATATCCAGCAACTTCTCACAGCCATCGGAGAGGAGTGGGACAACATTCCACAATTAACAGTCTGATCAACTCGATGCAAAGGGTGTGTTGCACTGCATGAGGCAAATCGTGGTCACACCAGATACTGACTGGTTTTCTGACCCACGCCCCTACCTATCTGTGACCAACAGATGCATATCTGTATTCCTAGTCATGTGAAATTCATAGATTAGGTCCTAATTAATATATTTCAATTGACTGATTTCCTTACATGAATAAACTCAGTAAAATCTTTTAAATTGTTATGTTCATATTTTTGTTAAGTGTACAATTTCAATAAGTCTCTGTCATCACTGTATATGATCATGTTTATTCACAGATGACAGTAGGAGTTTCTGGCTCCTTTAAAAAGATACCAACTCTCCCCCAAAATCCAATAGAGACATATTCCAAACTGGTCAGGTTGAAGCGTCGTCACCACAGGGCAATTCCAACAAGACCACCAAATGTGTTTTCTAACATCTAAAAACCAAGGGAAAGCTTAGGGTTGGATTGACATGATTTAAGAACAGGTCACTGTCCCACCCTTGGAAACGTACAAGATGAAGAAAATATTGACACCACATGGGAAACGTTCCTCTTATTCTCAGACTATTGATCATTGGTGGTTCAAGGTGTAATATGAAAAACACCACCACATGAAATTGCATTTAAACAGTATTTCCCAGGAAACCATATTGTGTCTTAACAATGTGATTTCTTATGCAGCCAAGAACCAGCATAATATAAAATAGTCCCACCAAAATGGTTTAAATCAGAAATGTTTTAAGTATCACAATTCCAGGGAGGCCAACAAATAAGGGTGAACAAAAAGGAAAGTCAGTGGTAGCATCTCCAATGATGGGTCTATGAGGTGTGTAACCCCTCCCCCACTGCAAGGGTATAGTATGACCCACGTTGTTGAGGGAACCTTGTGGACTGTACTACTCTAATCATCAGGGGGGGGGGGGGGGGCTATGCATGCCACCAAGCCTCCTGTTATGGTTCTTAGAATCCGTATTTTGCCTGTGTTTGCCGGCGAGTCAGCTTGTTGTCGGCCCAGCTGTTCTTCAGCTCCAGCTCTCGCTCCTTTGCCTATAGGTGATAAGAATTAGAACAAGTTTGCTCAAACTGACACGTTTGTAAACATCCCATATCTGGTTAAATTTAGGTATGTTGATGTGAGGCCAATAATCATGCAAGTGTTTAAAAAAATGCAAGTGATAGGTGTGCCAAGTCATGGTCAGTTGGTGCCAAACTGGTCCAACTTGTCCAGTGGGAACACATTTTATTTATTTTTCTCCCATTTGTGTCTACTGAATGGGACCTTGGTGTTAGATTCCAAGACAGTACTCTAACACGATCTAGCAATGTATATGTACTCACCTGGTGGATGAGGTATGTGATCTGGTGCTTGCGTCGCTGTTGCCCTGTGGGTTGGTCTCCCTTTTTCTATAGAGGGAAGAGGTCAGGGGTCAGGCCAAACAAGGTTGAGAACAGATGACAAAATCCTCACCGTGGCCACATGGAAAAAGTCCTGCCTCACCAACTCTTGTTCCACTATTGCCTAATATTCCCCTACCCCATTATCACTACTACGATCCAGTTTCCAAATCAACACCTAGCCCCTAACAACCCTTTATATGTTTACAGATCTGGAAGGAGTGGACAAGTGTAAGCAATATTGGAAAAGCTCCTGTGCAAATCTCCCTCACCTTGCTGAAGGACTTGCGCTCCTGCTTCTCCTCAGTCATGCTCTTGGTCATCCACTGCTGGTTGCCACTCAGCTGGTCATCTCCCTTGATCTCCAGGAACTTCACCTCTTCCTTGCCCCTGTTCCTCTTCCCCTGCAGCCTCATGAACTGCAGCCAGAAAACATTATATACTCTACTATATCTTGAAGCAGTAACCTCTTTATTCAATGTATGAACTATGCCGACAATTAAAGATGTGATCAGGACAATATAAAACAAATATAGATATATAGGATAATGTCAGACAAGCAGGACTTCCTGATTAATCAGGGGGGAAAGAGAACATTCCTGATCAATAACAAGCAAATAAACCATTGTCAAGTCAGGAAACCTTCATACCGCTTCATCATCAAACAGGGCGGAGGAACCAGTTTGCTCTGGCTCAGGCAACGCTGGGTCAGACTCAGGATCCTGGTAGTAAGCCTCGTTGTAGTAGCCCTATCCAACAGGAGAATGTTTTTGTTAGCCTGTATCAACGCAACATGACAAAAGCATTACGCTATCCTGATGTGTCTCAATGGATGAAAACAAGAGAGATTTTACAGCAAACTGTTGTCTGCAAGAGCAACTCGTAGGGGTCAATAAGGATCCATTCTGGGCAGAGTATATCTGATGTTTGAACCTGTATATCAGCTTGGTAAGAGACTGATATAGATAATTTGCTCTCTTCTAAAATAAGTTGTAGTTGGAGATTTGAGATTTGAGTAGGTAATGCACAGCGGGTCTATTGTATTTGGTATATTGTGGAAGTTGAGTATTATTGTAGTTAATTTTGGTGTATTGGCAAGATTGTTTTATATAATGCTTTGCAAAGCAATAAAGTTTGTGTCCAAACATAATAGATATAGCTATCTTTCTCTCTATAACAGCATTTTCTCAGTACCTGAGGCTCTGCCGAGGGTTGTTGGTACACCCCTAGCTGTTGACCTCCCCAAGCTCCCTCTTGGTTCGCACTGAAGTCCAGAGGAGCGTCTGACTGGAAGGTACCACGCTGTATGCTTGCAGGAGCGGGTAGTAGGCCTGAGGTGGGGACAGGCTCCGGGTTCAGGCTGGGGATCACAGCGGGGAGAGGTTTGGAGCTCTCTCCCAGGGAGAAGTAGTTCTCTGGGGCCAGTTCCTCGTCACTTTCCTCAGCAGCTATCTGCCTCGCTAGCTGCAGGGCAGCCGACTTGGCTGCTGCTTTGATAGCGGAGGGAGATGCACTAGCACTGGCGTGGCCCTGGGAGGACCCTAAAGAGGGCTTTGTGGTTTTCTTTGGCTCCGGCCGCTTGGTGAGGGTGTGAGGCACTAGGGCCCTCTGCATCTCCTTCACAACCACATTTTTGGGCTGAGGCAGGAGGGAGGAAAGGCCAGTGCCAGGGCCCTAAGAGAGAGAGATAGAGGTTGAAAGACAATGAGGAAGCATGTCTTCAAATCAAAGTTTTTCGTACACAGATTTACAGATGTTGTCGCAGGTGCAGCAAAATGCTTATGTTTCCTGTTCCAACCGTGCAGCAATACCTACAGTTTTTTAATAGAATACAGTATGTACATAGTGAGTGAAACACCATGCAAACATAATTAAAGTGACCATTGTTCATGACTATGTGCATAGGGCAGTAGTCTCTGGGGTGCAGGGTAGAGTACCGGATGGTAGCTGGCTCGAAGAGTGACTTAGTTTCAGGGCTGTGTAGTGGGCGGAGGCCAGCTAGTGGTGACTTAGATCAGGGGTCAGATCATGATATGTATGGTTGGAAAGGCCTATGTCCACAAACTGAGAATTTGACATTGAGAATGATCTAAAAAGCAAGTGCAAGTCAGGTTACCTGGGGCAGGGATTTCTTTCTCCTTGGTTCATCTTCATCAGAGTCAGACTGTTGACAAGACATAGAATCATGTTGAAATCTCCACTTTGAATCCATTTAAAAACAAGCAAACGAGGTCTGTAATTGAATGTTTAAAATGTAGCCTAGGTATGAGCCTGTGGTCCTGTTACTTACATCCCCTCTTTTTATCTCAGGTATAGTGATTTTGACAGGCTCTGTTCGCTTCTTCGGCTTAGGTAAATCGAAAAGCAACCCTCCTTTAAATGCATGAGAACGGGTAACGGAGTCCTCGTCGCCATCGCTTGACACAGTGTTCTGTGATGATGCGTGTGTTGCCCCTTTGCTTGGTCGCACGTTTCCTAGTGCCTCTGAGGCAGATATTTTTGGGGCAGGAAGGCGTGCGAAAAGCCCCCCGGGTTTGCTCCCCGGGATGATGGAACTAGATGTTTCTGAATCACTGTCATCACTGCTAGCATACGCTACCAAAGACATTATCGATGTTTCTGCAGCAGCTTGTTCGCATAAGTAGCGGGTAAATACAGATATGGCAAACTAGCTACAGCTGCACCCACGACCCACTTTCCAAGCTCACGATAGCTAGCTACAATTGTTTGGCCAGGAAAGTATATGAGACGTATTGCATGAGAACAATTAAATTGTGGACAACCATTTAAAATTGGACCAACTTCATTGCTAGCTTTAAAATTGAATTTAAAAACAACTGGCTTGCCAAAGGCTAGCGAGGCTCAAGTCAAGTCACACTGCAGGGTAATGTTACAAACAGGCCGAGGATTGATTGACTCGAAGCTAACAAGGCCTCAGCAGGTCGTTTTAACAGACTTTTAATGTCAACGTTAAGCTAATTGTAGTTTACCGTTACATTTAATATCATGCAATCGATTTATTCAATACTCCATGGTTTCTTTCCTCCACCAAAATAGCTATTTCTATCCAATAACATTAGCAATTGCTAGCATTTCCTTTTTGGGTCTCGAATGCCATTCATGGATAGATGCGTGCAAAACAGAAGTGTTCAAGCTGCTACTTATTGCGCAGCTTCGACGCAAATCTACCTTCTTCTTCTTGTGGTTTTCTGGCAGACGAGACGCTTTGTTACATATTGTCAATCTTTCTCACTCACACAGGACATTTCTGATCCCCAGCAAGACTACTCAGGGTTTTCAGGCACATAACATGCATTTTTTTCTCCTGTACTTGATCCAAAGGGCTTGTATTTCACAGTAGGTTGGGGTTTTCACCTTGCACCCTTCTTTCTGCCTCGCTTCTTCTCGCCATTCCAACCACAGTCCTCTGACATTGATGACTTTCATCTCCGTGTGGGACTTCAGGAAATTCAGTTTCAAGCTGCCCTCTGCAGCTTTTTCTTCTTCTTCAAGTTTTATTGGGGAATCACAACCAACTGACAGGTGCATTCTGGCCCTGTCAAAAAAAACTTTCCTTTCCACATCATACATTTCATAAAATAATAATACATATTCAACTGTTTCCTCTACCATACAGCCATTATACATTCAAAGATTAATTCAATCCTGTATGCCCTAATCTCATCCCATACAACATAACTTCCTCCCTTTTGTTCCTATTATATGCCATTGTAGATATCATTGTACTATAAAACTGTCTGCCATTACTACTTTCATCCCATTGTCTCTGCCAGCAATCAAACCCATTTTTCTGAATCAATGTTTTAATTTCCCCTTTACCTAACTGCGCCTGTATATCCACAATATTATTTTTGCTATTATATCTACTAAACTTCTGTATGAACCGGAATCCAACAGAACTGAATTTCAATACCATTTATTTGTAACCCCAACAACAGCATCACTCTTTCTAACTGTAAATCCTTACGTTCTGACTTTCCAGACCTTAAACTACACAAAACTCCAAACATATTACTACTCTTGGTTGCACCATTTAAATCCAACAATTATCGCAACCATTTTGGTTACTGCCCGCTGCTGCCATGCGCTCTTTTTCATGGTATTATGGCGGTCCACAAACAAATGTTAGAGGTGCATGCCGCCACCTACTGGGTGGGTGGGGGTGAAAACTAGGTAACTTTAACACAGAAAAAAACACAGGGAATGGGTGAAAAATAAATACATTTCGTCCTCATTTTCACTCGCTCCTTCAGTCATTTCCAATGACTCTGAATAGGACACATGCTGGACAGAGCTCTGATTCTTGCTACTTCGACCTCCTTCACTCTTACAGGGCACTCCTGAAACTCAGGAACATGGTTCCCACCACAATTGCAGGACCATCTGACCACAGTGTAGCTCAGTGTTCATCACCATAATGCCCTCCAAGCTCATCACTAAGAACCCTGGGACTGAACACCTCCCTCTGCAACTGGATCTTGGACATCCTGATGGGCCGCACCCCAGGTGGCGAGGGTAGGCAACAACACATCCGCCACACTGACCCTCAACACAGAGCCCCTCAGGGGTGCGTGATTAGTTCCCTCCAGTACTCCAAGTGCACCCAAGACTGCGTGGTCGCGCACGACTCCAACATCATCTTTCAATTTGCAGACGACACAACAGTGGTAGGCCTGATCGCCGACAACAGCCTATAGGGAGGAGGTCAGAGACCTGGCAGTGTGGTGCCAGGACAACAACATCAGCAAGACAAAGAATCTGATTGTGGACTACAGGAAACGGAGGGCCGAGCACACCCCCATTCCCATTGACAGGGCTGTAGTGGAGCGGGTTGAGAGCTTCAAGCTCTTCGGTGTCCACATCACTAAGGATCTATCATGGTCCACACACACCAACACAGTCGTGAAGAGGACACGACAATGCCTCTTCCCACTCAGGAGGCTGAAAAGATTTGGTATGCACCCTCAGATCCTTCAAAAGATCTACAGCTGCACCATTGAGAGCATATTGACTGGCTAGCATCACCGCTTGGTATGGCAACAGCTTGGCATCCAAAAGCGTGGTGCTACAGAGGGTAGTGCATATATCTGCATTGACCCTGTTTGCACTAACTTTTATATCAGACCCAAAAAAAGTACATTTACATAATTGTAGGTTGTAAAAGGATACAAACAATTAGATTGGACTCTGACATTAAGCTAGATTTGCACCTGATGGTCCAAAACAAAAACAAACAAAAATTGAATGAGAACAGCAGCTACCTATTTCCTATCAGGTCCAAATCTACCATTGCTATGGTGATTTGAAAAAAGGACCCATTAGTTCATGGTATCTTTAAAGTACATGGATATCCTTCAAACATGTCAGGGAAACAAACCCCCTAAACATACACATACCAAGAGACGGATATAGATGCCTGGAGGACACTGTGGGAGTTGTTGCTTCACTACCCAGCTGTTGAGCTTCAACTCCACCAGACACAGCATGCTGTGGCAGTTGTGGAGTGTCACAAGAGGGAGGCGGTTTGATCTGGCGGTGTAGCGACAGTGGCATCATTAGGTCTCACAATGGTGGAAACATTGTCCATCATTTGGAATTGTGGGAGGTATGTAGTGTATCCCATGAACAGTCAATTGACCTTAGAGCACCTGTTTGTTAGCACCTGATCATTCTAGCTTTTCTGCAGTATTCTGCATAATCGGACTAACCATATTAGTAATATTCTGCATAGAATATCATAGTACTGATAATCCATCTTCTGCTTCTGGCTTGCTCATCTCCTTATGTCTGGGCCCATTTTTATAAAATGTCAATTGCTGGGTTTAAAACGAATATTGTTGAATGAAGTGTAAATGCTATGCTATGTTTCTGTCACAGACTGCCTCGTGGGACTGTTCGAAGGGGGTAGCAGCAGCTTTTCAGCGAGCCAATCACTCAAAGGTTTTATTTTTTACAAATGTAATGATGCCATCATGTTGATCCAAAGAGTGTGTTTTAAAAACTTTTACTGTCTTTACTCAGCACACTGTTTTTGGTTTGAAATACTGAAATACTGATTTCCCAACATCCTAAAATTGACTTTAATACTGCCAACAACAAAATGGTTCTCATTTCCTGTACTTTATTTGGAGCAGCAATATGATCTTAACGAATCTCCACAAATGAGTCATATGAGGAATTCAGACATTGGCAGCATGAACTCAATGCTAGTTGTTGGATTCCACCAGCCTCCTCAGATGGCATCAGAACCCCTCTATGTCCTCAGGTATACAGCAAGAAACAACAATATGATGGATTTGACAGGTGGAGAGGTGAGGGGCTTCTTAAACAATATCATAAGGCAAATGGGACTCATCTGCTGAAAGGTTTTTCTGCAAACAGAAGGCTCACACATTTGTCTGTGCGGCTCAGAACCTGTCAAATTAGGTACTTTAGATGCTATACAATGAAGTGTCAAAGTTTATATGTGAGACTAAGGCAATATAGTAAGTCTGGCATCACAGATCATGATAAAACACCCAACAGGTTTGATTGGAGATACTTTGGTTGGTCTTGGATTTTTACTAATATGTCAAAAGAAGACTGGACTCCTTTACAGCCCATTCATGCTACTTGATATATCCAGTAATGTCAATCATCTTCACACAGGTTTTTACAGGTACCTTGGACTTCTCAATATTCCCACACGGTGTCTTGATCTGAGAATACCAGGAGCAACTCGGGGACATTTTAGAGTTGGACAATTCAGGATGAATTATCAGTTTGAGATACTTAGTGTACTACTCAACCCTTTTCACACTACTGAGTCCAGTGGGACTGCGCCAAGCTGAATTTTGGCCTGGCCCGGTTATGCATTCATTCACCATAAGATTTCTGGAACTGTGCTGCAAAGGAAAGTGAGAAAGAAAATAGAGCCAGTACAGTACCCTTTTTTGGATTGGCACAATAGTGGATAGAATTGTATTGGTTCTCCCTAGATAGATTGTTTATGTATTTGGGTAGCCTTTTACCAGTAGAATATTATAGACAATTGACCTTTTAAAGCAAATCAAATACAAAACAGGGATTTTTGTTGGTGTACTGGAAGGTTTTTGTTCCTTAGAATCCATGGAGGGTATGAAATCTTGCAGAATTCCAATATCTTTGTTACCTCGGTTTTGGCCTAGACCATACTAGTCAATCCCAGATAATGAATCTGCTCATGAGAGGGAAGCGGTTCCAAATTTCAAACAAAAACAAGGTCTGTAGATATAGACTACAGAGGATTACGACGGCAGGAATAACGGAATGATAATATTTTTAAATAAGAAAATTACATTTAATAGCTGCAGCTTGTAACCACACTCTGAAAAACTCTGGATCGCGCAAAGTTACCAATTCGATTGCGTCCATGTTCCAAATTTCTACGCATGATATAATTTTGACGCGAAAACCTGAAGCCACCCAAAGTTGGAGCTCTTAACCTCACAAGTGCAATCCTCTGGGAGGCTATATCTCGTTGTCCTTACTTGCAACAGTAAACTGACATTATACATTTTATATATATTTTTAAAACATATCTTATTCATCCGCTGAGAAGCTATGCCGAGGTCGAATAGGCAAAAAGAATACAAGCCTGGGGATCTCGTGTTTGCGAAAATGAAGGGTTATCCACATTGGCCCGCGAGGGTAAGCTCCTTCATACTTTTCTTCTTGCATAACCAAACGCTAATAGTAGACTTACCTCTTCTTGTTTCTAGTCCACATGCATGTAGGCCTATCTGCTAGATCAGTTCAACGAGGCCTATCCCCTGGTCTTTGCAAAGTTTATTGGCGTATGACTACGTGGTGTGAAATAGGCTAGTGGCATTTTTTTGTACATTCGGTGTTTGATTTTGAGAAATGCGAAATCATCTATTTGTAGCAGTAAACATAACATTTTTGGGTAACCTAGACAATGCCGTCCTTATTACTGTTCAGTTCGTAGAGGCACGGTTTAATTTAACCATTGATACGAGGCCTAGTATAGGCTGTTCGATAGATTCTGGCTTCACGTAAACAAACATGTATAACATCTTCAACTTCGGTAACAAATAGGCTCGAGTAGCCTACGTTTAAGAACAGTTACCACTCGGATATTAGGCTTTTCCAAGTCCAACTAGTAGCATTTTACAATGTGAATGTGAGACAAAGCTGAGGCGAGTCGTGAAATGGATTCTTTGAAACACTGTAACCGAGTTTGCTACAATGTGGTAATTCCCGTATGATTAATATTTGGCGGCAGCGGCGGCGTTTGATTGTCTGGAAGGAATGCATGAGCCTATTGTAACGGTAATGTAAATGTTGTATTTTAGCCTAGACTCCATTCCAAATTAGGGGAAAGTAGGTAATTCATTATCATTAATGAGAATTGCCATTGTTTATATATATATATATAAAAAAATAAGTTATATCCTCGGGCAAAGGACAACACACATTGCTTGAATTAGTGCTCTCCCTTCCTGAGGCATTCCAAATCCATTGAAGTGTAATTAACTGTTTCGGCAACGTGGATTAGTTTCAAGTAAATATTCTACCAATTTATGCAACAACAGCGTTTGGAAACTTCTAAAAGTTTCATTAATTTATTTTCGTCAAAAGTCATGCCGAATTTACCTCTGTAATTTATACTTTTGCACAGTAGCCGCCCCACAATAACATTGGGAAATGACCAGCTGAAGCAACAAATAAATAAAAGAAGTAGTCTTCAGGACAATGTGTTATTTGTTCATTTGTATTAATTGTGCATTGCTCATGATGGCAGTATACTTGTACATGACAGAAATTCACAACCAGATGCCTAGAGGGCACTGTTACAAAAGTAAGATATAGAGCATGATATCAGAAAGCTCAGAATGGCTGTCAGCCTACGATGACCATAGATACAGGACATGACTGGTCAGATCCCTGGAACAATGCATATACCCCCCCCCCGTTTTCTGTCTGTCTCTCCTCCCACTATCCCTCCCTCCTTCCCCTTTAACAGAGTGTCCACAGTCAATGCCCCTGTCCTTGCCCACCAAACACACACTCTGGTAAGATGCACAACGGGCACGCCTATAGGGCCTCTTTGGCATGACGCTCATCAGGAAGCAAGGTGGCACAGCGAGGCAGGCACGGCGACTCAGTGCCCAACTGTTGTCACAGGACTTCCTGTACAACACACCATAGCTGTGTCACACAGAGAAAGATAATGGGTACCTCTCAATTTTATGGAGTCTTAATCTGAAAACAAGGTAGCCTAGGTGTCCGGTGTTGTGTCCCAATAATCTCCTTGCTTCCGAAGTGTGCACTTATTCACTTCCCTTCACGGATTTTAAAGTGGCAATATGTAACTTTTTGGGCCACCCTGACCAAATTCTCATAGAAATGTGAGTTATAGATCTATCATTCTACTTGAAAGCAAGTCTAAGAAGTAGAGGTTGACCGATTTAATTAGGGCCGATTTCAAGTTTTCATAACAACCGGTAATCTGCATTTTTGGACACCGATTACATTGCATTCCACGAGGAAATTGCTTGGCAGGCTGACCACCTGTTACGCGAGTGCAGCAAGAAGCCAAGGTAAGTTACTTGCTAGCATTAAACTTATCTTATAAAAAACAATCAAACTTAACATAATCACTAGTTAGCTACACATGGTTGATGATATTACTAGGTTAACGAGCTTGTCCTGCATTGCATATAATCAATGCGGTGCCTGTTAATTTTTCATGAATCACAGCCTACTTTGCCAAACGGGTAATGTTTTAACAAAAGCGCATTCGCGAAAAAAGCACAATCGTTGCATGAATGTACCTAACCATAAATATCAGTGCCTTTCTTAAAATCAATACACAGAAGTATATTTTTTAAAACCTGCATATTTATTTAAAAGAGTCATGTTAGCAGGCAATATTAACCGGGGAAATTGTGTCACTTCTCTTGCGTTCATTGCATGCAGAGTCAGGGTATATGCAACAGTTTGGGCTGCCTGGCTCGTTGCGAACTAATTTGCCAGAATTTTACGTAATTATGACATAACATGGAAGGTTGTGCAATGTCACTGACATATTTAGACTTAGGGTTGCCTCCTGTTCGATAAAATACACAACGGTTCTGTATGTCACTGAAATAATAAATGATAATTTCCGGATTTTACCATATTACTGACCTAAGGCTCATATTTCTGTGTTTATTTTATTATTATTAAGTCTATGATTTGATAAATGATAGAGTAGTCTGACTGAGCGGTGGGAGACGGCAGCAGGCTCGTAAGCATTCATTCAAACTTTACTGCGTTTGCCAGCAGCTCTTAGCAATGCTTGCTTCACAGCTCTGTTTATGACTTCAAGCCTATCAAAAAATCAAATCAAATTTTATTTGTCACATACACATGGTTAGCAGATGTTAATGCGAGTGTAGCGAAATGCTTGTGCTTCTAGTTCCGACAATGCAGTAATAACCAACAAGTAATCTAACTAACAATTCCTAAACTACTGTCTTATACACAGTGTAAGGGGATAAAGAATATGTACATAAGGATATATGAATGAGTGATGGTACAGAGCAGCATAGGCAAGATACAGTAGATGGTATTGAGTACAGTATATACATATGAGATGAGTATGTAAACAAAGTGGCATAGTTAAAGTGGCTAGTGATACATGTATTACATAAGGATGCAGTCGATGATATAGAGTACAGTATATACGTATGCATATGAGATGAATAATGTAGGGTAAGTAACATTATATAAGGTAGCATTGTTTAAAATGGCTAGTGATATATTTACATTTCCCATCAATTCCCATTATTAAAGTGGCTGGAGTTGAGTCAGTGTCAGTGTGTTGGCAGCAGCCACTCAATGTTAGTGGTGGCTGTTTAACAGTCTGATGGCCTTGAGATAGAAGCTGTTTTTCAGTCTCTCGGTCCCAGCTGTGATGCACCTGTACTGACCTCGTCTTCTGGGTGATAGCGGGGTGAACAGGCAGTGGCTCGGGTGGTTGATGTCCTTGATGATCTTTATGGCCTTCCTGTAACATCTGGTGGTGTAGGTGTCCTGGAGGGCAGGTAGTTTGCCCCCGGTGATGCGTTGTGCAGACCTCACTACCCTCTGGAGAGCCTTACGGTTGAGGGCGGAGCAGTTGCCGTACCAGGCGGTGATACAGCCCGCCAGGATGCTCTCGATTGTGCATTTGTAGAAGTTTGTGAGTGCTTTTGGTGACAAGCCAAATTTCTTCAGCCTCCTGAGGTTGAAGAGGCGCTGCTGCGCCTTCTTCACGATGCTGTCTGTGTGAGTGGACCAATTCAGTTTGTCTGTGATGTGTATGCCGAGGAACTTAAAACTTGCTACTCTCTCCACTACTGTTCCATCGATGTGGATAGGGGGTGTTCCCTCTGCTGTTTCCTGAAGTCCACAATCATCTCCTTAGTTTTGTTGACGTTGAGTGTGAGGTTATTTTCCTGACACCACACTCCGAGGGCCCTCACCTCCTCCCTGTAGGTCGTCTCGTCGTTGTTGGTAATCAAGCCTACCACTGTTGTGTCGTCCGCAAACTTGATGATTGAGTTGGAGGCGTGCGTGGCCACGCAGTCGTGGGTGAACAGGGAGTACAGGAGAGGGCTCAGAACGCACCCTTGTGGGGCCCCAGTGTTGAGGATCAGCGGGGAGGAGATGTTGTTACCTACCCTCACCACCTGGGGGCGGCCCGTCAGGAAGTCCAGTACCCAGTTGCACAGGGCGGGGTCGAGACCCAGGGTCTCGAGCTTGATGACGAGCTTGGAGGGTACTATGGTGTTGATTGCCGAGCTGTAGTCGATGAACAGCATTCTCACATAGGTATTCCTCTTGTCCAGATGGGTTAGGGCAGTGTGCAGTGTGGTTGAGATTGCATCGTCTGTGGACCTATTTGAGCGGTAAGCAAATTGGAGTGGGTCTAGGGTGTCAGGTAGGGTGGAGGTGATATGGTCCTTGACTAGTCTCTCAACGCACTTCATGATGACGGAAGTAATTGCTACGGGGCGGTAGTCGTTTAGCTCAGTTACCTTAGCTTTCTTGGGAACAGGAACGATGGTGGCCCTCTTGAAGCATGTGGGAACAGCAGACTGGTATAGGGATTGATTGAATATGTCCGTAAACACACCAGCCAGCTGGTCTGCGCATGCTCTGAGGGCGCGGCTGGGGATACCGTCTGGGCCTGCAGCCTTGCGAGGGTTAACACGTTTAAATGTTTTACTCACCTCGGCTGCAGTGAAGGAGAGACCGCATGTTTCCGTTGCAGGCCGTGTCAGTGGCACTGTATTTTCCTCAAAGCGGGCAAAAAAGTTATTTAGTCTGCCTGGGAGCAAGACATCCTGGTGCGTGACTGGGTTGGATTTCTTCCTGTAGTCCGTGATTGACTGTAGACCCTGCCACATGCCTCTTGTGTCTGAGCCGTTGAATTGAGATTCTACTTTGTCTCTGTACTGACGCTTAGCTTGTTTGATAGCCTTACGGAGGGAATAGCTGCACTGTTTGTATTCAGCCATGTTACCAGACACCTTGCCCTGATTGAAAGCAGTGGTTTGCGCTTTCAGTTTCACGCGAATGCTGCCATCAATCCACGGTTTCTGGTTAGGGAATGTTTTAATCGTTGCTATGGGAACGACATCTTCAACGCACGTTCTAATGAACTCGCACACCGAATCAGCGTATTCGTCAATGTTGTTATCTGACGCAATACAAAACATGTCCCAGTCCACGTGATGGAAGCAGTCATGGAGTGTGGAGTCAGCTTGGTCGGACCAGCGTTGGACAGACCTCAGCGTGGGAGCTTCTTTTTTTTAGCTTTTGTCTGTAGGCAGGTATCAGCAAAATGGAGTCGTGGTCAGCTTTTCCGAAAGGGTGGCGGGGCAGGGCCTTATATGCGTCGCGGAAGTTAGAGTAACAGTGATCCAAGGTTTTTCCGCCCCTGGTTGCGCAATCGATATGCTGATAAAATTTAGGGAGTCTTGTTTTCAGATTAGCCATGTTAAAATCCCCAGCAACAATGAATGCAGCCTCCGGATAAATGGTTTCCAGTTTGCAAAGAGTTAAATAAAGTTCGTTCAGAGCCATCGATGTGTCTGCTTGGGGGGGGGATATATACGGCTGTGATTATAATCGAAGAGAATTCTCTTGGTAGATAATGCGGTCTACATTTGATTGTGAGGAATTCTAAATCAGGTGAACAGAAGGATTTGAGTTCCTGTATGTTTCTTTCATCGCACCATGCCTCGTTAGCCATAAGGCATACACCCCCATGCCTCTTCTTACCAGAAAGGTGTTTGTTTCTGTCGGCGCGATGCGTGGAGAAACCCGTTGGCTGCACCGCTTCGGATAGCGTCTCTCCAGTGAGCCATGTTTCCGTGAAGCACAGAACGTTACAGTCTCTGATGTCCCTCTGGAATGCTACCCTTGCTCGGATTTCATCAACCTTGTTGTCAAGGGACTGGACATTGGCAAGAAGAATGCTTGGAAGTGGGGCACAATGTGCCCGTCTCTGTAGTCTGACCAGAAGACCGCCTCGTTTCCCTCTTTTTCTGAGTCGTTTTTTTGGGTCGCTGCATGCGATCCATTCCGTTGTCCTGTTTGTAAGGCAGAACACAGGATCCGCGTCGCGAAAAACATATTCTTGGTCGTACTGATGGTGAGTTGACGCTGATCTTATATACAGTAGTTCTTCTCGACTGTATGTAATGAAACCTAAGATTACCTGGGGTACTAATGTAAGAAATAACACGTAAAAAAACAAAAAACTGCATAGTTTCCTAGGAACGCGAAGCGAGGCGGCCATCTCTGTCGGCGCCGGAAGTAAGAATCAACTTCTGAGATTAGGCTGGCAATACTAAAGTGCCTATTAGAACATCCAATAGTCAAAGGTATTTGAAATACAAATGGTATAGAGAGAAATAGTCGACACGTCATAATTCCTATAATAACTACAACCTAAAAGTTCTTTAACTGCAAATATTGGAGAACTGGGAATATTGAACCACCAGCTTTCATATGTTCTGAGCAAGGAACTTAAGCTTTAGCTTTTTTACATGGCACATATTGCACTTTTAATTTCTTCTCCAACATTGTGTTTTTGCATTATTTAAGTATGTTCTAGGTGTGCTTTTTTTCTATGCTTCCCGTTCTTATATATATATTTTTGCTACTTTTACCTTCGTTTTTTTTTTACACCAGCCTCAAAGAGCTGAAACAATATTTTGGGTTATGGAAAATGTATTTCACAGCGGTTTAGATTGTACACTATCTTATTTTGTCGGACACCTCCAAATGTGCAACTACACCAAAGAATGTGGCAAATGAGCATGCAGAAAAGTATACGCTCACATAAGCATTGGGTAATTAATACATTTGTGCATGATCCCAGATGTGCATGCACATTCATAACACATTCACAGCACGCAAAACAAAAAATCATTACTATTCCATAAACTAGCCCATAATGCCAAACCTACACACACTGTTGTTTTTTATTGTTCAGCACAAAGTGAGTCAGTGAAGAGACTTATTGATTTGCCACTTGGTTTATTGCCCAATATTTGCCTTTGGGAGAGTGACACCATTTTCACACAACTAAATGGCAGTCATTTACGCTATGTGTGTATTTGAGTAACAAAACAAGTGTTGGTCAGTCATTGACAGGCCTGGTTGTCGACAGGTTCTTTGAGTGTGAAGTACATTTTTAATTACCTTATTGGAGCACTGGCGTCTTTGTTTACACTGGTCTGTTTCTTCTTTGTTTCAGTAGCCAACATTTCTTTTTTATGTACTTGTTTGTGTTAGCTCCTGCAATTCATAAATCCATATCAGGTACTGGCACAGGTGATATTTAAGAACGGCTGTCCTAGTGCTCCAGTTGCCTTGAGAGATGTGGAGAGTTAACGCCGTTAGTTGGTTCTCCCTATTTGATTTTTAAAAAACAATCCTTTATCTTATATTTGCTTTTGTTTTGCTCCATTTGTTTTTGGTTTGCTTCATGTCTTTAAGTTTGGTGTGGGTTTAAATTGTGTTTGTCTCCTCTTGGGCATATTTAGACATGATTGGGGCCTTTAAGTCCCAGTTGGACACCCCCTTTCTGAAACCCTTTCTGAACCTGTTTAGTTTTGGTTTTTAGTGACTCTTTGTTAGTTCACCTTCTGTTTGAGCTACAGTTTTTGGTTTCTTTCTGGGGGACGTAACAGATGCACTCACTAAAAGATTGCACTCCCCATTTCCTTCCGCAGATTAATGAGTTACCCGAAGGAGCAGTCAAGTCCCCCTCCAACAAGTACCAAGTATTCTTCTTTGGGACACATGAGACGTAAGTGAATATTGCTTTTGATGTGACGAATCCTATCACAAATCCAAATGAGCCCCTACCTTCAATACACTTGTGGAGATCTGAGAGAAGTAATATGGTGAAAATACAGACTAGCTTATCAGAGAACAAGTTGGAGCTACCACCATATTGTTTCTTTCGCGTATCAAATTCTCTCCAAATCTCCACAAGTGCATTAGGCGGTTCGTTTGAAATTAGAATTAGCTCCATAGAATAGTATTTTGAAGCTCTGTAGGTTGTTGCATGCGTCAACCTTTGAACTTTCTACAATTTTGCCATCTCAGTGCATTCCTGGGTCCCAAGGACTTGTTCCCCTATGAGGAGGGCAAGGAGAAGTTTGGCAAGCCCACCAAGAGGAAAGGCTTCAGTGAGGGTCTATGGGAAATTGAGAACAATCCTACGGTGATACACGAACCCGCAGGTTATGAGGTGTGTGTGTGTGTGTGTGTGTGCTTAGATTACGACGGAAAGGGTCGTGTCTGTCTACCTGCCGACGTGCATGAGCCTTTGTTCCTGTGTGACACACATGATTTTAGCCAATATTAAGAAGCACACCACACACAATGTTTATTTTTCCTTTTCTGGTAACACAAAATCCCTATTACTTTATCATCCATGACGAAAAGTACTCCCAAATACAGATTTACCTATACTCAACCTCAGCAAATACAGGGAGTAATTCACCACAATTTCCTGCCAAAAGTATGTTCTTTCTCGCTCAGCTGGCAAAGGAGACCCCAGCAGAGGGGGCAGTGGAAGCAGGTGTGCCGCGAAAGGGGAATGCAGAAGGAAGCAGTGATGAGGACGAAGGGACCCTCATCATCGATGAGAAGACCGACAGGGGAGGGGCCAAGAGGAAAGCTGGGGATTCCGTCGAGGTAAGTGTCAGTCACAAGCAATGTTCCCATTTTTTTGAGTGCAAATTTCATGTCTGCTGAGCACCAACTTGAACGTTTATAGTGAACACTGAGGCTGTACCCACTTTAAGTTAGTTTTAACAGTGGCCAAGTCGTCTATTTTATCATAATACCAGAGTGGCCTACCATCAAAAACAATGGCGAAAATGCATCCCATAACATTTTAATATGGAAATAGCTGTTCTATCATTCAGCCAACAGTAGCAGACAATGTGTGGTGTTCAATGAAGGCCTACATTCCATGAGACTTTTAACCTCTATCTGCTTGTCCTTCAGACAAGGTGACTGAAAATGTTGTTTGATGCCAGAAACCACTTTACAAAATCAAATGTATTATTATTCCCATAACATTATTACAGAGAATCATACAAATTATGCTACCCTCTGCCTATTGGCTACTTAGCTTATTCAAACCTGTTTCAAAATACCACACTGCCCCTTTAAGACAAAAAAGCCCTTTTTCCTGACTTGTTTTTTTAAGATGTCTAGAAATGTATACATTTTGTGCTTGTGTAGGAAGCAATCACTCCTGTATTGCTAATTACAAACAATCTATAACTGTGTTAATAACTCACTACCTAGCAAATGATATGAACAAAATGTGCACAAGTGGCTATATGCAGCTCTCACTTTGATCCTAAACCAAGCTCATCTATTCACGGCTGCTCATGTTGAAAACACAGTCCAGTTCAAAGTAAATGGCACATATCCATATATGGCAATGATCTGTTATCATATAGGCCTACTGCAGCTCTGATTGTTTATGCCACACTGGTCTGTATAGAGTATGGGATGAGACGTGCGTGTCAATGCAATAGTATCCTACTCTGATGTGTTCTGCCTACAACAAAATCTCTTGCATAGTTTGTTTTGTTTCAGTATGTTGCATTGGAAGTGGCTAACATTGCATTGATTCGATCACAATTGCCACTGTAAAGGGAAATGCTCTAGAACAGTCGTCACCAACCTTTTCTGAGTCAAAATGCAGGTAGAGATCTACTGCTCAGATTATTTTTTACATTACTTAAAAAACAAGCATATGCAACATTGACCAATTATAAAAACAGTACTGGAACAATGAGGTTTGCGCAGCAAGCTATAGGCCCGATACTTACAGTGCCTTGCGAAAGTATTCGGCCCCCTTGAACTTTGCGACCTTTTGCCACATTTCAGGCTTCAAACATAAAGATATTAAACTGTATTTTTTTGTGAAGAATCAACAACAAATTTATTGGCTATTTCAAACTTTTTTAACAAATCAAAAACTGAAAAATTGGGCGTGCAAATTATTCTGCAGGAGCAGATTTCAGGAGGACAAGACACCGTTCTTTTCTTCTGATGACTGATATAAGGGCCTGTACAGTATGTGTCAGGCCTATCTGACTGATATGATGGTCATAATGCTTCTTGACTGTGTCATAAAGTGTATTTTCTACAAGGTATTTAAAATATGATGAAAGAATGCATTACAACAAGAAGAACAAAGGATTTAAGAAACAGACTTTCAAACGAAAGGAAACATCTGGGTAGGGTAAAAAACTATAAACAACTTATGTAATAATAAGATAATTCTTCAGATGTTTAATAAATCTAATCATAAATTTTATACAATTATTTTAAATACCAATCATGAGTCTTTTTTGCATAGCCTCGTCTCAAGCGAGTGCTATTTATACTTTATAAATACTATATATAATGTTGAGTGACCAGTGTAATTTCTCAAAAAGATGGACATGCCATTGGTAGACATTCCAGCAGTACTCGATGCTCCTTTAAAGATGGTATCTGCAGTAGGGGAAACAGTGCCACTGTTAATATACTGTATATGTTTTTGGTTTTTGAGGAGACTAAGCGGAGGTGAGGAGTGTCGCACAGCGTGCAGAACATATTCTGCTGTTTTATCGCGCATGTAGTGATGTCTGAGGGGAATTTCTTTTGTTGTTGTTTTGCAGTAACTTCTTTGTTATAATATTGCAAATGAACATGGCAGTTTCACCATTAAGCATTCCAGATTTAAGTTTTCAAAATGTCCTAGGACACATTGATGGTTAAACAATAATCACACTCTACAGAGGATGTTTTTATTAAGGAAATATAATAAACATTTTATTCCAGAACAGTGGTAGTACAGTAGGGGCCCGAGGGCAGACACTTAATGTGTTGTGAAATCTGTTGATTGTATAGTTATTTTTTTAAATGGAATAACTGCTTTAATTTTACTGGACTCCAGGAAGAGTAGGCCTTGGCCACAGCAAATGGGGATCCTTAATAAATACAAATACAAACAGTCACACTGTTGTAATAGTGTGGTGTATACCTTCGTCCGAAAATGCAAACATGACCCTTTTCATGGCAGTGGTTTTTCTACCAAAACCAAGTGTGGATTGCAGTTGCTCCTTAGAGAAGTCCATAGACCTCTTATGTGGTAAGAAAACAAATACCTGAATACATAATTTCACTGAACTATCCCATTACTTTCAAATTTGATTGTATTACGTTTAAAGAATTAATACCTTTAAAGGCTAGTCGGAGTGCCGCCAAACAAAGCAAAGTCTGCGTTTTAAAAAGACTGAGGCACTGGAAGAATTTAAAGGTTATGCATGTAACATTTCTAACTCGATCACATACAGTGCCTTTGGAAAGTATTCAAAACCCTTGACTTTTTCCACATTTTGTTAGCTTACAGCCTTATTCTAAAATGTATTAATCTACGCACAATACCTCATAATGACAAAGCAAAAACAGGTCTTTAGAAATGGTTGCTAATTTATACTTTAAAAAAAACTGAAATATTACATTTACATAAGTATTCAGACCTTTTACTCAGTACTTTGTTGAATCACCTTTTGTAGCGATTACAGCCTAGAGTCTTGGGTATGACACTACAATCTTGGCACACATGTATTTGGGGAGTTTCTCCCATTCTTCTCTGCAGATCCTCTCAAGCGCCGTCAGGTTGGATGTGAAGTTTTGCTCCACGGCCTTTTCAGGTCTCTCCAGCAATGTTAGATCAGGTTTAAGTCCGGGCTCTGGCAAGCCACTCGAGGACATTCAGAGACTTGTCCCAAAGCGCTCCTGGGTTGTCTTGGCTGTGTGCTTAGTGTCGTTGTCCTGTTGGAAGGTGAACCTTCGGCCCCAGTCTGAGGCCTTGAGCACTCTAGAGCAGGTTTTCATCAAGGATCTCTCTGTACTTTACTCCATTCATCTTTCCCTCGTTCCTGACTAGTATCCCAGTCCCTGCAGCTGAAAAACATCCCAACAGCATGATTCTGCCACCACCATGCTTCACCATAGGGAAGGTACCAGGTTTCCTCCAGACGTGACACTTGGCATTGAAGTCAAAGAGTTCAAACTTTGTTTCATCAGACCAGAGAATCTTGTTTCTCATGGTCTGAGAGTCTTTAGGTGCCTTTTTGGCAAACTCCAAGCGGGCTGTCGTGTGCCTTTTTACTGAGGAATGATTGGTGGAGTGCTGCAGAGATGGTTATCCTTCTGGAAGGTTCTCCCATCTCCACAGACAATCTCTAGAGCTCTGTCAGAGTGACCATCGGGTTCTTGGTCATCTCCCTGACCAAGGCCCTTCTCTTGGTGGTTCCAAACTTCTTCCATTTAAGAATGATGGCGGCCACTTCTTGGGGACATTTAATGCTGCAGAAAGGTGTTGGTACCCTTCTGCAGATCTGTGCCTCGACACAATCCTGTCTCGTAGCTCTACGAACAATTCCCCTCCACCTTATGGCTTGTGTTTTGCTCTGACATGCACTGCCAACTGTGGGACCTTATATAGACACGTGTGCCTTTCTAAATCATGTCCAATCAATTGAATTTACCACAGGTGGACTCCAATCAAGTTGTAGAAACATCTCAAGGATGATCAATGGAAACAGCATGCACATGAGCTCAATTTTGAGTCTGATAGTAAAGGGTCTGAATGCTTATGTAAATAAGGTATTTATATATAACACATTTGCAAATTATTATTTTTCATAACAGGGTATTGTTTGTAGATTGCTGTTTTAATTTTTAAAAATTTTAGAATAAGGCTGTAACATAACAATGTGGATAAAGACAAGGGGTCTGAATACTTTATGAAGGCACTGTATATAATGAATGAATAAAAATCCACTGGAGAAAAGCTGGCCGGTTCGGCTACATCTCCCTGTTTTATGATTAGTTCTGGTTTGAGAGGTTGACAACGTTAGAAAAACATTAGCATTACAATACTTCCTCATGACCTTGAAATAGTTGTTTTACATCAGTTTTTGTGACAATCTTTGCTATTTTTCTTTTAACATCCTGTATTGTGTGCTTATTATTTTACCATATGTTCTAGACTATTTTGAGACCTTAATAAGGAGCATCAGGTACTGCTGGAATGTCTCCCAATTCATGTCCATCTTTTTGTAAGAAATTACTGGTCACTCAAAACATATAAAGTATTTCTAATGTATAATTTTATTTATTTTTATTTTATTTAACCAGGTAGGCAAGTTGAGAACAAGTTCTCATTTACAATTGCAACCTGGCCAAGATAAAGCAAAGCAGTTCGACACACAACAACGACACAGAGTTACACATGGAGTAAAACAAACATACAGTCAATAATACAGTATAAACAAGTCTATATACAATGTGAGCAAATGAGGTGAGATAAGTGAGGTAAAGGCGAAAAAGAAGAAAAAAAAGGCCATGGTGGCAAAGTAAATACAATATAGCAAGTAAAACACTGGAATGGTAGATTTGCAGTGGAAGAATGTGCAAAGTAGAAATAAAAATAATGGGGTGCAAAGGAGCTAAATAAATAAAATAAATACAGTAGGGAAAGAGGTAGTTGTTTGGGCTAAATTATAGGTGTGCTATGTACAGGTGCAGTGAGCTGCTCTGACAGTTAGTGCTTAAAGCTGGTGAGGGAGATAAGTGTTTCCAGTCTCAGGCAGCGATCGGTTGAAGAGCATGCATTTAGTTTTACTTGTATTTAAGAGCAATTGGAGGCCACGGAAGGAGAGTTGTATGGCTTTGAAGCTTGCCTCGCCCTCACTTTAGATGAAGCCACGCAAAAATACATAGCTAATGATTAAATGGCATATAAGGACCTATATTATACATATAAATTATCCTATGGATCATTACTACATACTTTAGAAGTTTATAAATATGTGAATAGCTAGCTTACTAACATTAACAAATGTTGGAGTACTGATTTTAATGAATACACAATTTACTAATCCATTATAAATGCTTTACTACAAGGTGTTATTATAAAGTGCTGCCAAATATTAAATAGAAAAGGTGCAGGTGTGGCTCACTTTGCTATTCGTAAATAAATTGTTATTACATGGTATTTCAAAGGTTTTTAAGAGGTTGTTTATTTGAATCAGTAAAAAAAACGTAAGAAAGTAAGCAATCATGTATGTTTGCCGACTTGTGGAAACATGGCACTTGAATAAGGGTCATGTCTTTCTCTCTGAAGAGCTCTCCTAAACGACCTAAGGACACAGAGAGCAAAGGTGACTCGAAGGTGGATAGCAAGAAGTCTGACACCGAGCTGAAGCTCAATGACAAGGTAGGGCCTAAGCCCACAGCGCTGTCTTCTGCAGGTGAACCAAAGCCAGAGAGCCAAGCAAAACCACCGACCGAGGCCCAATTAACATCAGAGAAGGTGAGGGAAGCTGTCTTTTACACATTGAGTTACAGAGACATAAAACAACAACAAAAAATAATAATGAACGTACCCTTCACTATGTTTTACACCAACCTCCTGTTTGGAGAATATCTATTAATTTGGTCATACTTCAGGGCTGACACAGGGTGAGTTTTCCAAACGCCTTGAAGCTAATATGGCCTGTTATTTCTCTTGACAATCTTCTGTGCTTGAATTAACGCAATTCAAATTAAGCACTTTGCTGTCCTACGTGAGCTGTGTCATGAAGAGATGTGTTGTACTGTGCTGGCAACGAGGTTTTTGAGAAACTCACCCCTGATCCACTTAGCTTTGAATAGTTAGTGGTGTTTCGTTCATTTCCAACATTATTTAAAAACATAAATTACTGATGCAATGTAACATTTTCTCCATGCTTTTCTTTCAGCCTGTGACTGACAGTGCTTAACAGCAACCCTCCGAGGATGACCAAGGACCCGTGGTTCTTTTCCATGGAATTTTGGGCATCAACATAATTAGCTAATCTTTGAATGCTAGGTTTCTGCTGTTATTAAGTAACTGGAAAGTGTTAAGACCTATATAGAAATTGTACAGGCCAAACAAACTTACTTGCCAGTTGGGGGTATTGAATATCCCAGGATTTAAATTGTTGTCAAACCAATAGTGAGGAGAAATGCAATGCTCAAGAGGAAATGGGTTTCGGATGTATACATTTTTTTTTTTAAAGTGCAATTATGAAGTCTAGCTGCTAGGTGTCAAAATGCATTACAGTTTAGAGAGTACACACGCCCGCCGGTTTCTTAACAATCTGAACATAAGCAAACAAAAACACAATTTTGGGGAAAATCTTTTGACCATCACATTCATAATGCTTTTTCATTTAACATGAGAATCCTGCTTATCCTGTTTTAAATACGTTTTTAGTTTTGTGGTTCGTTGGTTTGAGAATATTAGATAGCTTTTTATCTATGACGGTGTGCTTTATAAAAAGAACACATCTTTATGTTCTTGGCTTTAAGGTGTGTACAGTGCATTCGGAAAGTATTCAGACCCCTCCACATTTTGTTCCATTATAGCCTTATTCTAAAATGGATTAAATAGTTTTTTTCCCCTCTTCAATCTACACACAATAACTCATAATGGCAAAGAAAAAACAGGTTGTTTTGAAATTTTTGCAAATGTATTAACAAATAAATACATATCACATTTGCATAAGTATTCAGACCCTTTACTCAGCACTTTGTTGAAGCACCTTTGGCAGCGATTACAGCCTTGAGTCGTCTTGGGTATGATGCTACAAACTTGGCACACCTGTATTTGGGAAGTTTCTCCCCTTCTCTGCAGATCCTCTCAAGTTCTGTCCTGTTGGATGGGGAGCGTCACTGCACAGCTATTTTCAGGTCTCTCCAGAAATGTTCGGTTTTAAGTCCAGGCTCTGGCTGGGCCACTCAAGGACATTTGGAGAATTGTCCCGAAGCCATTCCTGCGTTATCTTGGTAGGTGAACCTTCACCCAAGTCTGAGGTCCTGTGCACTCGGGAGCATGTTTTAATCCCCATGTACTTTGCTCCGTTTATCTTTCTCTCAATCCTGACGAGTCTCCCAGTCCCTGCTGCTGAAAAACATCCTCACAGCATAATGCTGCCACCACCGTGCTACACCGTAGCGATGGTGCCAGGTTTATTCCAGATGTGACACTTGGCCTTCAAGCCAAAGAGTTCAAACTTTGTTTCATCAGACCAGAGAATCTTGTTTCTGATGGTCTGAGAGTCATTTAGGTGCCTCCAAGCAGGCTGTCATGTGCCTTTTACTGAGGAGTGGCTTCCGTCTGGCCACTACCATAAAGGTCTGATTTGGTGGAGTGCTGCAGAGATGGTTGTCCTTCTGGAAGGTTCTCCCATCTCCACAGAGGAACTCTGGAGCTCTATAAGAGTGACCATTGGATTCTTGGTCACCTCCCTGACCAAGGCCCTTCTCCCCCAATTGCTCAGTTTTGCAGGGCAGCCAGCTCTAGGAAGATTCTTGGTGGTTCCAAACTTTTAAGAAGATGGCCACTGGGTTCTTGGGGACCTTCAATGCTGCAGAAATGTTTTGGTACCCTTCCCCAGACCTGTGCCTGGACAAAACCCTATCTCGGAGCTCTACTGACAATTCCGTCGACCTAATGGCTTGGCTTTTGCTCAGACATGCACTGTCAACTGCGGGACCTTATATAGACAGGTGTGTGCCTTTGTCCAATCATGTCCAATCAATTGAATTTATCACAGGTGGACTCCAAGTTGTAGAAACATCTCAAGGATGACCAATGGAAACAATGGACCCTGAGCTCAATTTCGAGTGTCGTAGCACATGGTCTGAATACTTATGTAAATAAGGTATTTCTGTTTTTAATATTTTATACATTTGCAAACATTTCTAAAATCCTGTTTCGCTTTGACATTGTGGGGTATTGTGTGTAGATTAATGAGACAAAAATAATATTTAATACATTTTATAATAAGGCTGTAACGTAACAAAATGTGGAAAAAGTCAAGGGGTCTTAATACTCTCCAAATGCACTGTACATAATAGTAATTGTACTTAAGTTTTTCCTCGGCCTGACTTTGAAATAGGTGATGTATTTTCTTACTCGTGGTGTGTTTCACTTTTAAGATATTTAACTTTTCTTAGATCACTAGCAAGTTGTCGCTAGCAAAACTATCGCTTTAAAGCTACATAACATGTTGCATGCTGCCTGTACATGGGAGGTGACCAAATGTCTTCATTGACACTTAGATCCCATAGAATTAACTTTTTATTGAATGTCACAAATCTATTCACATAAACACAAGAGAACAAAACCACTTTGCAAAGCCCTGTCTTAACCTGTTACACTCATACCTATATATTGGTTGAAAAATGCCTGATAAGCAACTAAATTGGAAGGCAGTGGCTATAGAGTAACATGCTATAAATGACGTCAGAGCTCAGGTTCTGTGCTTCACAGTGCTGTATGGGTTTTGACTGACAGCCGTTCTAAACTTGAGTACTGCACACGAGAGAGACGTTGCCCCCATCCCTCCCGCTAATTGGATAACTTTGGCAAATTTGTCTGAGCCTCTTTACATTTTAAGAGGACTCAATGTATTTTGAAAGATGAGATGTTGACGATAATAAATACTGTTTTGATGTCCATCAAGCAAGCCAAACACCCGTGAGTCCAAATGTGCACCTCACATTTCCATAACGTAAAACTCATGTCATATACAGGGTCAACGTTTATGATCACTATGTTTGATGTACAGTTACAAGATGACATGGCGTCATACCCTGGGTGGTTCTGAACAGAATGAGCCTGTGTTTGTCTATTGTGAAGCAAATTTGTTGCAGTTCACGCAACTGAATGCACTTGACTCCTTTTCTATGCACACCAAAATTACTATCCGTTTCTCTGAATTGCCTTGTAAAAGCCTAACCTTGTAAGATTGTACTTTATAATTTAGCTAGTGATGTTGGCAATAGAACAAGCTTTCAAATTATGCCAACCTGACCCAGATTTCAAATTATAATGGTCTGATTTGGATTGCATAAACAGTAATTGTGTGATGGCGTGGATGCAGGGTTGTGTTCCAAACAAAACGACTA
This sequence comes from Oncorhynchus masou masou, assembly GCF_036934945.1. Taxonomy (NCBI): domain Eukaryota; kingdom Metazoa; phylum Chordata; class Actinopteri; order Salmoniformes; family Salmonidae; genus Oncorhynchus; species Oncorhynchus masou. Next base: position 33,171,132 of record NC_088224.1, on the reverse strand, counting down.
CAAGTGTGCTTGCTCTAGTTCCTCAATGGCACAGCTAGGAGAGCTTTAAAAAAAGCACCCTATCGTTGACGACTCTTCTTCTTAATAAATTGCACCTACCTGGTGTCCCAGGTTTTACTCAGTCCCTGATTAGAGGGAAGGAATAGTACATTTTTTTCTTAAGCAGTGGAAGTGGCTTCAAGGTTCAGATTTGAAAATGAGGGTTTTATGGTAAGGTATCGCTCATGTCTTAAATATATTTCTTGATAGTTCATGTTAATATCCACTGCACTGTTAATTTGTCCATACATGTACAATGTCATCCATCTTTTATGGTGCTTTAATGGTGACAATGTAATGAGAAGGACATCAGCCAATGTCCAACAAGATGGTGTCCTGGTTATTGTAATATTGGGCCACTTGTGAAAACATAACACTTCAACACTGTGTAGACGACCTGTCTGGGTACATGGTTGTTACGATTCTGATTTGGTAGTTGCTTTGCTTTTTTATTATACTATTCACTGTGGGACATGCTTTGAGTGTGTACTGTGTGTACCTTGATGTTTCGGTATGAGTGACTTGTCCTTCATGCCTTTTTGAACTGGAGCAAAGATACCTTTTTGATTGAGTATTGTCCTATGATTTTGGATGCTAAACCAAATTTTGTAAGATTAATTTTACTATTAGCTTGTAAGAATAACCCTTTTGTTGATGTTTGAAATACAATATGGTTTTTTTTCGGGGAGCCCTTTCTCTCATCTTATTGGTCCCTCCCTTATTTGTATGTTATTTGTAATTGTCATTGTGGGGGATCCCTGTGTGTTCTGGTTTGTATGATTGGATGACATTCATTCGTTGTGGCCCATGTTTGGTGAAATCCATATCTGCATTCAATCAGGTCTTTCGAACTCCATAAGTCATTAATTGACTCGTTTTGAAAACCACGACTCACAGGGGCGCTGCAGGACCAGGCCTTAGAACTGCTTTAAGTCTGTACTGAATATGGCCCAGACCTTTACTTGACCCTTTCTTTTCAACTGCTGGACTGTCACTCATTCATAGATAACGTTGTATGCTGACTGACCTACTACATGATTCTGGAGCTTTCATTGTTTTTCCCTTCTACATTTCAACTTTTAAAACCTAATGCTGTCAGAACGATTCCAAATGTTTTTTGGGTCATTGCCACATCCTCACCACCTTTGCAATTCACAGTGGACGTAAAGAGATAAAAAATGGCCTGATTGCCAGTTCGCCACCACGCTTCTTGCTTGGTTCTACCATTGTAGCGAGCCACCAGTCCATTTGGTTAAACTCAATAAACATGTTGATGACAAAATGAGGCCACCTGCCTGTCATGTTTGTAACTTTTTCTATGTGCCTGTGATTGTGAACTTATGTCAGGACACCACCAGCAGTGCCTTTCTTAACAATGTGCCCATTCCTCTCTAATCATTCAACCTGGACATTAATGTTCATCCCACCCAATTTAGTGGCCTTGTGGTTAGTGTCCACCCTGAGATTGGAAGGTTGAGAGTTCAATCCCTGCATCTCTGCTTGGCACTCAGCATAAAGGAGCTGGATCTGGGTGAGGCCCTGTGATAGACTAGCATCCTGTCCAGGGGGGTGTACGTGTACATTAAGCTGCCTCACGCTACAGAAACAGGAGATGGGCTCCTGACCTATGAGCTGTTCCGGCTCACACAAGCAAAGGCTTGGGCCAGCTACTTCCTTACCACCGCTGCCACTAAATATATTAGATGGTGGATGCAAGAAGGCAGGCATATCTTTTACTGAAAAGTCCACTATCTGACAGTGCCATTAACTTCCTGTCAAAGCATTTTTCTATTTATCCTCTGAAATGGGTAAACCTAAATTTATGAACCCATTGAAAACACTTACGACTAAAGTGTATTTATGAGAGTCTTTGTAGAGCCCCACAGTGGAGGTGTCGTAATACCAATAAAACCTAGCGGTCAAACAAATGCTTCCAATCGTTTTATCTGCTGTTCATTTTTACTTGGTTGTTATGTTTTGATAACCAGCAATCTCTCTTGGACAAGGTTAAAATATTCAGCTCTATTTACTCTGAATCGAAAATGCTTATTAGCGTCGAAGTAGACATGCAAAACTACAAATCCCTGCAAGCTCTTGCACGTCACCTCTAGTAGACAACTTTGCTAACAGGTATTGTGTCAGTTTAAGACTTGCACAGAATTGTCAATTTTAAAGAAATTTTGCCAAGTTATTTATGACTACATTTAGCTAACATTGGATAGTTCATCCAGAGATTCTTACCTTTGCTTCGATTCGGCAGTCTCTTCCCGATCATCATCATTGCATTTGTAGTTCTTTATGATAGCCTAATTAGCGTTTCATTTTTCTGGGTAAATGCACACAAATATATTGATTAAAGTCACCTAGTCCTAGAGAGGTTTACACAGTTATCACAACTTTACTGCAGGGTAAGCCTAGATGAAACACCACCCTATGTGAAGAATGAGTGGTGGGAAAGCAATTGGACAGTTTCCCTGCCATTTATTATGACTCATTCTGTTGTACATTGGAAGGTTCTCACAGTCACCTTTTGTTTTGACCCGACAATACCAAAGGAATTAAATGAGACTGGGTTACATTCAAATCAAAGGTAAACATGTATACCAATAGTTGGGTTCGTACCCACGTATACCCATGTCCATTGGAGCTTAAGTCCAATGCCTTAACCACTCAGTCATCCTGCTGTTACCAAAAGACTAAAAAGTGCTGAGTCAAAGTGGACATAGTCATTTATTTTGGATTTGATCCACACAAACTTCAAATCAGAGTTTATTACATCCAAATCAAAGCTAAACTTGTTACCAGGAGAGGGGTTCGAATCCATATGTCCACTGGCGCTTAAGTCCAACGCCTTAACCTCTCATTATCCTGATGTAGCTAAAATATACTCAAGAGCCCAGCCAAAGTGGAAAAAGGGGTCATAGACATTACTTTCAGCCTTTATCCACATAAAATACAAATGAGCAAAAGGAGGGTTGATTACATCTAAATCAAATTTACATTTCTACCAGGAGTGGGGTTCAAACCCACATGTCCATTGGATCTTAAATCCAACACCTTAACCATTCAGCCATTCTGGTGTTAATAAATTACAATCAAGAGCCCAGTGAAAGGGAAATAAGAGGACACAGATTTTTGGCTTTTGAGCTAAATTATTACATCCATATTAAAATTATTCTAAGAGTGGGGTTTGAACGCACATGTCGTCCATTGGATTTTAATTCCAATTCTAAACTTCTCAGTCATCCTGGTATAAATAAAGTACTTTCAAGAGGCCATTCAAAGTGGAATAAGGAGCACATAGTCAGCTATTTTGGCTTTGAGCTCGACAACATCTAAATGAGACTTGTTTACATCCAAATAAAACTCTACCAGAAGGGGGTTTGGAACCAACAAGAGGAATCAATAATTTCATATCAATTCTAACACCTTAACCACTCAGCCATCTAGGTGTTTCTAAATGATAAACAAGTGCTGAGTCAAAGTGGAATACTTCGGACACAGTCATTTTATTCAGCTTTGATTCACACAAAATCCAAACAAGTGAAATTACATTTGATAACATCCAAATCAAAGGTAAACTTTAACAAGAAATGGGGTTCGAACCCACAAGGATATAAGTCCAACGTCTTAACCCCTCAGCCTCCCTGGTGCAAATAAGTAACTATCTGAAGCTCAGTGAAAGTGGAATAAAGAGCAAGGAGGCTGATATTTTGGCTTTGATCCAGACAATATCTAAATGTGACTTGATTACATTCAAAGTAAGCTTTTAGCCAGGACTTGGGTTGGGACCCACGAGAACAACCTGTTCCTTGGAGTTTTATTCCAACATCAATTCTTTCAGCTAAAGAAATGTCAAATGAGTGGAAGGACAATTGATGACTTTCAAATGATAGATGAACTTACACCAAGAGTGGGGTTCGAACCCACGTGGACATTTGTCCATTGGATGTTGAGTCCAACGCCTTAACCTCTCGGCCATCCTGGTGTAATAAACATAAATTCAAGGGCGCAGTCAAAATGGAATATGGAGCACACAGTTAGATTTTTTTGGCTTTGATCCAGATAATATGTATATAAAACTTGATTACATCCAAATCAAACTTTCTACCAGATTTAGGTTTGGAACAAACAAGAACATTTTAATTTCGATCATGAGTCTAACGCCTTGAACACACTGACATCCAGGTGTTACTAAAAGACTAACAAGAGCTGAGTCAAAGTAGATGAACTTGTCATAGTCATTCCTTTCAGATTTGAGCCACGCTAATTGGAAATGAATGAAAGGTGGGTTGATTACATCCAAAGTAAGTTTTTTCCAGGAATGCTGTTGGTACCCACAAGAACAAAGAATTCATTGGATTTTTATTCCAGCAGTCAAAACCACTCATCCATCCTGGTGTAAAGTACAATCAAGAGCCCAGTGAAATTGGAATGAGGAGCACACAGTCAGTTATTTTGGCTTTGAGCCAGAAAATATCTAAATGAGACTTGTTGACATGCAAATCAAACTTAATACAAAGATGGGGTTTCGAAGCAAGAAGAAGAATAATGAAGTTGATAATGACTCAAACACCACAACCACTTGGCCATCTTTTGTGTATTTAAAGGATAAATACTTGAAGGCGGAATAAGGGGAACAAAGTCAATTCTTTCAGCTTTCATCCAAAGAAATTTCAAATGAGTGAAAGGACAGTTGATTAAATCCAATTGATAAAATCCAATTGATAGATTCACTTATACCAGGAGTGGGGTTCGAACCCATGAGGACATATGTCCATTGGATCTTAAGACCAGCGCCTTAACCTCTCGGCCATCCTCGTGTAATAAACATAACTTCAAGGGCGCAGTCAAAATGGAATATGGAGCACACAGTTAGATCCTTTGGCTTTGATCCAGACAATATGTATATGAAGCTTGATTACATCCAAATCAAACTTTCTACCAGATGTAGGTTTGGAACAAACAAGAACATTTTAATTTCGATCATGAGTCTAACGCCTTAAACACACTGACATCCAGGTGTTTCTAAAAGACGAACAAGAGCTGAGTGAAAGTAAAAGAACTTGTCATAGTCATTCCTTTCAGATTTGAGCCACGCTAATTGGAAATGAATAAAAGGTGGGTTGATTACATCCAAAGTAAGTTTTTTCCATGAATGCTGTTGGTACCCACAAGAACATAGCATTCATTGGATTTTTATTACAGCAGTCTAGACCACTCAGCCATCCTGGTGTAAAGTACAATCAAGAGCCCAGTGAAATTGGAATGAGGAGCACACAGTCAGTTATTTTGGCTTTGAGCCAGAAAATATCTAAATGAGACTTGTTGACATGCAAATCAAACTTAATACAAAGATGGGGTTTCGAAGCAAGAAGAAGAATAATGAAGTTGATAATGACTCAAACACCACAACAACTTAGCCATCTTTTGTGTATTTAAAGGATATATACTTGAAGGCGGAATAATGGGAACAAAGTCAATTCTTTCAGCTTTCATGCAAAGAAATTTCAAATGAGTGAAAGGACAGTTGATTACATCCAATTGATAGATGCACTTATACCAGGAGTGGGGTTCGAACCCACGAGGACATATGTCCATTGGATCTTAAGTCCAACGCCTTAACCTCTCGGCCATCCTGGTGTAATAAACATAACTTCAAGGGCGCAGTCAAAATGGAATATGGAGCACACAGTTAGATCCTTTGGCTTTGATCCAGACAATATGTATATGAAGCTTGATTACATCCAAATCAAACTTTCTACCAGATGTAGGTTTGGAACAAACAAGAACATTTTAATTTCGATCATGAGTCTAATGCCTTAAACACACTGACATCCAGGTGTTTCTAAAAGACGAACAAGTGCTGAGTGAAAGTAAAAGAACTTGTCATAGTCATTCCTTTCAGATTTGAGCCACGCTAATTGGAAATGAATAAAAGGTGGGTTGATTACATCCAAAGTAATTTTTTTCCAGGAATTCTGTTGGTACCCACAAGAACATAGCATTCATTGGATTTTTATTACAGCAGTCTAAACCAGTCAGCCATCCTGGTGTAAAGTACAATCAAGAGCCCAGTGAAATTGGAATGAGGAGCACACAGTCAGTTATTTTGGCTTTGAGCCAGAAAATATCTAAATGAGACTTGTTGACATGCAAATCAAACTTAATACAAAAATGTAGGTTTGGAACAAACAAGAACATTTTAATTTCGATCATGAGTCTAACGCCTTAAACACACTGACATCCAGGTGTTTCTAAAAGACGAACAAGAGCTGAGTGAAAGTAAAAGAACTTGTCATAGTCATTCCTTTCAGATTTGAGCCACGCTAATTGGAAATGAATAAAAGGTGGGTTGATTACATCCAAAGTAATTTATTTCCAGGAATTCTGTTGGTACCCACAAGAACATAGCATTCATTGGATTTTTATTACAGCAGTCTAAACCACTCAGCCATCCTGGTGTAAAGTACAATCAAGAGCCCAGTGAAATTGGAATGAGGAGCACACAGTCAGTTATTTTGGCTTTGAGACAGAAAATATCTAAATGAGACTTGTTGACATGCAAATCAAACTTAATACAAAAATGTAGGTTTGGAACAAACAAGAACATTTTAATTTCGATCATGAGTCTAACGCCTTAAACACACTGACATCCAGGTGTTTCTAAAAGACAAACAAGAGCTGAGTGAAAGTAAAAGAACTTCTCATAGTCATTCCTTTCAGATTTGAGCCACGCTAATTGGAAATGAATAAAAGGAGGAGTTGATTACACCCAAAGTAAGTTTTTTCCAGGAATGCTGTTGGTACCCACAAGAACATAGCATTCACTGGATTTTTATTACAGCAGACTAAACCACTCAGCCATCCTGGTGTAAAGTACAATCAAGAGCCCAGTGAAATTGGAATGAGGAGCACACAGTCAGTTATTTTGGCTTTGAGCCAGAAAATATCTAAATGAGACTTGTTGACATGCAAATCAAACTTAATACAAAGATGTAGGTTTGGAACAAACAAGAACATTTTAATTACTATCATGAGTCTAACGCCTTAAACACACTGACATCCAGGTGTTTCTGAAAGACTAACAAGAGCTGAGTGAAAGTAGAAGAACTTGTCATAGTCATTCATTTCAGATTTGAGCCACGCTAATTGGAAATGAATGAAAGGTGGGTTGATCCTTTGGCTTTGATCCAGACAACATGTACATGAAGCTTGATTACATCCAAATCAAACTTTCTACCAGATGTAGGTTTGGAACAAACAAGAACATTTTAATTTCGATCATGAGTCTAACGCCTTAAACACACTGACATCCAGGTGTTTCTAAAAGACGAACAAGAGCTGAGTGAAAGTAGAAGAACTTGTCATAGTCATTCCTTTCAGATTTGAGCCACGCTAATTGGAAATGAATAAAAGGTGTGTTGATTACATCCAAAGTAAGTTTTTTCCAGGAATGCTGTTGGTACCCACAAGAACATAGCATTCATTGGATTTTTATTACAGCAGTCTAGACCACTCAGCCATCCTGGTGTAAAGTACAATCAAGAGCCCAGTGAAATTGGAATGAGGAGCACACAGTCAGTTATTTTGGCTTTGAGCCAGAAAATATCTAAATGAGACTTGTTGACATGCAAATCAAACTTAATACAAAGATGGGGTTTCGAAGCAAGAAGAAGAATAATGAAGTTGATAATGACTCAAACACCACAACAACTTAGCCATCTTTTGTGTATTTAAAGGATATATACTTGAAGGCAGAATAATTGGAACAAAGTCAATTCTTTCAGCTTTCATGCAAAGAAATTTCAAATGAGTGAATGGACAGTTGATTACATCCAATTGATAGATGCACTTATACCAGGAGTGGGGTTCGAACCCACGAGGACATATGTCCATTGGATCTTAAGTCCAACGCCTTAACCTCTCGGCCATCCTGGTGTAATAAACATAACTTCAAGGGCGCAGTCAAAATGGAATATGGAGCACACAGTTAGATCCTTTGGCTTTGATCCAGACAATATGTATATGAAGCTTGATTACATCCAAATCAAACTTTCTACCAGATGTAGGTTTGGAACAAACAAGAACATTTTAATTTCGATCAGGAGTCTAATGCCTTAAACACACTGACATCCAGGTGTTTCTAAAAGACGAACAAGAGCTGAGTGAAAGTAAAAGAACTTGTCATAGTCATTCCTTTCAGATTTGAGCCACGCTAATTGGAAATGAATAAAAGGTGGGTTGATTACATCCAAAGTAATTTTTTTCCAGGAATTCTGTTGGTACCCACAAGAACATAGCATTCATTGGATTTTTAATACAGCAGTCTAAACCACTCAGCCATCCTGGTGTAAAGTACAATCAAGAGCCCAGTGAAATTGGAATGAGGAGCACACAGTCAGTTATTTTGGCTTTGAGCCAGAAAATATCTAAATGAGACTTGTTGACATGCAAATCAAACTTAATACAAAAATGTAGGTTTGGAACAAACAAGAACATTTTAATTTCGATCATGAGTCTAACGCCTTAAACACACTGACATCCAGGTGTTTCTAAAAGACGAACAAGAGCTGAGTGAAAGTAGAAGAACTTGTCATAGTCATTCCTTTCAGATTTGAGCCACGCTAATTGGAAATGAATAAAAGGTGGGTTGATTACATCCAAAGTAAGTTTTTTCCAGGAATGCTGTTGGTACCCACAAGAACATAGCATTCATTGGATTTTTATTACAGCAGTCTAGACCACTCAGCCATCCTGGTGTAAAGTACAATCAAGAGCCCAGTGAAATTGGAATGAGGAGCACACAGTCAGTTATTTTGGCTTTGAGCCAGAAAATATCTAAATGAGACTTGTTGACATGCAAATCAAACTTAATACAAAGATGGGGTTTCGAAGCAAGAAGAAGAATAATGAAGTTGATAATGACTCAAACACCACAACAACTTAGCCATCTTTTGTGTATTTAAAGGATATATACTTGAAGGCAGAATAATTGGAACAAAGTCAATTCTTTCAGCTTTCATGCAAAGAAATTTCAAATGAGTGAAAGGACAGTTGATTACATCCAATTGATAGATGCACTTATACCAGGAGTGGGGTTCGAACCCACGAGGACATATGTCCATTGGATCTTAAGTCCAACGCCTTAACCTCTCGGCCATCCTGGTGTAATAAACATAACTTCAAGGGCGCAGTCAAAATGGAATATGGAGCACACAGTTAGATCCTTTGGCTTTGATCCAGACAATATGTATATGAAGCTTGATTACATCCAAATCAAACTTTCTACCAGATGTAGGTTTGGAACAAACAAGAACATTTTAATTTCGATCATGAGTCTAACGCCTTAAACACACTGACATCCAGGTGTTTCTAAAAGACGAACAAGAGCTGAGTGAAAGTAAAAGAACTTGTCATAGTCATTCCTTTCAGATTTGAGCCACGCTAATTGGAAATGAATAAAAGGTGGGTTGATTACATTCAAAGTAATTTTTTTCCAGGAATTCTGTTGGTACCCACAAGAACATAGCATTCATTGGATTTTTATTACAGCAGTCTAAACCACTCAGCCATCCTGGTGTAAAGTACAATAAAGAGCCCAGTGAAATTGGAATGAGGAGCACACAGTCAGTTATTTTGGCTTTGAGCCAGAAAATATCTAAATGAGACTTGTTGACATGCAAATCAAACTTAATACAAAAATGTAGGTTTGGAACAAACAAGAACATTTTAATTTCGATCATGAGTCTAACGCCTTAAACACACTGACATCCAGGTGTTTCTAAAAGACGAACAAGAGCTGAGTGAAAGTAAAAGAACTTCTCATAGTCATTTCTTTCAGATTTGAGCCACGCTAATTGGAAATGAATAAAAGGTGGGTTGATTACATCCAAAGTAAGCATTTTCCAGGAATGCTGTTGGTACCCACAAGAACATAGCATTCATTGGATTTTTATTACAGCAGTCTAAACCACTCAGCCATCCTGGTGTATAGTAAAATCAAGAGCCCAGTGAAATTGGAATGAGGAGCACACAGTCAGTTATTTTGGCTTTGAGCCAGAAAATATCTAAATGAGACTTGTTGACATGCAAATCAAACTTAATACAAAGATGTAGGTTTGGAACAAACAAGAACATTTTAATTTCGATCATGAGTCTAACGCCTTAAACACACTGACATCCAGGTGTTTCTAAAAGACGAACAAGAGCTGAGTGAAAGTAAAAGAACTTCTCATAGTCATTCCTTTCAGATTTGAGCCACGCTAATTGGAAATGAATAAAAGGAGGAGTTGATTACACCCAAAGTAAGTTTTTTCCAGGAATGCTGTTGGTACCCACAAGAACATAGCATTCACTGGATTTTTATTACAGCAGACTAAACCACTCAGCCATCCTGGTGTAAAGTACAATCAAGAGCCCAGTGAAATTGGAATGAGGAGCACACAGTCAGTTATTTTTGCTTTGAGCCAGAAAATATCTAAATGAGACTTGTTGACATGCAAATCAAACTTAATACAAAGATGTAGGTTTGGAACAAACAAGAACATTTTAATTACTATCATGAGTCTAACGCCTTCAACACACTGACATCCAGGTGTTTCTGAAAGACTAACAAGAGCTGAGTGAAAGTAGAAGAACTTGTCATAGTCATTCATTTCAGATTTGAGCCACGCTAATTGGAAATGAATGAAAGGTGGGTTGATCCTTTGGCTTTGATCCAGACAACATGTACATGAAGCTTGATTACATCCAAATCAAACTTTCTACCAGATGTAGGTTTGGAACAAACAAGAACATTTTAATTTCGATCATGAGTCTAACGCCTTAAACACACTGACATCCAGGTGTTTCTAAAAGACGAACAAGAGCTGAGTGAAAGTAAAAGAACTTGTCATAGTCATTCCTTTCAGATTTGAGCCACGCTAATTGAAAATGAATAAAAGGTGGGTTGATTACATCCAAAGTAAGTTTTTTTCCAGGAATGCTGTTGGTACCCACAAGAACAAAGCATTCATTGGATTTTTATTCCAGCAGTCAAAACCACTCATCCATCCTGGTGTAAAGTACAATCAACAGCCCAGTGAAATTGGAATGAGGAGCACACAGTCAGTTATTTTGGCTTTGAGCCAGAAAATATCTAAATGAGACTTGTTGACATGCAAATCAAACTTAATACAAAGATGTAGGTTTGGAACAAACAAGAACATTTTAATTTCGATCATGAGTCTAACGCCTTAAACACACTGACATCCAGGTGTTTCTAAAAGACGAACAAGAGCTGAGTGAAAGTAAAAGAACTTCTCATAGTCATTCCTTTCAGATTTAAGCCACGTTAATTGGAAATGAATAAAAGGAGGGTTGATTACATCCAAAGTAAGTTTTTTCCAGGAATGCTGTTGGTACCCACAAGAACATAGCATTCATTGGATATTTATTACAGCAGAATAAACCACTCAGCCATCCCGGTGTAAAGTACAATCAAGAGCCCAGTGAAATTGGAATGAGGAGCACACAGTCAGTTATTTTGGCTTTGAGCCAGAAAATATCTAAATGAGACTTGTTGACATGCAAATCAAACTTAATACAAAGATGGGGTTTCGAAGCAAGAAGAAGAATAATGAAGTAGATAATGACTCAAACACCACAACAACTTAGCCATCTTTTGTGTATTTAAAGGATATATACTTGAAGGCAGAATAATTGGAACAAAGTCAATTCTTTCAGCTTTCATGCAAAGAAATTTCAAATGAGTGAAAGGACAGTTGATTACATCCAATTGATAGATGCACTTATACCAGGAGTGGGGTTCGAACCCACGAGGACATATGTCCATTGGATCTTAAGTCCAACGCCTTAACCTCTCGGCCATCCTGGTGTAATAAACATAACTTCAAGGGCGCAGTCAAAATGGAATATGGAGCACACAGTTAGATCCTTTGGCTTTGATCCAGACAATATGTATATGAAGCTTGATTACATCCAAATCAAACTTTCTACCAGATGTAGGTTTGGAACAAACAAGAACATTTTAATTACGATCATGAGTCTAACGCCTTAAACACACTGACATCCAGGTGTTTCTGAAAGACTAACAAGAGCTGAGTGAAAGTAGAAGAACTTGTCATAGTCATTCCTTTCAGATTTGAGCCACGCTAATTGGAAATTAATGAAAGGTGGGTTGATCCTTTGGCTTTGATCCAGACAATATGTACATGAAGCTTGATTACATCCAAATCAAACTTTCTACCAGATGTAGGTTTGGAACAAACAAGAACATTTTAATTTCGATCATGAGTCTAACGCCTTAAACACACTGACATCCAGGTGTTTCTAAAAGACGAACAAGAGCTGAGTGAAAGTAGAAGAACTTGTCATAGTCATTCCTTTCAGATTTGAGCCACGCTAATTGGAAATGAATAAAAGGAGGAGTTGATTACACCCAAAGTAAGTTTTTTCCAGGAATGCTGTTGGTACCCACAAGAACATAGCGTTCACTGGATTTTTATTACAGCAGACTAAACCAGTCAGCCATCCTGGTGTAAAGTACAATCAAGAGCCCAGTGAAATTGGAATGAGGAGCACACAGTCAGTTATTTTGGCTTTGAGCCAGAAAATATCTAAATGAGACTTGTTGACATGCAAATCAAACTTAATACAAAGATGTAGGTTTGGAACAAACAAGAACATTTTAATTTCGATCATGAGTCTAACGCCTTAAACACACTGACATCCAGGTGTTTCTAAAAGACGAACAAGAGCTGAGTGAAAGTAAAAGAACTTCTCATAGTCATTCCTTTCAGATTTGAGCCACGCTAATTGGAAATGAATAAAAGGAGGAGTTGATTACACCCAAAGTAAGTTTTTTCCAGGAATGCTGTTGGTACCCACAAGAACATAGCATTCACTGTATTTTATTACAGCAGACTAAACCAGTCAGCCATCCTGGTGTAAAGTACAATCAAGAGCCCAGTGAAATTGGAATGAGGAGCACACAGTCAGTTATTTTGGCTTTGAGCCAGAAAATATCTAAATGAGACTTGTTGACATGCAAATCAAACTTAATACAAAGATGTAGGTTTGGAACAAACAAGAACATTTTAATTTCGATCATGAGTCTAACGCCTTAAACATACTGACATCCAGGTGTTTCTAAAAGACGAACAAGAGCTGAGTGAAAGTAAAAGAACTTGTCATAGTCATTCCTTTCAGATTTGAGCCACGCTAATTGAAAATGAATAAAAGGTGGGTTGATTACATCCAAAGTAAGTTTTTTCCAGGAATGCTGTTGGTACCCACAAGAACAAAGCATTCATTGGATTTTTATTCCAGCAGTCAAAACCACTCATCCATCCTGGTGTAAAGTACAATCAACAGCCCAGTGAAATTGGAATGAGGAGCACACAGTCAGTTATTTTGGCTTTGAGCCAGAAAATATCTAAATGAGACTTGTTGACATGCAAATCAAACTTAATACAAAGATGTAGGTTTGGAACAAACAAGAACATTTTAATTTCGATCATGAGTCTAACGCCTTAAACATACTGACATCCAGGTGTTTCTAAAAGACGAACAAGAGCTGAGTGAAAGTAAAAGAACTTCTCATAGTCATTCCTTTCAGATTTAAGCCACGCTAATTGGAAATGAATAAAAGGAGGGTTGATTACATCCAAAGTAAGTTTTTTCCAGGAATGCTGTTGGTACCCACAAGAACATAGCATTCATTGGATATTTATTACAGCAGAATAAACCACTCAGCCATCCCGGTGTAAAGTACAATCAAGAGCCCAGTGAAATTGGAATGAGGAGCACACAGTCAGTTATTTTGGCTTTGAGCCAGAAAATATCTAAATGAGACTTGTTGACATGCAAATCAAACTTAATACAAAGATGTAGGTTTGGAACAAACAAGAACATTTTAATTACTATCATGAGTCTAACGCCTTCAACACACTGACATCCAGGTGTTTCTGAAAGACTAACAAGAGCTGAGTGAAAGTAGAAGAACTTGTCATAGTCATTCATTTCAGATTTGAGCCACGCTAATTGGAAATGAATGAAAGGTGGGTTGATCCTTTGGCTTTGATCCAGACAACATGTACATGAAGCTTGATTACATCCAAATCAAACTTTCTACCAGATGTAGGTTTGGAACAAACAAGAACATTTTAATTTCGATCATGAGTCTAACGCCTTAAACACACTGACATCCAGGTGTTTCTAAAAGACGAACAAGAGCTGAGTGAAAGTAAAAGAACTTGTCATAGTCATTCCTTTCAGATTTGAGCCACGCTAATTGAAAATGAATAAAAGGTGGGTTGATTACATCCAAAGTAAGTTTTTTTCCAGGAATGCTGTTGGTACCCACAAGAACAAAGCATTCATTGGATTTTTATTCCAGCAGTCAAAACCACTCATCCATCCTGGTGTAAAGTACAATCAACAGCCCAGTGAAATTGGAATGAGGAGCACACAGTCAGTTATTTTGGCTTTGAGCCAGAAAATATCTAAATGAGACTTGTTGACATGCAAATCAAACTTAATACAAAGATGTAGGTTTGGAACAAACAAGAACATTTTAATTTCGATCATGAGTCTAACGCCTTAAACACACTGACATCCAGGTGTTTCTAAAAGACGAACAAGAGCTGAGTGAAAGTAAAAGAACTTCTCATAGTCATTCCTTTCAGATTTAAGCCACGTTAATTGGAAATGAATAAAAGGAGGGTTGATTACATCCAAAGTAAGTTTTTTCCAGGAATGCTGTTGGTACCCACAAGAACATAGCATTCATTGGATATTTATTACAGCAGAATAAACCACTCAGCCATCCCGGTGTAAAGTACAATCAAGAGCCCAGTGAAATTGGAATGAGGAGCACACAGTCAGTTATTTTGGCTTTGAGCCAGAAAATATCTAAATGAGACTTGTTGACATGCAAATCAAACTTAATACAAAGATGGGGTTTCGAAGCAAGAAGAAGAATAATGAAGTAGATAATGACTCAAACACCACAACAACTTAGCCATCTTTTGTGTATTTAAAGGATAAATACTTGAAGGCAGAATAATTGGAACAAAGTCAATTCTTTCAGCTTTCATGCAAAGAAATTTCAAATGAGTGAAAGGACAGTTGATTACATCCAATTGATAGATGCACTTATACCAGGAGTGGGGTTCGAACCCACGAGGACATATGTCCATTGGATCTTAAGTCCAACGCCTTAACCTCTCGGCCATCCTGGTGTAATAAACATAACTTCAAGGGCGCAGTCAAAATGGAATATGGAGCACACAGTTAGATCCTTTGGCTTTGATCCAGACAATATGTATATGAAGCTTGATTACATCCAAATCAAACTTTCTACCAGATGTAGGTTTGGAACAAACAAGAACATTTTAATTACGATCATGAGTCTAACGCCTTAAACACACTGACATCCAGGTGTTTCTGAAAGACTAACAAGAGCTGAGTGAAAGTAGAAGAACTTGTCATAGTCATTCCTTTCAGATTTGAGCCACGCTAATTGGAAATTAATGAAAGGTGGGTTGATCCTTTGGCTTTGATCCAGACAATATGTACATGAAGCTTGATTACATCCAAATCAAACTTTCTACCAGATGTAGGTTTGGAACAAACAAGAACATTTTAATTTCGATCATGAGTCTAACGCCTTAAACACACTGACATCCAGGTGTTTCTAAAAGACGAACAAGAGCTGAGTGAAAGTAGAAGAACTTGTCATAGTCATTCCTTTCAGATTTGAGCCACGCTAATTGGAAATGAATAAAAGGAGGAGTTGATTACACCCAAAGTAAGTTTTTTCCAGGAATGCTGTTGGTACCCACAAGAACATAGCGTTCACTGGATTTTTATTACAGCAGACTAAACCAGTCAGCCATCCTGGTGTAAAGTACAATCAAGAGCCCAGTGAAATTGGAATGAGGAGCACACAGTCAGTTATTTTGGCTTTGAGCCAGAAAATATCTAAATGAGACTTGTTGACATGCAAATCAAACTTAATACAAAGATGTAGGTTTGGAACAAACAAGAACATTTTAATTTCGATCATGAGTCTAACGCCTTAAACACACTGACATCCAGGTGTTTCTAAAAGACGAACAAGAGCTGAGTGAAAGTAAAAGAACTTCTCATAGTCATTCCTTTCAGATTTGAGCCACGCTAATTGGAAATGAATAAAAGGAGGAGTTGATTACACCCAAAGTAAGTTTTTTCCAGGAATGCTGTTGGTACCCACAAGAACATAGCATTCACTGTATTTTTATTACAGCAGACTAAACCAGTCAGCCATCCTGGTGTAAAGTACAATCAAGAGCCCAGTGAAATTGGAATGAGGAGCACACAGTCAGTTATTTTGGCTTTGAGCCAGAAAATATCTAAATGAGACTTGTTGACATGCAAATCAAACTTAATACAAAGATGTAGGTTTGGAACAAACAAGAACATTTTAATTTCGATCATGAGTCTAACGCCTTAAACATACTGACATCCAGGTGTTTCTAAAAGACGAACAAGAGCTGAGTGAAAGTAAAAGAACTTGTCATAGTCATTCCTTTCAGATTTGAGCCACGCTAATTGAAAATGAATAAAAGGTGGGTTGATTACATCCAAAGTAAGTTTTTTCCAGGAATGCTGTTGGTACCCACAAGAACAAAGCATTCATTGGATTTTTATTCCAGCAGTCAAAACCACTCATCCATCCTGGTGTAAAGTACAATCAACAGCCCAGTGAAATTGGAATGAGGAGCACACAGTCAGTTATTTTGGCTTTGAGCCAGAAAATATCTAAATGAGACTTGTTGACATGCAAATCAAACTTAATACAAAGATGTAGGTTTGGAACAAACAAGAACATTTTAATTTCGATCATGAGTCTAACGCCTTAAACATACTGACATCCAGGTGTTTCTAAAAGACGAACAAGAGCTGAGTGAAAGTAAAAGAACTTCTCATAGTCATTCCTTTCAGATTTAAGCCACGCTAATTGGAAATGAATAAAAGGAGGGTTGATTACATCCAAAGTAAGTTTTTTCCAGGAATGCTGTTGGTACCCACAAGAACATAGCATTCATTGGATATTTATTACAGCAGAATAAACCACTCAGCCATCCCGGTGTAAAGTACAATCAAGAGCCCAGTGAAATTGGAATGAGGAGCACACAGTCAGTTATTTTGGCTTTGAGCCAGAAAATATCTAAATGAGACTTGTTGACATGCAAATCAAACTTAATACAAAGATGGGGTTTCGAAGCAAGAAGAAGAATAATGAAGTAGATAATGACTCAAACACCACAACCACTTAGCCATCTTTTGTGTATTTAAAGGATAAATACTTAACTGCGGAATAAGGGGAACAAAGTCAATTCTTTCAGCTTTCATGCAAAGAAATTTCAAATGAGTGAAAGGACAGTTGATTACATCCAATTGATAGATGCACTTATACCAGGAGTGGGGTTCGAACCCACGAGGACATATGTCCATTGGATCTTAAGTCCAACGCCTTAACCTCTCGGCCATCCTGGTGTAATAAACATAACTTCAAGGGCGCAGTCAAAATGGAATATGGAGCACACAGTTAGATCCTTTGGCTTTGATCCAGACAATATGTATATGAAGCTTGATTACATCCAAATCAAACTTTCTACCAGATGTAGGTTTGGAACAACAAGAACATTTTAATTACGATCATGAGTCTAACGCCTTAAACACACTGACATCCAGGTGTTTCTGAAAGACTAACAAGAGCTGAGTGAAAGTAGAAGAACTTGTCATAGTCATTCCTTTCAGATTTGAGCCACGCTAATTGGAAATGAATGAAAGGTGGGTTGATCCTTTGGCTTTGATCCAGACAATATGTACATGAAGCTTGATTACATCCAAATCAAACTTTCTACCAGATGTAGGTTTGGAACAAACAAGAACATTTTAATTTCGATCATGAGTCTAACGCCTTAAACACACTGACATCCAGGTGTTTCTAAAAGACGAACAAGAGCTGAGTGAAAGTAGAAGAACTTGTCATAGTCATTCCTTTCAGATTTGAGCCACGCTAATTGGAAATGAATAAAAGGAGGAGTTGATTACACCCAAAGTAAGTTTTTTCCAGGAATGCTGTTGGTACCCACAAGAACATAGCATTCACTGGATTTTTATTACAGCAGACTAAACCAGTCAGCCATCCTGGTGTAAAGTACAATCAAGAGCCCAGTGAAATTGGAATGAGGAGCACACAGTCAGTTATTTTGGCTTTGAGCCAGAAAATATCTAAATGAGACTTGTTGACATGCAAATCAAACTTAATACAAAGATGTAGGTTTGGAACAAACAAGAACATTTTAATTTCGATCATGAGTCTAACGCCTTAAACACACTGACATCCAGTTGTTTCTAAAAGACGAACAAGAGCTGAGTGAAAGTAAAAGAACTTGTCATAGTCATTCCTTTCAGATTTGAGCCACGCTAATTGGAAATGAATAAAAGGAGGGTTGATTACATCCAAAGTAAGTTTTTTCCAGGAATGCTGTTGGTACCCACAAGAACATAGCATTCATTGGATATTTATTACAGCAGAATAAACCACTCAGCCATCCCGGTGTAAAGTACAATCAAGAGCCCAGTGAAATTGGAATGAGGAGCACACAGTCAGTTATTTTGGCTTTGAGCCAGAAAATATCTAAATGAGACTTGTTGACATGCAAATCAAACTTAATACAAAGATGGGGTTTCGAAGCAAGAAGAAGAATAATGAAGTAGATAATGACTCAAACACCACAACCACTTAGCCATCTTTTGTGTATTTAAAGGATAAATACTTAACTGCGGAATAAGGGGAACAAAGTCAATTCTTTCAGCTTTCATGCAAAGAAATTTCAAATGAGTGAAAGGACAGTTGATTACATCCAATTGATAGATGCACTTATACCAGGAGTGGGGTTCGAACCCACGAGGACATATGTCCATTGGATCTTAAGTCCAACGCCTTAACCTCTCGGCCATCCTGGTGTAATAAACATAACTTCAAGGGCGCAGTCAAAATGGAATATGGAGCACACAGTTAGATCCTTTGGCTTTGATCCAGACAATATGTATATGAAGCTTGATTACATCCAAATCAAACTTTCTACCAGATGTAGGTTTGGAACAAACAAGAACATTTTAATTACGATCATGAGTCTAACGCCTTAAACACACTGACATCCAGGTGTTTCTGAAAGACTAACAAGAGCTGAGTGAAAGTAGAAGAACTTGTCATAGTCATTCCTTTCAGATTTGAGCCACGCTAATTGGAAATGAATGAAAGGTGGGTTGATCCTTTGGCTTTGATCCAGACAATATGTACATGAAGCTTGATTACATCCAAATCAAACTTTCTACCAGATGTAGGTTTGGAACAAACAAGAACATTTTAATTTCGATCATGAGTCTAACGCCTTAAACACACTGACATCCAGGTGTTTCTAAAAGACGAACAAGAGCTGAGTGAAAGTAGAAGAACTTGTCATAGTCATTCCTTTCAGATTTGAGCCACGCTAATTGGAAATGAATAAAAGGAGGAGTTGATTACACCCAAAGTAAGTTTTTTCCAGGAATGCTGTTGGTACCCACAAGAACATAGCATTCACTGGATTTTTATTACAGCAGACTAAACCAGTCAGCCATCCTGGTGTAAAGTACAATCAAGAGCCCAGTGAAATTGGAATGAGGAGCACACAGTCAGTTATTTTGGCTTTGAGCCAGAAAATATCTAAATGAGACTTGTTGACATGCAAATCAAACTTAATACAAAGATGTAGGTTTGGAACAAACAAGAACATTTTAATTTCGATCATGAGTCTAACGCTTTAAACACACTGACATCCAGGTGTTTCTAAAAGACGAACAAGAGCTGAGTGAAAGTAAAAGAACTTGTCATAGTCATTCCTTTCAGATTTGAGCCACGCTAATTGGAAATGAATAAAAGGAGGGTTGATTACATCCAAAGTAAGTTTTTTCCAGGAATGCTGTTGGTACCCACAAGAACATAGCATTCATTGGATATTTATTACAGCAGAATAAACCACTCACCCATCCTGGTGTAAAGTACAATCAAGAGCCCAGTGAAATTGGAATGAGGAGCACACAGTCAGTTATTTTGGCTTTGAGCCAGAAAATATCTAAATGAGACTTGTTGACATGCAAATCAAACTTAATACAAAGATGGGGTTTCGAAGCAAGAAGAAGAATAATGAAGTTGATAATGACTCAAACACCACAACCACTTAGCCATCTTTTGTGTATTTAAAGGATAAATACTTAACTGCGGAATAAGGGGAACAAAGTCAATTCTTTCAGCTTTCATGCAAAGAAATTTCAAATGAGTGAAAGGACAGTTGATTACATCCAATTGATAGATGCACTTATACCAGGAGTGGGGTTCGAACCCACGAGGACATATGTCCATTGGATCTTAAGTCCAACGCCTTAACCTCTCGGCCATCCTGGTGTAATAAACATAACTTCAAGGGCGCAGTCAAAATGGAATATGGAGCACACAGTTAGATCCTTTGGCTTTGATCCAGACAATATGTATATGAAGCTTGATTACATCCAAATCAAACTTTCTACCAGATGTAGGTTTGGAACAAACAAGAACATTTTAATTACGATCATGAGTCTAACGCCTTAAACACACTGACATCCAGGTGTTTCTGAAAGACTAACAAGAGCTGAGTGAAAGTAGAAGAACTTGTCATAGTCATTCCTTTCAGATTTGAGCCACGCTAATTGGAAATGAATGAAAGGTGGGTTGATCCTTTGGCTTTGATCCAGACAATATGTACATGAAGCTTGATTACATCCAAATCAAACTTTCTACCAGATGTAGGTTTGGAACAAACAAGAACATTTTAATTTCGATCATGAGTCTAACGCCTTAAACACACTGACATCCAGGTGTTTCTAAAAGACGAACAAGAGCTGAGTGAAAGTAGAAGAACTTGTCATAGTCATTCCTTTCAGATTTGAGCCACGCTAATTGGAAATGAATAAAAGGAGGGTTGATTACATCCAAAGTAAGTTTTTTCCAGGAATGCTGTTGGTACCCACAAGAACATAGCATTCACTGGATTTTTATTACAGCAGACTAAACCAGTCAGCCATCCTGGTGTAAAGTACAATCAAGAGCCCAGTGAAATTGGAATGAGGAGCACACAGTCAGTTATTTTGGCTTTGAGCCAGAAAATATCTAAATGAGACTTGTTGACATGCAAATCAAACTTAATACAAAGATGGGGTTTCGAAGCAAGAAGAAGAATAATGAAGTAGATAATGACTCAAACACCACAACCACTTAGCCATCTTTTGTGTATTTAAAGGATAAATACTTAACTGCGGAATAAGGGGAACAAAGTCAATTCTTTCAGCTTTCATGCAAAGAAATTTCAAATGAGTGAAAGGACAGTTGATTACATCCAATTGATAGATGCACTTATACCAGGAGTGGGGTTCGAACCCACGAGGACATATGTCCATTGGATCTTAAGTCCAACGCCTTAACCTCTCGGCCATCCTGGTGTAATAAACATAACTTCAAGGGCGCAGTCAAAATGGAATATGGAGCACACAGTTAGATCCTTTGGCTTTGATCCAGACAATATGTATATGAAGCTTGATTACATCCAAATCAAACTTTCTACCAGATGTAGGTTTGGAACAAACAAGAACATTTTAATTACGATCATGAGTCTAACGCCTTAAACACACTGACATCCAGGTGTTTCTGAAAGACTAACAAGAGCTGAGTGAAAGTAGAAGAACTTGTCATAGTCATTCCTTTCAGATTTGAGCCACGCTAATTGGAAATGAATGAAAGGTGGGTTGATCCTTTGGCTTTGATCCAGACAATATGTACATGAAGCTTGATTACATCCAAATCAAACTTTCTACCAGATGTAGGTTTGGAACAAACAAGAACATTTTAATTTCGATCATGAGTCTAACGCCTTAAACACACTGACATCCAGGTGTTTCTAAAAGACGAACAAGAGCTGAGTGAAAGTAGAAGAACTTGTCATAGTCATTCCTTTCAGATTTGAGCCACGCTAATTGGAAATGAATAAAAGGAGGAGTTGATTACACCAAAGTAAGTTTTTTCCAGGAATGCTGTTGGTACCCACAAGAACATAGCATTCACTGGATTTTTATTACAGCAGACTAAACCAGTCAGCCATCCTGGTGTAAAGTACAATCAAGAGCCCAGTGAAATTGGAATGAGGAGCACACAGTCAGTTATTTTGGCTTTGAGCCAGAAAATATCTAAATGAGACTTGTTGACATGCAAATCAAACTTAATACAAAGATGTAGGTTTGGAACAAACAAGAACATTTTAATTTCGATCATGAGTCTAACGCCTTAAACACACTGACATCCAGTTGTTTCTAAAAGACGAACAAGAGCTGAGTGAAAGTAAAAGAACTTGTCATAGTCATTCCTTTCAGATTTGAGCCACGCTAATTGGAAATGAATAAAAGGAGGGTTGATTACATCCAAAGTAAGTTTTTTCCAGGAATGCTGTTGGTACCCACAAGAACATAGCATTCATTGGATATTTATTACAGCAGAATAAACCACTCAGCCATCCCGGTGTAAAGTACAATCAAGAGCCCAGTGAAATTGGAATGAGGAGCACACAGTCAGTTATTTTGGCTTTGAGCCAGAAAATATCTAAATGAGACTTGTTGACATGCAAATCAAACTTAATACAAAGATGGGGTTTCGAAGCAAGAAGAAGAATAATGAAGTAGATAATGACTCAAACACCACAACCACTTAGCCATCTTTTGTGTATTTAAAGGATAAATACTTAACTGCGGAATAAGGGGAACAAAGTCAATTCTTTCAGCTTTCATGCAAAGAAATTTCAAATGAGTGAAAGGACAGTTGATTACATCCAATTGATAGATGCACTTATACCAGGAGTGGGGTTCGAACCCACGAGGACATATGTCCATTGGATCTTAAGTCCAACGCCTTAACCTCTCGGCCATCCTGGTGTAATAAACATAACTTCAAGGGCGCAATCAAAATGAAATATGGAGCACACAGTTAGATCCTTTGGCTTTGATCCAGACAATATGTATATGAAGCTTGATTACATCCAAATCAAACTTTCTACCAGATGTAGGTTTGGAACAAACAAGAACATTTTAATTACGATCATGAGTCTAACGCCTTAAACACACTGACATCCAGGTGTTTCTGAAAGACTAACAAGAGCTGAGTGAAAGTAGAAGAACTTGTCATAGTCATTCCTTTCAGATTTGAGCCACGCTAATTGGAAATGAATGAAAGGTGGGTTGATCCTTTGGCTTTGATCCAGACAATATGTACATGAAGCTTGATTACATCCAAATCAAACTTTCTACCAGATGTAGGTTTGGAACAAACAAGAACATTTTAATTTCGATCATGAGTCTAACGCCTTAAACACACTGACATCCAGGTGTTTCTAAAAGACGAACAAGAGCTGAGTGAAAGTAGAAGAACTTGTCATAGTCATTCCTTTCAGATTTGAGCCACGCTAATTGGAAATGAATAAAAGGAGGGTTGATTACATCCAAAGTAAGTTTTTTCCAGGAATGCTGTTGGTACCCACAAGAACATAGCATTCATGGATTTTTATTACAGCAGACTAAACCAGTCAGCCATCCTGGTGTAAAGTACAATCAAGAGCCCAGTGAAATTGGAATGAGGAGCACACAGTCAGTTATTTTGGCTTTGAGCCAGAAAATATCTAAATGAGACTTGTTGACATGCAAATCAAACTTAATACAAAGATGGGGTTTGAAGCAAGAAGAAGAATAATGAAGTTGATAATGACTCAAACACCACAACCACTTAGCCATCTTTTGTGTATTTAAAGGATAAATACTTAAGGCGGAATAATGGGAACAAAGTCAATTCTTTCAGCTTTCATGCAAAGAAATTTCAAATGAGTGAAAGGACAGTTGATTACATCCAATTGATAGATGCACTTATACCAGGAGTGGGGTTCGAACCCACGAGGACATATGTCCATTGGATCTTAAGTCCAACGCCTTAACCTCTCGGCCATCCTGGAGTAATAAACATAACTTCAAGGGTATAATCAAAATGGAATATGGAGCACACAGTTAGATTTTTTGGCTTTGATCCAGACAATATGTATATGAAGCTTGATTACATCCAAATCAAACTTTCTACCAGATGTAGGTTTGGAACAAACAAGAACATTTTAATTACGATCATGAGTCTAAACCTTAAACACACTGACATCCAGGTGTTTCTGAAAGACTAACAAGAGCTGAGTGAAAGTAGAAGAACTTGTCATAGTCATTCCTTTCAGATTTGAGCCACGCTAATTGGAAATGAATGAAAGGTGGGTTGATCCTTTGGCTTTGATCCAGACAATATGTACATGAAGCTTGATTACATCCAAATCAAACTTTCTAAGATGTAGGTTTGGAACAAACAAGAACATTTTAATTTCGATCATGAGTCTAACGCCTTAAACACACTGACATCCAGGTGTTTCTAAAAGACGAACAAGAGCTGAGTGAAAGTAAAGAACTTGTCATAGTCATTCCTTTCAGATTTGAGCCACGCTAATTGGAAATGAATAAAAGGAGGGTTGATTACATCCAAAGTAAGTTTTTTCCAGGAATGCTGTTGGTACCCACAAGAACATAGCATTCATTGGATTTTTATTACAGCAGACTAAACCAGTCAGCCATCCTGGTGTAAAGTACAATCAAGAGCCCAGTGAAATTGGAATGAGGAGCACACAGTCAGTTATTTTGGCTTTGAGCCAGAAAATATCTAAATGAGACTTGTTGACATGCAAATCAAACTTAATACAAAGATGTAGGTTTGGAACAAACAAGAACATTTTAATTTCGATCATGAGTCTAACGCCTTAAACACACTGACATCCAGGTGTTTCTAAAAGACGAACAAGAGCTGAGTGAAAGTAAAAGAACTTGTCATAGTCATTCCTTTCAGATTTGAGCCACGCTAATTGGAAATGAATAAAAGGAGGGTTGATTACATCCAAAGTAAGTTTTTTCCAGGAATGCTGTTGGTACCCACAAGAACATAGCATTCATTGGATATTTATTACAGCAGAATAAACCACTCAGCCATCCCGGTGTAAAGTACAATCAAGAGCCCAGTGAAATTGGAATGAGGAGCACACAGTCAGTTATTTTGGCTTTGAGCCAGAAAATATCTAAATGAGACTTGTTGACATGCAAATCAAACTTAATACAAAGATGGGGTTTCGAAGCAAGAAGAAGAATAATGAAGTAGATAATGACTCAAACACCACAACCACTTAGCCATCTTTTGTGTATTTAAAGGATAAATACTTAACTGCGGAATAAGGGGAACAAAGTCAATTCTTTCAGCTTTCATGCAAAGAAATTTCAAATGAGTGAAAGGACAGTTGATTACATCCAATTGATAGATGCACTTATACCAGGAGTGGGGTTCGAACCCACGAGGACATATGTCCATTGGATCTTAAGTCCAACGCCTTAACCTCTCGGCCATCCTGGTGTAATAAACATAACTTCAAGGGCGCAGTCAAAATGGAATATGGAGCACACAGTTAGATCCTTTGGCTTTGATCCAGACAATATGTATATGAAGCTTGATTACATCCAAATCAAACTTTCTACCAGATGTAGGTTTGGAACAAACAAGAACATTTTAATTACGATCATGAGTCTAACGCCTTAAACACACTGACATCCAGGTGTTTCTGAAAGACTAACAAGAGCTGAGTGAAAGTAGAAGAACTTGTCATAGTCATTCCTTTCAGATTTGAGCCACGCTAATTGGAAATGAATGAAAGGTGGGTTGATCCTTTGGCTTTGATCCAGACAATATGTACATGAAGCTTGATTACATCCAAATCAAACTTTCTACCAGATGTAGGTTTGGAACAAACAAGAACATTTTAATTTCGATCATGAGTCTAACGCCTTAAACACACTGACATCCAGGTGTTTCTAAAAGACGAACAAGAGCTGAGTGAAAGTAGAAGAACTTGTCATAGTCATTCCTTTCAGATTTGAGCCACGCTAATTGGAAATGAATAAAAGGTGGGTTGATTACATCCAAAGTAAGTTTTTTCCAGGAATGCTGTTGGTACCCACAAGAACATAGCATTCACTGGATTTTTATTACATAAACCAGACAGCCATCCTGGTGTAAAGTACAATCAAGAGCCCAGTGAAATTGGAATGAGGAGCACACAGTCAGTTATTTTGGCTTTGAGCCAGAAAATATCTAAATGAGACTTGTTGACATGCAAATCAAACTTAATACAAAGATGTAGGTTTGGAACAAACAAGAACATTTTAATTTCGATCATGAGTCTAACGCCTTAAACACACTGACATCCAGGTGTTTCTAAAAGACGAACAAGAGCTGAGTGAAAGTAAAAGAACTTGTCATAGTCATTCCTTTCAGATTTGAGCCACGCTAATTGGAAATGAATAAAAGGAGGGTTGATTACATCCAAAGTAAGTTTTTTCCAGGAATGCTGTTGGTACCCACAAGAACATAGCATTCATTGGATATTTATTACAGCAGAATAAACCACTCAGCCATCCCGGTGTAAAGTACAATCAAGAGCCCAGTGAAATTGGAATGAGGAGCACACAGTCAGTTATTTTGGCTTTGAGCCAGAAAATATCTAAATGAGACTTGTTGACATGCAAATCAAACTTAATACAAAGATGGGGTTTCGAAGCAAGAAGAAGAATAATGAAGTAGATAATGACTCAAACACCACAACCACTTAGCCATCTTTTGTGTATTTAAAGGATAAATACTTAAC
The DNA here is from genome assembly GCF_036934945.1 of Oncorhynchus masou masou. Classification (NCBI taxonomy): domain Eukaryota; kingdom Metazoa; phylum Chordata; class Actinopteri; order Salmoniformes; family Salmonidae; genus Oncorhynchus; species Oncorhynchus masou. The sequence goes on along the minus strand of NC_088224.1, from coordinate 33,144,211 downwards.
TGCGGAATAAGGGGAACAAAGTCAATTCTTTCAGCTTTCATGCAAAGAAATTTCAAATGAGTGAAAGGACAGTTGATTACATCCAATTGATAGATGCACTTATACCAGGAGTGGGGTTCGAACCCACGAGGACATATGTCCATTGGATCTTAAGTCCAACGCCTTAACCTCTCGGCCATCCTGGTGTAATAAACATAACTTCAAGGGCGCAGTCAAAATGGAATATGGAGCACACAGTTAGATCCTTTGGCTTTGATCCAGACAATATGTATATGAAGCTTGATTACATCCAAATCAAACTTTCTACCAGATGTAGGTTTGGAACAAACAAGAACATTTTAATTACGATCATGAGTCTAACGCCTTAAACACACTGACATCCAGGTGTTTCTGAAAGACTAACAAGAGCTGAGTGAAAGTAGAAGAACTTGTCATAGTCATTCCTTTCAGATTTGAGCCACGCTAATTGGAAATGAATGAAAGGTGGGTTGATCCTTTGGCTTTGATCCAGACAATATGTACATGAAGCTTGATTACATCCAAATCAAACTTTCTACCAGATGTAGGTTTGGAACAAACAAGAACATTTTAATTTCGATCATGAGTCTAACGCCTTAAACACACTGACATCCAGGTGTTTCTAAAAGACGAACAAGAGCTGAGTGAAAGTAGAAGAACTTGTCATAGTCATTCCTTTCAGATTTGAGCCACGCTAATTGGAAATGAATAAAAGGAGGAGTTGATTACACCCAAAGTAAGTTTTTTCCAGGAATGCTGTTGGTACCCACAAGAACATAGCATTCACTGGATTTTTACTACAGCAGACTAAACCAGTCAGCCATCCTGGTGTAAAGTACAATCAAGAGCCCAGTGAAATTGGAATGAGGAGCACACAGTCAGTTATTTTGGCTTTGAGCCAGAAAATATCTAAATGAGACTTGTTGACATGCAAATCAAACTTAATACAAAGATGTAGGTTTGGAACAAACAAGAACATTTTAATTTCGATCATGAGTCTAACGCCTTAAACACACTGACATCCAGGTGTTTCTAAAAGACGAACAAGAGCTGAGTGAAAGTAAAAGAACTTGTCATAGTCATTCCTTTCAGATTTGAGCCACGCTAATTGGAAATGAATAAAAGGAGGGTTGATTACATCCAAAGTAAGTTTTTTCCAGGAATGCTGTTGGTACCCACAAGAACATAGCATTCATTGGATATTTATTACAGCAGAATAAACCACTCAGCCATCCCGGTGTAAAGTACAATCAAGAGCCCAGTGAAATTGGAATGAGGAGCACACAGTCAGTTATTTTGGCTTTGAGCCAGAAAATATCTAAATGAGACTTGTTGACATGCAAATCAAACTTAATACAAAGATGGGGTTTCGAAGCAAGAAGAAGAATAATGAAGTAGATAATGACTCAAACACCACAACCACTTAGCCATCTTTTGTGTATTTAAAGGATAAATACTTAACTGCGGAATAAGGGGAACAAAGTCAATTCTTTCAGCTTTCATGCAAAGAAATTTCAAATGAGTGAAAGGACAGTTGATTACATCCAATTGATAGATGCACTTATACCAGGAGTGGGGTTCGAACCCACGAGGACATATGTCCATTGGATCTTAAGTCCAACGCCTTAACCTCTCGGCCATCCTGGTGTAATAAACATAACTTCAAGGGCGCAGTCAAAATGGAATATGGAGCACACAGTTAGATCCTTTGGCTTTGATCCAGACAATATGTATATGAAGCTTGATTACATCCAAATCAAACTTTCTACCAGATGTAGGTTTGGAACAAACAAGAACATTTTAATTACGATCATGAGTCTAACGCCTTAAACACACTGACATCCAGGTGTTTCTGAAAGACTAACAAGAGCTGAGTGAAAGTAGAAGAACTTGTCATAGTCATTCCTTTCAGATTTGAGCCACGCTAATTGGAAATGAATGAAAGGTGGGTTGATCCTTTGGCTTTGATCCAGACAATATGTACATGAAGCTTGATTACATCCAAATCAAACTTTCTACCAGATGTAGGTTTGGAACAAACAAGAACATTTTAATTTCGATCATGAGTCTAACGCCTTAAACACACTGACATCCAGGTGTTTCTAAAAGACGAACAAGAGCTGAGTGAAAGTAGAAGAACTTGTCATAGTCATTCCTTTCAGATTTGAGCCACGCTAATTGGAAATGAATAAAAGGAGGAGTTGATTACACCCAAAGTAAGTTTTTTCCAGGAATGCTGTTGGTACCCACAAGAACATAGCATTCACTGGATTTTTATTACAGCAGACTAAACCAGTCAGCCATCCTGGTGTAAAGTACAATCAAGAGCCCAGTGAAATTGGAATGAGGAGCACACAGTCAGTTATTTTGGCTTTGAGCCAGAAAATATCTAAATGAGACTTGTTGACATGCAAATCAAACTTAATACAAAGATGTAGGTTTGGAACAAACAAGAACATTTTAATTTCGATCATGAGTCTAACGCCTTAAACACACTGACATCCAGGTGTTTCTAAAAGACGAACAAGAGCTGAGTGAAAGTAAAAGAACTTGTCATAGTCATTCCTTTCAGATTTGAGCCACGCTAATTGGAAATGAATAAAAGGAGGGTTGATTACATCCAAAGTAAGTTTTTTCCAGGAATGCTGTTGGTACCCACAAGAACATAGCATTCATTGGATATTTATTACAGCAGAATAAACCACTCAGCCATCCCGGTGTAAAGTACAATCAAGAGCCCAGTGAAATTGGAATGAGGAGCACACAGTCAGTTATTTTGGCTTTGAGCCAGAAAATATCTAAATGAGACTTGTTGACATGCAAATCAAACTTAATACAAAGATGGGGTTTCGAAGCAAGAAGAAGAATAATGAAGTAGATAATGACTCAAACACCACAACCACTTAGCCATCTTTTGTGTATTTAAAGGATAAATACTTAACTGCGGAATAAGGGGAACAAAGTCAATTCTTTCAGCTTTCATGCAAAGAAATTTCAAATGAGTGAAAGGACAGTTGATTACATCCAATTGATAGATGCACTTATACCAGGAGTGGGGTTCGAACCCACGAGGACATATGTCCATTGGATCTTAAGTCCAACGCCTTAACCTCTCGGCCATCCTGGTGTAATAAACATAACTTCAAGGGCGCAGTCAAAATGGAATATGGAGCACACAGTTAGATCCTTTGGCTTTGATCCAGACAATATGTATATGAAGCTTGATTACATCCAAATCAAACTTTCTACCAGATGTAGGTTTGGAACAAACAAGAACATTTTAATTACGATCATGAGTCTAACGCCTTAAACACACTGACATCCAGGTGTTTCTGAAAGACTAACAAGAGCTGAGTGAAAGTAGAAGAACTTGTCATAGTCATTCCTTTCAGATTTGAGCCACGCTAATTGGAAATGAATGAAAGGTGGGTTGATCCTTTGGCTTTGATCCAGACAATATGTACATGAAGCTTGATTACATCCAAATCAAACTTTCTACCAGATGTAGGTTTGGAACAAACAAGAACATTTTAATTTCGATCATGAGTCTAACGCCTTAAACACACTGACATCCAGGTGTTTCTAAAAGACGAACAAGAGCTGAGTGAAAGTAGAAGAACTTGTCATAGTCATTCCTTTCAGATTTGAGCCACGCTAATTGGAAATGAATAAAAGGAGGGTTGATTACACCCAAAGTAAGTTTTTTCCAGGAATGCTGTTGGTACCCACAAGAACATAGCATTCACTGGATTTTTATTACAGCAGACTAAACCAGTCAGCCATCCTGGTGTAAAGTACAATCAAGAGCCCAGTGAAATTGGAATGAGGAGCACACAGTCAGTTATTTTGGCTTTGAGCCAGAAAATATCTAAATGAGACTTGTTGACATGCAAATCAAACTTAATACAAAGATGTAGGTTTGGAACAAACAAGAACATTTTAATTTCGATCATGAGTCTAACGCCTTAAACACACTGACATCCAGTTGTTTCTAAAAGACGAACAAGAGCTGAGTGAAAGTAAAAGAACTTGTCATAGTCATTCCTTTCAGATTTGAGCCACGCTAATTGGAAATGAATAAAAGGAGGGTTGATTACATCCAAAGTAAGTTTTTTCCAGGAATGCTGTTGGTACCCACAAGAACATAGCATTCATTGGATATTTATTACAGCAGAATAAACCACTCAGCCATCCCGGTGTAAAGTACAATCAAGAGCCCAGTGAAATTGGAATGAGGAGCACACAGTCAGTTATTTTGGCTTTGAGCCAGAAAATATCTAAATGAGACTTGTTGACATGCAAATCAAACTTAATACAAAGATGGGGTTTCGAAGCAAGAAGAAGAATAATGAAGTAGATAATGACTCAAACACCACAACCACTTAGCCATCTTTTGTGTATTTAAAGGATAAATACTTAACTGCGGAATAAGGGGAACAAAGTCAATTCTTTCAGCTTTCATGCAAAGAAATTTCAAATGAGTGAAAGGACAGTTGATTACATCCAATTGATAGATGCACTTATACCAGGAGTGGGGTTCGAACCCACGAGGACATATGTCCATTGGATCTTAAGTCCAACGCCTTAACCTCTCGGCCATCCTGGTGTAATAAACATAACTTCAAGGGCGCAGTCAAAATGGAATATGGAGCACACAGTTAGATCCTTTGGCTTTGATCCAGACAATATGTATATGAAGCTTGATTACATCCAAATCAAACTTTCTACCAGATGTAGGTTTGGAACAAACAAGAACATTTTAATTACGATCATGAGTCTAACGCCTTAAACACACTGACATCCAGGTGTTTCTGAAAGACTAACAAGAGCTGAGTGAAAGTAGAAGAACTTGTCATAGTCATTCCTTTCAGATTTGAGCCACGCTAATTGGAAATGAATGAAAGGTGGGTTGATCCTTTGGCTTTGATCCAGACAATATGTACATGAAGCTTGATTACATCCAAATCAAACTTTCTACCAGATGTAGGTTTGGAACAAACAAGAACATTTTAATTTCGATCATGAGTCTAACGCCTTAAACACACTGACATCCAGGTGTTTCTAAAAGACGAACAAGAGCTGAGTGAAAGTAGAAGAACTTGTCATAGTCATTCCTTTCAGATTTGAGCCACGCTAATTGGAAATGAATAAAAGGAGGAGTTGATTACACCCAAAGTAAGTTTTTTCCAGGAATGCTGTTGGTACCCACAAGAACATAGCATTCACTGGATTTTTATTACAGCAGACTAAACCAGTCAGCCATCCTGGTGTAAAGTACAATCAAGAGCCCAGTGAAATTGGAATGAGGAGCACACAGTCAGTTATTTTGGCTTTGAGCCAGAAAATATCTAAATGAGACTTGTTGACATGCAAATCAAACTTAATACAAAGATGTAGGTTTGGAACAAACAAGAACATTTTAATTTCGATCATGAGTCTAACGCCTTAAACATACTGACATCCAGGTGTTTCTAAAAGACGAACAAGAGCTGAGTGAAAGTAAAAGAACTTGTCATAGTCATTCCTTTCAGATTTGAGCCACGCTAATTGAAAATTAATAAAAGGTGGGTTGATTACATCCAAAGTAAGTTTTTTCCAGGAATGCTGTTGGTACCCACAAGAACAAAGCATTCATTGGATTTTTATTCCAGCAGTCTAAACCACTCATCCATCCTGGTGTAAAGTACAATCAACAGCCCAGTGAAATTGGAATGAGGAGCACACAGTCAGTTATTTTGGCTTTGAGCCAGAAAATATCTAAATGAGACTTGTTGACATGCAAATCAAACTTAATACAAAGATGTAGGTTTGGAACAAACAAGAACATTTTAATTTCGATCATGAGTCTAACGCCTTAAACACACTGACATCCAGGTGTTTCTAAAAGACGAACAAGAGCTGAGTGAAAGTAAAAGAACTTGTCATAGTCATTCCTTTCAGATTTGAGCCACGCTAATTGGAAATGAATAAAAGGAGGGTTGATTACATCCAAAGTAAGTTTTTTCCAGGAATGCTGTTGGTACCCACAAGAACATAGCATTCATTGGATATTTATTACAGCAGAATAAACCACTCAGCCATCCCGGTGTAAAGTACAATCAAGAGCCCAGTGAAATTGGAATGAGGAGCACACAGTCAGTTATTTTGGCTTTGAGCCAGAAAATATCTAAATGAGACTTGTTGACATGCAAATCAAACTTAATACAAAGATGGGGTTTCGAAGCAAGAAGAAGAATAATGAAGTAGATAATGACTCAAACACCACAACCACTTAGCCATCTTTTGTGTATTTAAAGGATAAATACTTAACTGCGGAATAAGGGGAACAAAGTCAATTCTTTCAGCTTTCATGCAAAGAAATTTCAAATGAGTGAAAGGACAGTTGATTACATCCAATTGATAGATGCACTTATACCAGGAGTGGGGTTCGAACCCACGAGGACATATGTCCATTGGATCTTAAGTCCAACGCCTTAACCTCTCGGCCATCCTGGTGTAATAAACATAACTTCAAGGGCGCAGTCAAAATGGAATATGGAGCACACAGTTAGATCCTTTGGCTTTGATCCAGACAATATGTATATGAAGCTTGATTACATCCAAATCAAACTTTCTACCAGATGTAGGTTTGGAACAAACAAGAACATTTTAATTACGATCATGAGTCTAACGCCTTAAACACACTGACATCCAGGTGTTTCTGAAAGACTAACAAGAGCTGAGTGAAAGTAGAAGAACTTGTCATAGTCATTCCTTTCAGATTTGAGCCACGCTAATTGGAAATGAATGAAAGGTGGGTTGATCCTTTGGCTTTGATCCAGACAATATGTACATGAAGCTTGATTACATCCAAATCAAACTTTCTACCAGATGTAGGTTTGGAACAAACAAGAACATTTTAATTTCGATCATGAGTCTAACGCCTTAAACACACTGACATCCAGGTGTTTCTAAAAGACGAACAAGAGCTGAGTGAAAGTAGAAGAACTTGTCATAGTCATTCCTTTCAGATTTGAGCCACGCTAATTGGAAATGAATAAAAGGAGGAGTTGATTACACCCAAAGTAAGTTTTTTCCAGGAATGCTGTTGGTACCCACAAGAACATAGCATTCACTGGATTTTTATTACAGCAGACTAAACCAGTCAGCCATCCTGGTGTAAAGTACAATCAAGAGCCCAGTGAAATTGGAATGAGGAGCACACAGTCAGTTATTTTGGCTTTGAGCCAGAAAATATCTAAATGAGACTTGTTGACATGCAAATCAAACTTAATACAAAGATGTAGGTTTGGAACAAACAAGAACATTTTAATTTCGATCATGAGTCTAACGCCTTAAACACACTGACATCCAGTTGTTTCTAAAAGACGAACAAGAGCTGAGTGAAAGTAAAAGAACTTCTCATAGTCATTCCTTTCAGATTTGAGCCACGCTAATTGGAAATGAATAAAAGGAGGAGTTGATTACACCCAAAGTAAGTTTTTTCCAGGAATGCTGTTGGTACCCACAAGAACATAGCATTCATGGATTTTTATTACAGCAGACTAAACCAGTCAGCCATCCTGGTGTAAAGTACAATCAAGAGCCCAGTGAAATTGGAATGAGGAGCACACAGTCAGTTATTTTGGCTTTGAGCCAGAAAATATCTAAATGAGACTTGTTGACATGCAAATCAAACTTAATACAAAGATGTAGGTTTGGAACAAACAAGAACATTTTAATTTCGATCATGAGTCTAACGCCTTAAACATACTGACATCCAGGTGTTTCTAAAAGACGAACAAGAGCTGAGTGAAAGTAAAAGAACTTGTCATAGTCATTCCTTTCAGATTTGAGCCACGCTAATTGAAAATGAATAAAAGGTGGGTTGATTACATCCAAAGTAAGTTTTTTCCAGGAATGCTGTTGGTACCCACAAGAACAAAGCATTCATTGGATTTTATTCAGCAGTCTAAACCACTCATCCATCCTGGTGTAAAAACAATCAAAGAGCCCAGTGAAATTGGAATGAGGAGCACACAGTCAGTTATTTTGGCTTTGAGCCAGAAAATATCTAAATGAGACTTGTTGACATGCAAATCAAACTTAATACAAAGATGTAGGTTTGGAACAAACAAGAACATTTTAATTTCGATCATGAGTCTAACGCCTTAAACACACTGACATCCAGGTGTTTCTAAAAGACGAACAAGAGCTGAGTGAAAGTAAAAGAACTTGTCATAGTCATTCCTTTCAGATTTGAGCCACGCTAATTGGAAATGTAAAGGAGGGTTGATTACATCCAAAGTAAGTTTTTTCCAGGAATGCTGTTGGTACCCACAAGAACATAGCATTCATTGGATATTTATTACAGCAGAATAAACCACTCAGCCATCCTGGTGTAAAGTACAATCAAGAGCCCAGTGAAATTGGAATGAGGAGCACACAGTCAGTTATTTTGGCTTTGAGCCAGAAAATATCTAAATGAGACTTGTTGACATGCAAATCAAACTTAATACAAAGATGTAGGTTTGGAACAAACAAGAACATTTTAATTTCGATCATGAGTCTAACGCCTTAAACACACTGACATCCAGGTGTTTCTAAAAGACGAACAAGAGCTGAGTGAAAGTAGAAGAACTTGTCATAGTCATTCCTTTCAGATTTGAGCCACGCTAATTGGAAATGAATAAAAGGTGGGTTGATTACATCCAAAGTAAGTTTTTTCCAGGAATGCTGTTGGTACCCACAAGAACATAGCATTCATTGGATTTTTATTACAGCAGAATAAACCACTCAGCCATCCTGGTGTAAAGTACAATCAAGAGCCCAGTGAAATTGGAATGAGGAGCACACAGTCAGTTATTTTGGCTTTGAGCCAGAAAATATCTAAATGAGACTTGTTGACATGCAAATCAAACTTAATACAAAGATGTAGGTTTGGAACAAACAAGAACATTTTAATTTCGATCATGAGTCTAACGCCTTAAACACACTGACATCCAGGTGTTTCTAAAAGACGAACAAGAGCTGAGTGAAAGTAAAGAACTTGTCATAGTCATTCCTTTCAGATTTGAGCCACGCTAATTGGAAATGAATAAAAGGAGGGTTGATTACATCCAAAGTAAGTTTTTTCCAGGAATGCTGTTGGTACCCACAAGAACATAGCATTCATTGGATATTTATTACAGCAGAATAAACCACTCAGCCATCCTGGTGTAAAGTACAATCAAGAGCCCAGTGAAATTGGAATGAGGAGCACACAGTCAGTTATTTTGGCTTTGAGCCAGAAAATATCTAAATGAGACTTGTTGACATGCAAATCAAACTTAATACAAAGATGGGGTTTCGAAGCAAGAAGAAGAATAATGAAGTAGATAATGACTCAAACACCACAACCACTTAGCCATCTTTTGTGTATTTAAAGGATAAATACTTAACTGCGGAATAAGGGGAACAAAGTCAATTCTTTCAGCTTTCATGCAAAGAAATTTCAAATGAGTGAAAGGACAGTTGATTACATCCAATTGATAGATGCACTTATACCAGGAGTGGGGTTCGAACCCACGAGGACATATGTCCATTGGATCTTAAGTCCAACGCCTTAACCTCTCGGCCATCCTGGTGTAATAAACATAACTTCAAGGGCGCAGTCAAAATGGAATATGGAGCACACAGTTAGATCCTTTGGCTTTGATCCAGACAATATGTATATGAAGCTTGATTACATCCAAATCAAACTTTCTACCAGATGTAGGTTTGGAACAAACAAGAACATTTTAATTACGATCATGAGTCTAACGCCTTAAACACACTGACATCCAGGTGTTTCTGAAAGACTAACAAGAGCTGAGTGAAAGTAGAAGAACTTGTCATAGTCATTCCTTTCAGATTTGAGCCACGCTAATTGGAAATGAATGAAAGGTGGGTTGATCCTTTGGCTTTGATCCAGACAATATGTACATGAAGCTTGATTACATCCAAATCAAACTTTCTACCAGATGTAGGTTTGGAACAAACAAGAACATTTTAATTTCGATCATGAGTCTAACGCCTTAAACACACTGACATCCAGGTGTTTCTAAAAGACGAACAAGAGCTGAGTGAAAGTAGAAGAACTTGTCATAGTCATTCCTTTCAGATTTGAGCCACGCTAATTGGAAATGAATAAAAGGAGGTTGATTACATCCAAAGTAAGTTTTTTCCAGGAATGCTGTTGGTACCCACAAGAACATAGCATTCATTGGATTTTTATTACAGCAGACTAAACCACTCAGCCATCCTGGTGTAAAGTACAATCAAGAGCCCAGTGAAATTGGAATGAGGAGCACACAGTCAGTTATTTTGGCTTTGAGCCAGAAAATATCTAAATGAGACTTGTTGACATGCAAATCAAACTTAATACAAAGATGTAGGTTTGGAACAAACAAGAACATTTTAATTTCGATCATGAGTCTAACGCCTTAAACACACTGACATCCAGGTGTTTCTAAAAGACGAACAAGAGCTGAGTGAAAGTAAAAGAACTTGTCATAGTCATTCCTTTCAGATTTGAGCCACGCTAATTGGAAATGAATAAAAGGAGGAGTTGATTACACCCAAAGTAAGTTTTTTCCAGGAATGCTGTTGGTACCCACAAGAACATAGCATTCACTGGATTTTTATTACAGCAGACTAAACCAGTCAGCCATCCTGGTGTAAAGTACAATCAAGAGCCCAGTGAAATTGGAATGAGGAGCACACAGTCAGTTATTTTGGCTTTGAGCCAGAAAATATCTAAATGAGACTTGTTGACATGCAAATCAAACTTAATACAAAGATGTAGGTTTGGAACAAACAAGAACATTTTAATTTCGATCATGAGTCTAACGCCTTAAACATACTGACATCCAGGTGTTTCTAAAAGACGAACAAGAGCTGAGTGAAAGTAAAAGAACTTGTCATAGTCATTCCTTTCAGATTTGAGCCACGCTAATTGAAAATGAATAAAAGGTGGGTTGATTACATCCAAAGTAAGTTTTTTCCAGGAATGCTGTTGGTACCCACAAGAACAAAGCATTCAATTTTTATTCCAGCAGTCTAAACCACTCATCCATCCTGGTGTAAAGTACAATCAAGAGCCCAGTGAAATTGGAATGAGGAGCACACAGTCAGTTATTTTGGCTTTGAGCCAGAAAATATCTAAATGAGACTTGTTGACATGCAAATCAAACTTAATACAAAGATGTGGGTTTGGAACAAACAAGAACATTTTAATTTCGATCATGAGTCTAACGCCTTAAACACACTGACATCCAGGTGTTTCTAAAAGACGAACAAGAGCTGAGTGAAAGTAAAAGAACTTGTCATAGTCATTCCTTTCAGATTTAAGCCACGCTAATTGGAAATGAATAAAAGGAGGGTTGATTACATCCAAAGTAAGTTTTTTCCAGGAATGCTGTTGGTACCCACAAGAACATAGCATTCATTGGATTTTATTACAGCAGAATAAACCACTCAGCCATCCTGGTGTAAAGTACAATCAAGAGCCCAGTGAAATTGGAATGAGGAGCACACAGTCAGTTATTTTGGCTTTGAGCCAGAAAATATCTAAATGAGACTTGTTGACATGCAAATCAAACTTAATACAAAGATGTAGGTTTGGAACAAACAAGAACATTTTAATTTCGATCATGAGTCTAACGCCTTAAACACACTGACATCCAGGTGTTTCTAAAAGACGAACAAGAGCTGAGTGAAAGTAGAAGAACTTGTCATAGTCATTCCTTTCAGATTTGAGCCACGCTAATTGGAAATGAATAAAAGGTGGGTTGATTACATCCAAAGTAAGTTTTTTCCAGGAATGCTGTTGGTACCCACAAGAACATAGCATTCATTGGATATTTATTACAGCAGAATAAACCACTCAGCCATCCCGGTGTAAAGTACAATCAAGAGCCCAGTGAAATTGGAATGAGGAGCACACAGTCAGTTATTTTGGCTTTGAGCCAGAAAATATCTAAATGAGACTTGTTGACATGCAAATCAAACTTAATACAAAGATGGGGTTTCGAAGCAAGAAGAAGAATAATGAAGTAGATAATGACTCAAACACCACAACCACTTAGCCATCTTTTGTGTATTTAAAGGATAAATACTTAACTGCGGAATAAGGGGAACAAAGTCAATTCTTTCAGCTTTCATGCAAAGAAATTTCAAATGAGTGAAAGGACAGTTGATTACATCCAATTGATAGATGCACTTATACCAGGAGTGGGGTTCGAACCCACGAGGACATATGTCCATTGGATCTTAAGTCCAACGCCTTAACCTCTCGGCCATCCTGGTGTAATAAACATAACTTCAAGGGCGCAGTCAAAATGGAATATGGAGCACACAGTTAGATCCTTTGGCTTTGATCCAGACAATATGTATATGAAGCTTGATTACATCCAAATCAAACTTTCTACCAGATGTAGGTTTGGAACAAACAAGAACATTTTAATTACGATCATGAGTCTAACGCCTTAAACACACTGACATCCAGGTGTTTCTGAAAGACTAACAAGAGCTGAGTGAAAGTAGAAGAACTTGTCATAGTCATTCCTTTCAGATTTGAGCCACGCTAATTGGAAATGAATGAAAGGTGGGTTGATCCTTTGGCTTTGATCCAGACAATATGTACATGAAGCTTGATTACATCCAAATCAAACTTTCTACCAGATGTAGGTTTGGAACAAACAAGAACATTTTAATTTCGATCATGAGTCTAACGCCTTAAACACACTGACATCCAGGTGTTTCTAAAAGACGAACAAGAGCTGAGTGAAAGTAGAAGAACTTGTCATAGTCATTCCTTTCAGATTTGAGCCACGCTAATTGGAAATGAATGAAAGGTGGGTTGATCCTTTGGCTTTGATCCAGACAATATGTACATGAAGCTTGATTACATCCAAATCAAACTTTCTACCAGATGTAGGTTTGGAACAAACAAGAACATTTTAATTTCGATCATGAGTCTAACGCCTTAAACACACTGACATCCAGGTGTTTCTAAAAGACGAACAAGAGCTGAGTGAAAGTAGAAGAACTTGTCATAGTCATTCCTTTCAGATTTGAGCCACGCTAATTGGAAATGAATAAAAGGAGGGTTGATTACATCCAAAGTAAGTTTTTTCCAGGAATGCTGTTGGTACCCACAAGAACATAGCATTCATTGGATTTTTATTACAGCAGACTAAACCACTCAGCCATCCTGGTGTAAAGTACAATCAAGAGCCCAGTGAAATTGGAATGAGGAGCACACAGTCAGTTATTTTGGCTTTGAGCCAGAAAATATCTAAATGAGACTTGTTGACATGCAAATCAAACTTAATACAAAGATGTAGGTTTGGAACAAACAAGAACATTTTAATTTCGATCATGAGTCTAACGCCTTAAACACACTGACATCCAGGTGTTTCTAAAAGACGAACAAGAGCTGAGTGAAAGTAAAAGAACTTGTCATAGTCATTCCTTTCAGATTTGAGCCACGCTAATTGGAAATGAATAAAAGGAGGGTTGATTACATCCAAAGTAAGTTTTTTCCAGGAATGCTGTTGGTACCCACAAGAACATAGCATTCATTGGATTTTTATTCAGCAGACTAAACCAGTCATCCATCCTGGTGTAAAGTACAATCAAGAGCCCAGTGAAATTGGAATGAGGAGCACACAGTCAGTTATTTTGGCTTTGAGCCAGAAAATATCTAAATGAGACTTGTTGACATGCAAATCAAACTTAATACAAATGTAGGTTTGGAACAAACAAGAACATTTTAATTTCGATCATGAGTCTAACGCCTTAAACACACTGACATCCAGGTGTTTCTAAAAGACGAACAAGAGCTGAGTGAAAGTAAAGAACTTGTCATAGTCATTCCTTTCAGATTTGAGCCACGCTAATTGGAAATGAATAAAAGGTGGGTTGATTACATCCAAAGTAAGTTTTTTCCAGGAATGCTGTTGGTACCCACAAGAACATAGCATTCATTGGATATTTATTACAGCAGAATAAACCACTCAGCCATCCCGGTGTAAAGTACAATCAAGAGCCCAGTGAAATTGGAATGAGGAGCACACAGTCAGTTATTTTGGCTTTGAGCCAGAAAATATCTAAATGAGACTTGTTGACATGCAAATCAAACTTAATACAAAGATGGGGTTTCGAAGCAAGAAGAAGAATAATGAAGTAGATAATGACTCAAACACCACAACCACTTAGCCATCTTTTGTGTATTTAAAGGATAAATACTTAACTGCGGAATAAGGGGAACAAAGTCAATTCTTTCAGCTTTCATGCAAAGAAATTTCAAATGAGTGAAAGGACAGTTGATTACATCCAATTGATAGATGCACTTATACCAGGAGTGGGGTTCGAACCCACGAGGACATATGTCCATTGGATCTTAAGTCCAACGCCTTAACCTCTCGGCCATCCTGGTGTAATAAACATAACTTCAAGGGCGCAGTCAAAATGGAATATGGAGCACACAGTTAGATCCTTTGGCTTTGATCCAGACAATATGTATATGAAGCTTGATTACATCCAAATCAAACTTTCTACCAGATGTAGGTTTGGAACAAACAAGAACATTTTAATTACGATCATGAGTCTAACGCCTTAAACACACTGACATCCAGGTGTTTCTGAAAGACTAACAAGAGCTGAGTGAAAGTAGAAGAACTTGTCATAGTCATTCCTTTCAGATTTGAGCCACGCTAATTGGAAATGAATGAAAGGTGGGTTGATCCTTTGGCTTTGATCCAGACAATATGTACATGAAGCTTGATTACATCCAAATCAAACTTTCTACCAGATGTAGGTTTGGAACAAACAAGAACATTTTAATTTCGATCATGAGTCTAACGCCTTAAACACACTGACATCCAGGTGTTTCTAAAAGACGAACAAGAGCTGAGTGAAAGTAGAAGAACTTGTCATAGTCATTCCTTTCAGATTTGAGCCACGCTAATTGGAAATGAATAAAAGGTGGGTTGATTACATCCAAAGTAAGTTTTTTCCAGGAATGCTGTTGGTACCCACAAGAACATAGCATTCACTGGATTTTTATTACAGCAGACTAAACCACTCAGCCATCCTGGTGTAAAGTACAATCAAGAGCCCAGTGAAATTGGAATGAGGAGCACACAGTCAGTTATTTTGGCTTTGAGCCAGAAAATATCTAAATGAGACTTGTTGACATGCAAATCAAACTTAATACAAAGATGTAGGTTTGGAACAAACAAGAACATTTTAATTTCGATCATGAGTCTAACGCCTTAAACACACTGACATCCAGGTGTTTCTAAAAGACGAACAAGAGCTGAGTGAAAGTAGAAGAACTTGTCATAGTCATTCCTTTCAGATTTGAGCCACGCTAATTGGAAATGAATAAAAGGTGGGTTGATTACATCCAAAGTAAGTTTTTTCCAGGAATGCTGTTGGTACCCACAAGAACATAGCATTCATTGGATTTTATTACAGCAGAATAAACCACTCAGCCATCCTGGTGTAAAGTACAATCAAGAGCCCAGTGAAATTGGAATGAGGAGCACACAGTCAGTTATTTTGGCTTTGAGCCAGAAAATATCTAAATGAGACTTGTTGACATGCAAATCAAACTTAATACAAAGATGGGGTTTGAAGCAAGAAGAAGAATAATGAAGTTGATAATGAGTCAAACACCAAACACCATCCAAAAAGACCAAGAGCTGAGTGAAAGTAGCCATTCTTTCAGATTTGATGCCAAGCTAATTGGAAATGAATAAAAGGAGGAGTTGATTACATCCAAAGTAAGTTTTTTCCAGGAATGCTGGGTAACAAAACATAGCATTCACTGGATTTTTTCAGCTTTAAACCATCAGCCATCCTGGTGTAAGACAATTTCAAATGAAATGAATGAGGACACACAGTTGATTACTTCCAATTGATGAGATGCATCCAAATTTTCTACCAGATGTAGGTTTGGAACAAACAAGAACATTTGTCCATTGGATCATGAGTCTAACGCCTTAAACACACTGACATCCAGGTGTTTCTGAAAGACTCCTGGTGAAATAAAGAACATAACTTTCAGATTTGAGCCAAAATGGAAATGAATGAAAGTGGGTTGATCCTTTGGCTTTGATCCAGACAATATGTACATGAAGCTTGATTACATCCAAATCAAACTTTCTACCAGATGTAGGTTTGGAACAAACAAGAACATTTTAATTTCGATCATGAGTCTAACGCCTTAAACACACTGACATCCAGGTGTTTCTAAAAGACGAACAAGAGCTGAGTGAAAGTAGAAGAACTTGTCATAGTCATTCCTTTCAGATTTGAGCCACGCTAATTGGAAATGAATAAAAGGTTGATTACACCCAAAGGTTTTTTCCAGGAATCCCCACAAGAACATTTCACTGGATTTTTATTTTGATCCAGACAATCATGAAATTGGAATGAGGAGCACACAGTCAGTTATTTTGGCTTTGATTAAATGAGACTTGTTCATGCAAATCAAACTTAATACAAAGATGTAGGTTTGGAACAAACAAGAACATTTTAATTTCGATCATGAGTCTAACGCCTTAAACACACTGACATCCAGGTGTTTCTAAAAGACGAACAAGAGCTGAGTGAAAGTAAAAGAACTTGTCATAGTCATTCCTTTCAGATTTGAGCCACGCTAATTGGAAATGAATAAAAGGAGGGTTGATTACATCCAAAGTAAGTTTTTTCCAGGAATGCTGTTGGTACCCACAAGAACATAGCATTCATTGGATTTTATTACAGCAGAATAAACCACTCAGCCATCCTGGTGTAAAGTACAATCAAGAGCCCAGTGAAATTGGAATGAGGAGCACACAGTCAGTTATTTTGGCTTTGAGCCAGAAAATATCTAAATGAGACTTGTTGACATGCAAATCAAACTTAATACAAAGATGGGGTTTCGAAGCAAGAAGAAGAATAATGAAGTAGATAATGACTCAAACACCACAACCACTTAGCCATCTTTTGTGTATTTAAAGGATAAATACTTAACTGCGGAATAAGGGGAACAAAGTCAATTCTTTCAGCTTTCATGCAAAGAAATTTCAAATGAGTGAAAGGACAGTTGATTACATCCAATTGATAGATGCACTTATACCAGGAGTGGGGTTCGAACCCACGAGGACATATGTCCATTGGATCTTAAGTCCAACGCCTTAACCTCTCGGCCATCCTGGTGTAATAAACATAACTTCAAGGGCGCAGTCAAAATGGAATATGGAGCACACAGTTAGATCCTTTGGCTTTGATCCAGACAATATGTATATGAAGCTTGATTACATCCAAATCAAACTTTCTACCAGATGTAGGTTTGGAACAAACAAGAACATTTTAATTACGATCATGAGTCTAACGCCTTAAACACACTGACATCCAGGTGTTTCTGAAAGACTAACAAGAGCTGAGTGAAAGTAGAAGAACTTGTCATAGTCATTCCTTTCAGATTTGAGCCACGCTAATTGGAAATGAATGAAAGGTGGGTTGATCCTTTGGCTTTGATCCAGACAATATGTACATGAAGCTTGATTACATCCAAATCAAACTTTCTACCAGATGTAGGTTTGGAACAAACAAGAACATTTTAATTTCGATCATGAGTCTAACGCCTTAAACACACTGACATCCAGGTGTTTCTAAAAGACGAACAAGAGCTGAGTGAAAGTAGAAGAACTTGTCATAGTCATTCCTTTCAGATTTGAGCCACGCTAATTGGAAATGAATAAAAGGA
The DNA here is from genome assembly GCF_036934945.1 of Oncorhynchus masou masou. Taxonomy (NCBI): domain Eukaryota; kingdom Metazoa; phylum Chordata; class Actinopteri; order Salmoniformes; family Salmonidae; genus Oncorhynchus; species Oncorhynchus masou. Next base: position 33,126,432 of record NC_088224.1, on the reverse strand, counting down.
GGAGTTGATTACACCCAAAGTAAGTTTTTTCCAGGAATGCTGTTGGTACCCACAAGAACATAGCATTCACTGGATTTTTATTACAGCAGACTAAACCAGTCAGCCATCCTGGTGTAAAGTACAATCAAGAGCCCAGTGAAATTGGAATGAGGAGCACACAGTCAGTTATTTTGGCTTTGAGCCAGAAAATATCTAAATGAGACTTGTTGACATGCAAATCAAACTTAATACAAAGATGTAGGTTTGGAACAAACAAGAACATTTTAATTTCGATCATGAGTCTAACGCCTTAAACACACTGACATCCAGGTGTTTCTAAAAGACGAACAAGAGCTGAGTGAAAGTAAAAGAACTTGTCATAGTCATTCCTTTCAGATTTGAGCCACGCTAATTGGAAATGAATAAAAGGAGGGTTGATTACATCCAAAGTAAGTTTTTTCCAGGAATGCTGTTGGTACCCACAAGAACATAGCATTCATTGGATATTTATTACAGCAGAATAAACCACTCAGCCATCCCGGTGTAAAGTACAATCAAGAGCCCAGTGAAATTGGAATGAGGAGCACACAGTCAGTTATTTTGGCTTTGAGCCAGAAAATATCTAAATGAGACTTGTTGACATGCAAATCAAACTTAATACAAAGATGGGGTTTCGAAGCAAGAAGAAGAATAATGAAGTAGATAATGACTCAAACACCACAACCACTTAGCCATCTTTTGTGTATTTAAAGGATAAATACTTAACTGCGGAATAAGGGGAACAAAGTCAATTCTTTCAGCTTTCATGCAAAGAAATTTCAAATGAGTGAAAGGACAGTTGATTACATCCAATTGATAGATGCACTTATACCAGGAGTGGGGTTCGAACCCACGAGGACATATGTCCATTGGATCTTAAGTCCAACGCCTTAACCTCTCGGCCATCCTGGTGTAATAAACATAACTTCAAGGGCGCAGTCAAAATGGAATATGGAGCACACAGTTAGATCCTTTGGCTTTGATCCAGACAATATGTATATGAAGCTTGATTACATCCAAATCAAACTTTCTACCAGATGTAGGTTTGGAACAAACAAGAACATTTTAATTACGATCATGAGTCTAACGCCTTAAACACACTGACATCCAGGTGTTTCTGAAAGACTAACAAGAGCTGAGTGAAAGTAGAAGAACTTGTCATAGTCATTCCTTTCAGATTTGAGCCACGCTAATTGGAAATGAATGAAAGGTGGGTTGATCCTTTGGCTTTGATCCAGACAATATGTACATGAAGCTTGATTACATCCAAATCAAACTTTCTACCAGATGTAGGTTTGGAACAAACAAGAACATTTTAATTTCGATCATGAGTCTAACGCCTTAAACACACTGACATCCAGGTGTTTCTAAAAGACGAACAAGAGCTGAGTGAAAGTAGAAGAACTTGTCATAGTCATTCCTTTCAGATTTGAGCCACGCTAATTGGAAATGAATAAAAGGTGGGTTGATTACATCCAAAGTAAGTTTTTTCCAGGAATGCTGTTGGTACCCACAAGAACATAGCATTCATGGATTTTTATTACAGCAGACTAAACCACTCAGCCATCCTGGTGTAAAGTACAATCAAGAGCCCAGTGAAATTGGAATGAGGAGCACACAGTCAGTTATTTTGGCTTTGAGCCAGAAAATATCTAAATGAGACTTGTTGACATGCAAATCAAACTTAATACAAAGATGTAGGTTTGGAACAAACAAGAACATTTTAATTTCGATCATGAGTCTAACGCCTTAAACACACTGACATCCAGGTGTTTCTAAAAGATAACAAGAGCTGAGTGAAAGTAAAGAACTTGTCATAGTCATTCCTTTCAGATTTGAGCCACGCTAATTGGAAATGAATAAAAGGAGGAGTTGATTACATCCAAAGTAAGTTTTTTCCAGGAATGCTGTTGGTACCCACAAGAACATAGCATTCATTGGATTTTTATTACAGCAGAAAACCAGTCAGCCATCCTGGTGTAAAGTACAATCAAGAGCCCAGTGAAATTGGAATGAGGAGCACACAGTCAGTTATTTTGGCTTTGAGCCAGAAAATATCTAAATGAGACTTGTTGACATGCAAATCAAACTTAATACAAAGATGTAGGTTTGGAACAAACAAGAACATTTTAATTTCGATCATGAGTCTAACGCCTTAAACACACTGACATCCAGGTGTTTCTAAAAGACGAACAAGAGCTGAGTGAAAGTAAAAGAACTTGTCATAGTCATTCCTTTCAGATTTGAGCCACGCTAATTGGAAATGAATAAAAGGAGGGTTGATTACATCCAAAGTAAGTTTTTTCCAGGAATGCTGTTGGTACCCACAAGAACATAGCATTCATTGGATTTTTATTCAGCAGACTAAACCACTCATCCATCCTGGTGTAAAGTACAATCAAGAGCCCAGTGAAATTGGAATGAGGAGCACACAGTCAGTTATTTTGGCTTTGAGCCAGAAAATATCTAAATGAGACTTGTTGACATGCAAATCAAACTTAATACAAAGATGTAGGTTTGGAACAAACAAGAACATTTTAATTTCGATCATGAGTCTAACGCCTTAAACACACTGACATCCAGGTGTTTCTAAAAGACGAACAAGAGCTGAGTGAAAGTAAAAGAACTTGTCATAGTCATTCCTTTCAGATTTGAGCCACGCTAATTGGAAATGAATAAAAGGTGGGTTGATTACATCCAAAGTAAGTTTTTTCCAGGAATGCTGTTGGTACCCACAAGAACATAGCATTCATTGGATATTTATTACAGCAGAATAAACCACTCAGCCATCCCGGTGTAAAGTACAATCAAGAGCCCAGTGAAATTGGAATGAGGAGCACACAGTCAGTTATTTTGGCTTTGAGCCAGAAAATATCTAAATGAGACTTGTTGACATGCAAATCAAACTTAATACAAAGATGGGGTTTCGAAGCAAGAAGAAGAATAATGAAGTAGATAATGACTCAAACACCACAACCACTTAGCCATCTTTTGTGTATTTAAAGGATAAATACTTAACTGCGGAATAAGGGGAACAAAGTCAATTCTTTCAGCTTTCATGCAAAGAAATTTCAAATGAGTGAAAGGACAGTTGATTACATCCAATTGATAGATGCACTTATACCAGGAGTGGGGTTCGAACCCACGAGGACATATGTCCATTGGATCTTAAGTCCAACGCCTTAACCTCTCGGCCATCCTGGTGTAATAAACATAACTTCAAGGGCGCAGTCAAAATGGAATATGGAGCACACAGTTAGATCCTTTGGCTTTGATCCAGACAATATGTATATGAAGCTTGATTACATCCAAATCAAACTTTCTACCAGATGTAGGTTTGGAACAAACAAGAACATTTTAATTACGATCATGAGTCTAACGCCTTAAACACACTGACATCCAGGTGTTTCTGAAAGACTAACAAGAGCTGAGTGAAAGTAGAAGAACTTGTCATAGTCATTCCTTTCAGATTTGAGCCACGCTAATTGGAAATGAATGAAAGGTGGGTTGATCCTTTGGCTTTGATCCAGACAATATGTACATGAAGCTTGATTACATCCAAATCAAACTTTCTACCAGATGTAGGTTTGGAACAAACAAGAACATTTTAATTTCGATCATGAGTCTAACGCCTTAAACACACTGACATCCAGGTGTTTCTAAAAGACGAACAAGAGCTGAGTGAAAGTAGAAGAACTTGTCATAGTCATTCCTTTCAGATTTGAGCCACGCTAATTGGAAATGAATAAAAGGTGGGTTGATTACATCCAAAGTAAGTTTTTTCCAGGAATGCTGTTGGTACCCACAAGAACATAGCATTCACTGGATTTTTATTACAGCAGACTAAACCAGTCAGCCATCCTGGTGTAAAGTACAATCAAGAGCCCAGTGAAATTGGAATGAGGAGCACACAGTCAGTTATTTTGGCTTTGAGCCAGAAAATATCTAAATGAGACTTGTTGACATGCAAATCAAACTTAATACAAAGATGTAGGTTTGGAACAAACAAGAACATTTTAATTTCGATCATGAGTCTAACGCCTTAAACACACTGACATCCAGGTGTTTCTAAAAGACGAACAAGAGCTGAGTGAAAGTAAAAGAACTTGTCATAGTCATTCCTTTCAGATTTGAGCCACGCTAATTGGAAATGAATAAAAGGAGGGTTGATTACATCCAAAGTAAGTTTTTTCCAGGAATGCTGTTGGTACCCACAAGAACATAGCATTCATTGGATTTTATTACAGCAGAATAAACCACTCAGCCATCCCGGTGTAAAGTACAATCAAGAGCCCAGTGAAATTGGAATGAGGAGCACACAGTCAGTTATTTTGGCTTTGAGCCAGAAAATATCTAAATGAGACTTGTTGACATGCAAATCAAACTTAATACAAAGATGGGGTTTCGAAGCAAGAAGAAGAATAATGAAGTAGATAATGACTCAAACACCACAACCACTTAGCCATCTTTTGTGTATTTAAAGGATAAATACTTAACTGCGGAATAAGGGGAACAAAGTCAATTCTTTCAGCTTTCATGCAAAGAAATTTCAAATGAGTGAAAGGACAGTTGATTACATCCAATTGATAGATGCACTTATACCAGGAGTGGGGTTCGAACCCACGAGGACATATGTCCATTGGATCTTAAGTCCAACGCCTTAACCTCTCGGCCATCCTGGTGTAATAAACATAACTTCAAGGGCGCAGTCAAAATGGAATATGGAGCACACAGTTAGATCCTTTGGCTTTGATCCAGACAATATGTATATGAAGCTTGATTACATCCAAATCAAACTTTCTACCAGATGTAGGTTTGGAACAAACAAGAACATTTTAATTACGATCATGAGTCTAACGCCTTAAACACACTGACATCCAGGTGTTTCTGAAAGACTAACAAGAGCTGAGTGAAAGTAGAAGAACTTGTCATAGTCATTCCTTTCAGATTTGAGCCACGCTAATTGGAAATGAATGAAAGGTGGGTTGATCCTTTGGCTTTGATCCAGACAATATGTACATGAAGCTTGATTACATCCAAATCAAACTTTCTACCAGATGTAGGTTTGGAACAAACAAGAACATTTTAATTTCGATCATGAGTCTAACGCCTTAAACACACTGACATCCAGGTGTTTCTAAAAGACGAACAAGAGCTGAGTGAAAGTAGAAGAACTTGTCATAGTCATTCCTTTCAGATTTGAGCCACGCTAATTGGAAATGAATGAAAGGTGGGTTGATCCTTTGGCTTTGATCCAGACAATATGTACATGAAGCTTGATTACATCCAAATCAAACTTTCTACCAGATGTAGGTTTGGAACAAACAAGAACATTTTAATTTCGATCATGAGTCTAACGCCTTAAACACACTGACATCCAGGTGTTTCTAAAAGACGAACAAGAGCTGAGTGAAAGTAGAAGAACTTGTCATAGTCATTCCTTTCAGATTTGAGCCACGCTAATTGGAAATGAATAAAAGGTGGGTTGATTACATCCAAAGTAAGTTTTTTCCAGGAATGCTGTTGGTACCCACAAGAACATAGCATTCATTGGATATTTATTACAGCAGAATAAACCACTCAGCCATCCTGGTGTAAAGTACAATCAAGAGCCCAGTGAAATTGGAATGAGGAGCACACAGTCAGTTATTTTGGCTTTGAGCCAGAAAATATCTAAATGAGACTTGTTGACATGCAAATCAAACTTAATACAAAGATGTAGGTTTGGAACAAACAAGAACATTTTAATTTCGATCATGAGTCTAACGCCTTAAACACACTGACATCCAGTTGTTTCTAAAAGACGAACAAGAGCTGAGTGAAACTAAAAGAACTTCTCATAGTCATTCCTTTCAGATTTGAGCCACGCTAATTGGAAATGAATAAAAGGAGGAGTTGATTACACCCAAAGTAAGTTTTTTCCAGGAATGCTGTTGGTACCCACAAGAACATAGCATTCACTGGATTTTTATTACAGCAGACTAAACCAGTCAGCCATCCTGGTGTAAAGTACAATCAAGAGCCCAGTGAAATTGGAATGAGGAGCACACAGTCAGTTATTTTGGCTTTGAGCCAGAAAATATCTAAATGAGACTTGTTGACATGCAAATCAAACTTAATACAAAGATGTAGGTTTGGAACAAACAAGAACATTTTAATTTCGATCATGAGTCTAACGCCTTAAACACACTGACATCCAGGTGTTTCTAAAAGACGAACAAGAGCTGAGTGAAAGTAGAAGAACTTGTCATAGTCATTCCTTTCAGATTTGAGCCACGCTAATTGGAAATGAATAAAAGGAGGGTTGATTACATCCAAAGTAAGTTTTTTCCAGGAATGCTGTTGGTACCCACAAGAACATAGCATTCACTGGATATTTTATTACAGCAGACTAAACCACTCAGCCATCCTGGTGTAAAGTACAATCAAGAGCCCAGTGAAATTGGAATGAGGAGCACACAGTCAGTTATTTTGGCTTTGAGCCAGAAAATATCTAAATGAGACTTGTTGACATGCAAATCAAACTTAATACAAAGATGTAGGTTTGGAACAAACAAGAACATTTTAATTTCGATCATGAGTCTAACGCCTTAAACACACTGACATCCAGGTGTTTCTAAAAGACGAACAAGAGCTGAGTGAAAGTAAAAGAACTTGTCATAGTCATTCCTTTCAGATTTGAGCCACGCTAATTGGAAATGAATAAAAGGTGGGTTGATTACATCCAAAGTAAGTTTTTTCCAGGAATGCTGTTGGTACCCACAAGAACATAGCATTCATTGGATTTTTATTACAGCAGTCTAAACCACTCAGCCATCCTGGTGTAAAGTACAATCAAGAGCCCAGTGAAATTGGAATGAGGAGCACACAGTCAGTTATTTTGGCTTTGAGCCAGAAAATATCTAAATGAGACTTGTTGACATGCAAATCAAACTTAATACAAAGATGGGGTTTCGAAGCAAGAAGAAGAATAATGAAGTAGATAATGACTCAAACACCACAACCACTTAGCCATCTTTTGTGTATTTAAAGGATAAATACTTAACTGCGGAATAAGGGGAACAAAGTCAATTCTTTCAGCTTTCATGCAAAGAAATTTCAAATGAGTGAAAGGACAGTTGATTACATCCAATTGATAGATGCACTTATACCAGGAGTGGGGTTCGAACCCACGAGGACATATGTCCATTGGATCTTAAGTCCAACGCCTTAACCTCTCGGCCATCCTGGTGTAATAAACATAACTTCAAGGGCGCAGTCAAAATGGAATATGGAGCACACAGTTAGATCCTTTGGCTTTGATCCAGACAATATGTATATGAAGCTTGATTACATCCAAATCAAACTTTCTACCAGATGTAGGTTTGGAACAAACAAGAACATTTTAATTACGATCATGAGTCTAACGCCTTAAACACACTGACATCCAGGTGTTTCTGAAAGACTAACAAGAGCTGAGTGAAAGTAGAAGAACTTGTCATAGTCATTCCTTTCAGATTTGAGCCACGCTAATTGGAAATGAATGAAAGGTGGGTTGATCCTTTGGCTTTGATCCAGACAATATGTACATGAAGCTTGATTACATCCAAATCAAACTTTCTACCAGATGTAGGTTTGGAACAAACAAGAACATTTTAATTTCGATCATGAGTCTAACGCCTTAAACACACTGACATCCAGGTGTTTCTAAAAGACGAACAAGAGCTGAGTGAAAGTAGAAGAACTTGTCATAGTCATTCCTTTCAGATTTGAGCCACGCTAATTGGAAATGAATAAAAGGTGGGTTGATTACATCCAAAGTAAGTTTTTTCCAGGAATGCTGTTGGTACCCACAAGAACATAGCATTCATTGGATATTTATTACAGCAGAATAAACCACTCAGCCATCCTGGTGTAAAGTACAATCAAGAGCCCAGTGAAATTGGAATGAGGAGCACACAGTCAGTTATTTTGGCTTTGAGCCAGAAAATATCTAAATGAGACTTGTTGACATGCAAATCAAACTTAATACAAAGATGTAGGTTTGGAACAAACAAGAACATTTTAATTTCGATCATGAGTCTAACGCCTTAAACACACTGACATCCAGGTGTTTCTAAAAGACGAACAAGAGCTGAGTGAAAGTAAAAGAACTTGTCATAGTCATTCCTTTCAGATTTGAGCCACGCTAATTGGAAATGAATAAAAGGAGGAGTTGATTACACAAAGTAAGTTTTTTCCAGGAATGCTGTTGGTACCCACAAGAACATAGCATTCATTGGATTTTATTACAGCAGACTAAACCAGTCAGCCATCCTGGTGTAAAGTACAATCAAGAGCCCAGTGAAATTGGAATGAGGAGCACACAGTCAGTTATTTTGGCTTTGAGCCAGAAAATATCTAAATGAGACTTGTTGACATGCAAATCAAACTTAATACAAAGATGTAGGTTTGGAACAAACAAGAACATTTTAATTTCGATCATGAGTCTAACGCCTTAAACACACTGACATCCAGGTGTTTCTAAAAGACGAACAAGAGCTGAGTGAAAGTAAAAGAACTTGTCATAGTCATTCCTTTCAGATTTGAGCCACGCTAATTGGAAATGAATAAAAGGAGGGTTGATTACATCCAAAGTAAGTTTTTTCCAGGAATGCTGTTGGTACCCACAAGAACATAGCATTCATTGGATTTTTATTACAGCAGACTAAACCACTCAGCCATCCTGGTGTAAAGTACAATCAAGAGCCCAGTGAAATTGGAATGAGGAGCACACAGTCAGTTATTTTGGCTTTGAGCCAGAAAATATCTAAATGAGACTTGTTGACATGCAAATCAAACTTAATACAAAGATGTAGGTTTGGAACAAACAAGAACATTTTAATTTCGATCATGAGTCTAACGCCTTAAACACACTGACATCCAGGTGTTTCTAAAAGACGAACAAGAGCTGAGTGAAAGTAGAAGAACTTGTCATAGTCATTCCTTTCAGATTTGAGCCACGCTAATTGGAAATGAATAAAAGGTGGGTTGATTACATCCAAAGTAAGTTTTTTCCAGGAATGCTGTTGGTACCCACAAGAACATAGCATTCATTGGATTTTTATTACAGCAGTCTAAACCACTCAGCCATCCTGGTGTAAAGTACAATCAAGAGCCCAGTGAAATTGGAATGAGGAGCACACAGTCAGTTATTTTGGCTTTGAGCCAGAAAATATCTAAATGAGACTTGTTGACATGCAAATCAAACTTAATACAAAGATGGGGTTTCGAAGCAAGAAGAAGAATAATGAAGTAGATAATGACTCAAACACCACAACCACTTAGCCATCTTTTGTGTATTTAAAGGATAAATACTTAACTGCGGAATAAGGGGAACAAAGTCAATTCTTTCAGCTTTCATGCAAAGAAATTTCAAATGAGTGAAAGGACAGTTGATTACATCCAATTGATAGATGCACTTATACCAGGAGTGGGGTTCGAACCCACGAGGACATATGTCCATTGGATCTTAAGTCCAACGCCTTAACCTCTCGGCCATCCTGGTGTAATAAACATAACTTCAAGGGCGCAGTCAAAATGGAATATGGAGCACACAGTTAGATCCTTTGGCTTTGATCCAGACAATATGTATATGAAGCTTGATTACATCCAAATCAAACTTTCTACCAGATGTAGGTTTGGAACAAACAAGAACATTTTAATTACGATCATGAGTCTAACGCCTTAAACACACTGACATCCAGGTGTTTCTGAAAGACTAACAAGAGCTGAGTGAAAGTAGAAGAACTTGTCATAGTCATTCCTTTCAGATTTGAGCCACGCTAATTGGAAATGAATGAAAGGTGGGTTGATCCTTTGGCTTTGATCCAGACAATATGTACATGAAGCTTGATTACATCCAAATCAAACTTTCTACCAGATGTAGGTTTGGAACAAACAAGAACATTTTAATTTCGATCATGAGTCTAACGCCTTAAACACACTGACATCCAGGTGTTTCTAAAAGACGAACAAGAGCTGAGTGAAAGTAGAAGAACTTGTCATAGTCATTCCTTTCAGATTTGAGCCACGCTAATTGGAAATGAATAAAAGGTGGGTTGATTACATCCAAAGTAAGTTTTTTCCAGGAATGCTGTTGGTACCCACAAGAACATAGCATTCATTGGATTTTTATTACAGCAGAATAAACCACTCAGCCATCCTGGTGTAAAGTACAATCAAGAGCCCAGTGAAATTGGAATGAGGAGCACACAGTCAGTTATTTTGGCTTTGAGCCAGAAAATATCTAAATGAGACTTGTTGACATGCAAATCAAACTTAATACAAAGATGTAGGTTTGGAACAAACAAGAACATTTTAATTTCGATCATGAGTCTAACGCCTTAAACACACTGACATCCAGGTGTTTCTAAAAGACGAACAAGAGCTGAGTGAAAGTAAAAGAACTTGTCATAGTCATTCCTTTCAGATTTGAGCCACGCTAATTGGAAATGAATAAAAGGAGGAGTTGATTACACCCAAAGTAAGTTTTTTCCAGGAATGCTGTTGGTACCCACAAGAACATAGCATTCACTGGACTTTTATTACAGCAGACTAAACCAGTCAGCCATCCTGGTGTAAAGTACAATCAAGAGCCCAGTGAAATTGGAATGAGGAGCACACAGTCAGTTATTTTGGCTTTGAGCCAGAAAATATCTAAATGAGACTTGTTGACATGCAAATCAAACTTAATACAAAGATGTAGGTTTGGAACAAACAAGAACATTTTAATTTCGATCATGAGTCTAACGCCTTAAACACACTGACATCCAGGTGTTTCTAAAAGACGAACAAGAGCTGAGTGAAAGTAGAAGAACTTGTCATAGTCATTCCTTTCAGATTTGAGCCACGCTAATTGGAAATGAATAAAAGGTGGGTTGATTACATCCAAAGTAAGTTTTTTCCAGGAATGCTGTTGGTACCCACAAGAACATAGCATTCATTGGATTTTTATTACAGCAGTCTAAACCACTCAGCCATCCTGGTGTAAAGTACAATCAAGAGCCCAGTGAAATTGGAATGAGGAGCACACAGTCAGTTATTTTGGCTTTGAGCCAGAAAATATCTAAATGAGACTTGTTGACATGCAAATCAAACTTAATACAAAGATGGGGTTTCGAAGCAAGAAGAAGAATAATGAAGTAGATAATGACTCAAACACCACAACCACTTAGCCATCTTTTGTGTATTTAAAGGATAAATACTTAACTGCGGAATAAGGGGAACAAAGTCAATTCTTTCAGCTTTCATGCAAAGAAATTTCAAATGAGTGAAAGGACAGTTGATTACATCCAATTGATAGATGCACTTATACCAGGAGTGGGGTTCGAACCCACGAGGACATATGTCCATTGGATCTTAAGTCCAACGCCTTAACCTCTCGGCCATCCTGGTGTAATAAACATAACTTCAAGGGCGCAGTCAAAATGGAATATGGAGCACACAGTTAGATCCTTTGGCTTTGATCCAGACAATATGTATATGAAGCTTGATTACATCCAAATCAAACTTTCTACCAGATGTAGGTTTGGAACAAACAAGAACATTTTAATTACGATCATGAGTCTAACGCCTTAAACACACTGACATCCAGGTGTTTCTGAAAGACTAACAAGAGCTGAGTGAAAGTAGAAGAACTTGTCATAGTCATTCCTTTCAGATTTGAGCCACGCTAATTGGAAATGAATGAAAGGTGGGTTGATCCTTTGGCTTTGATCCAGACAATATGTACATGAAGCTTGATTACATCCAAATCAAACTTTCTACCAGATGTAGGTTTGGAACAAACAAGAACATTTTAATTTCGATCATGAGTCTAACGCCTTAAACACACTGACATCCAGGTGTTTCTAAAAGACGAACAAGAGCTGAGTGAAAGTAGAAGAACTTGTCATAGTCATTCCTTTCAGATTTGAGCCACGCTAATTGGAAATGAATGAAAGGTGGGTTGATCCTTTGGCTTTGATCCAGACAATATGTACATGAAGCTTGATTACATCCAAATCAAACTTTCTACCAGATGTAGGTTTGGAACAAACAAGAACATTTTAATTTCGATCATGAGTCTAACGCCTTAAACACACTGACATCCAGGTGTTTCTAAAAGACGAACAAGAGCTGAGTGAAAGTAGAAGAACTTGTCATAGTCATTCCTTTCAGATTTGAGCCACGCTAATTGGAAATGAATAAAAGGTGGGTTGATTACATCCAAAGTAAGTTTTTTCCAGGAATGCTGTTGGTACCCACAAGAACATAGCATTCATTGGATTTTTATTACAGCAGTCTAAACCACTCAGCCATCCTGGTGTAAAGTACAATCAAGAGCCCAGTGAAATTGGAATGAGGAGCACACAGTCAGTTATTTTGGCTTTGAGCCAGAAAATATCTAAATGAGACTTGTTGACATGCAAATCAAACTTAATACAAAGATGTAGGTTTGGAACAAACAAGAACATTTTAATTTGATCATGAGTCTAACGCCTTAAACACACTGACATCCAGTTGTTTCTAAAAGACGAACAAGAGCTGAGTGAAATAAAGAACTTCTCATAGTCATTCCTTTCAGATTTGAGCCACGCTAATTGGAAATGAATAAAAGGAGGAGTTGATTACATCCAAAGTAAGTTTTTATACCAGGAATGCTGTTGGTACCCACAAGAACATAGCATTCATTGGATTTTAAGTACAACGCAGACTAAACCAGTCAGCCATCCTGGTGTAAAGTACAATCAAGAGCCCAGTGAAATTGGAATGAGGAGCACACAGTCAGTTATTTTGGCTTTGAGCCAGAAAATATCTAAATGAGACTTGATTGACATGCAAATCAAACTTTCTACAAAGATGTAGGTTTGGAACAAACAAGAACATTTTAATTTCGATCATGAGTCTAACGCCTTAAACACACTGACATCCAGGTGTTTCTAAAAGACGAACAAGAGCTGAGTGAAAGTAGAAGAACTTGTCATAGTCATTCCTTTCAGATTTGAGCCACGCTAATTGGAAATGAATAAAAGGTGGGTTGATTACATCCAAAGTAAGTTTTTTCCAGGAATGCTGTTGGTACCCACAAGAACATAGCATTCATTGGATTTTTATTACAGCAGAATAAACCACTCAGCCATCCTGGTGTAAAGTACAATCAAGAGCCCAGTGAAATTGGAATGAGGAGCACACAGTCAGTTATTTTGGCTTTGAGCCAGAAAATATCTAAATGAGACTTGTTGACATGCAAATCAAACTTAATACAAAGATGGGGTTTCGAAGCAAGAAGAAGAATAATGAAGTTGATAATGACTCAAACACCACAACCACTTAGCCATCTTTTGTGTATTTAAAGGATAAATACTTAACTGCGGAATAATGGGAACAAAGTCAATTCTTTCAGCTTTCATGCAAAGAAATTTCAAATGAGTGAAAGGACAGTTGATTACATCCAATTGATAGATGCACTTATACCAGGAGTGGGGTTCGAACCCACGAGGACATATGTCCATTGGATCTTAAGTCCAACGCCTTAACCTCTCGGCCATCCTGGTGTAATAAACATAACTTCAAGGGCGCAGTCAAAATGGAATATGGAGCACACAGTTAGATCCTTTGGCTTTGATCCAGACAATATGTATATGAAGCTTGATTACATCCAAATCAAACTTTCTACCAGATGTAGGTTTGGAACAAACAAGAACATTTTAATTACGATCATGAGTCTAACGCCTTAAACACACTGACATCCAGGTGTTTCTGAAAGACTAACAAGAGCTGAGTGAAAGTAGAAGAACTTGTCATAGTCATTCCTTTCAGATTTGAGCCACGCTAATTGGAAATGAATGAAAGGTGGGTTGATCCTTTGGCTTTGATCCAGACAATATGTACATGAAGCTTGATTACATCCAAATCAAACTTTCTACCAGATGTAGGTTTGGAACAAACAAGAACATTTTAATTTCGATCATGAGTCTAACGCCTTAAACACACTGACATCCAGGTGTTTCTAAAAGACGAACAAGAGCTGAGTGAAAGTAGAAGAACTTGTCATAGTCATTCCTTTCAGATTTGAGCCACGCTAATTGGAAATGAATGAAAGGTGGGTTGATCCTTTGGCTTTGATCCAGACAATATGTACATGAAGCTTGATTACATCCAAATCAAACTTTCTACCAGATGTAGGTTTGGAACAAACAAGAACATTTTAATTTCGATCATGAGTCTAACGCCTTAAACACACTGACATCCAGGTGTTTCTAAAAGACGAACAAGAGCTGAGTGAAAGTAGAAGAACTTGTCATAGTCATTCCTTTCAGATTTGAGCCACGCTAATTGGAAATGCATAAAAGGTGAGGTTGATTACATCCAAAGTAAGTTTTTTCCAGGAATGCTGTTGGTACCCACAAGAACATAGCATTCATTGGATTTTTATTACAGCAGAATAAACCACTCAGCCATCCTGGTGTAAAGTACAATCAAGAGCCCAGTGAAATTGGAATGAGGAGCACACAGTCAGTTATTTTGGCTTTGAGCCAGAAAATATCTAAATGAGACTTGTTGACATGCAAATCAAACTTAATACAAAGATGTAGGTTTGGAACAAACAAGAACATTTTGAAGTTGATCATGACTAACGCCTTAAACACACTGACATCCAGTTGTTTCTAAAGACGAACAAGAGCTTGAAAGCGGAAAAGAACAAAGTCATAGTCATTCCTTTCAGAAAGAGCCACGCTAATTGGAAATGAATAAAGGACAGTTGATTACATCCAAAGTAAGATTTTATACCAGGAATGCTGTTGGTACCCACAAGACATATTCCATTGGATCTTAAGTCCAAGCAGACTAACCAGTCAGCCATCCTGGTGTAAAAACAATCAAGAGCCCAGTGAAATGGAATATGGAGCACACAGTTTATTTTGGCTTTGATCCAGAAAATATCTAAATGAAGCTTGATTACATCCAAATCAAACTTTCTACAAGATGTAGGTTTGGAACAAACAAGAACATTTTAATTTCGATCATGAGTCTAACGCCTTAAACACACTGACATCCAGGTGTTTCTAAAAGACGAACAAGAGCTGAGTGAAAGTAGAAGAACTTGTCATAGTCATTCCTTTCAGATTTGAGCCACGCTAATTGGAAATGAATAAAAGGTGGGTTGATTACATCCAAAGTAAGTTTTTTCCAGGAATGCTGTTGGTACCCACAAGAACATAGCATTCATTGGATTTTATTACAGCAGTCTAAACCACTCAGCCATCCTGGTGTAAAGTACAATCAAGAGCCCAGTGAAATTGGAATGAGGAGCACACAGTCAGTTATTTTGGCTTTGAGCCAGAAAATATCTAAATGAGACTTGTTGACATGCAAATCAAACTTAATACAAAGATGGGGTTTCGAAGCAAGAAGAAGAATAATGAAGTTGATAATGACTCAAACACCACAACCACTTAGCCATCTTTTGTGTATTTAAAGGATAAATACTTGAAGGCGGAATAATGGGAACAAAGTCAATTCTTTCAGCTTTCATGCAAAGAAATTTCAAATGAGTGAAAGGACAGTTGATTACATCCAATTGATAGATGCACTTATACCAGGAGTGGGGTTCGAACCCACGAGGACATATGTCCATTGGATCTTAAGTCCAACGCCTTAACCTCTCGGCCATCCTGGTGTAATAAACATAACTTCAAGGGCGCAGTCAAAATGGAATATGGAGCACACAGTTAGATCCTTTGGCTTTGATCCAGACAATATGTATATGAAGCTTGATTACATCCAAATCAAACTTTCTACCAGATGTAGGTTTGGAACAAACAAGAACATTTTAATTACGGATCATGAGTCTAACGCCTTAAACACACTGACATCCAGGTGTTTCTGAAAGACTAACAAGAGCTGAGTGAAAGTAGAAGAACTTGTCATAGTCATTCCTTTCAGATTTGAGCCACGCTAATTGGAAATGAATGAAAGGTGGGTTGATCCTTTGGCTTTGATCCAGACAATATGTACATGAAGCTTGATTACATCCAAATCAAACTTTCTACCAGATGTAGGTTTGGAACAAACAAGAACATTTTAATTTCGATCATGAGTCTAACGCCTTAAACACACTGACATCCAGGTGTTTCTAAAGACGAACAAGAGCTGAGTGAAAGTAGAAGAACTTGTCATAGTCATTCCTTTCAGATTTGAGCCACGCTAATTGGAAATGAATGAAAGGTGGGTTGATTACATCCAAAGTTTGGCTTTGATCCAGACAACATGTACATGAAGCTTGATTACATCCAAATCAAACTTTCTACCAGATGTAGGTTTGGAACAAACAAGAACATTTTAATTTCGATCATGAGTCTAACGCCTTAAACACACTGACATCCAGGTGTTTCTAAAAGACGAACAAGAGCTGAGTGAAAGTAGAAGAACTTGTCATAGTCATTCCTTTCAGATTTGAGCCACGCTAATTGGAAATGAATAAAAGGTGGGTTGATTACATCCAAAGTAAGTTTTTTCCAGGAATGCTGTTGGTACCCACAAGAACATAGCATTCATTGGATTTTATTACAGCAGTCTAAACCACTCAGCCATCCTGGTGTAAAGTACAATCAAGAGCCCAGTGAAATTGGAATGAGGAGCACACAGTCAGTTATTTTGGCTTTGAGCCAGAAAATATCTAAATGAGACTTGTTGACATGCAAATCAAACTTAATACAAAGATGGGGTTTGGAACAAACAAGAACATTTTAATTTGATCATGACTCAAACACCAAACACACTGACATCCAGTTGTTTTAAAGGATAAAGACTGAAGTGAAACTAATGGGAACTTCTCAAGTCATTCTTTCAGATTTGAGCAAAGAAATTTCAAATGAGTGAAAGGACAGTTGATTACATCCAATTGATAGATGCACTTATACCAGGAATGGGGTTCGAACCCACGAGGACATATGTCCATTGGATCTTATCCAACGCCTTAACCTCTCGGCCATCCTGGTGTAATAAACATAACTTCAAGGGCACAGTCAAAATGGAATATGGAGCACACAGTTAGATCCTTTGGCTTTGATCCAGACAACATGTACATGAAGCTTGATTACATCCAAATCAAACTTTCTACCAGATGTAGGTTTGGAACAAACAAGAACATTTTAATTTCGATCATGAGTCTAACGCCTTAAACACACTGACATCCAGGTGTTTCTAAAAGACGAACAAGAGCTGAGTGAAAGTAAAAGAACTTGTCATAGTCATTCCTTTCAGATTTGAGCCACGCTAATTGGAAATGAATAAAAGGAGGGTTGATTACATCCAAAGTAAGTTTTTTCCAGGAATGCTGTTGGTACCCACAAGAACATAGCATTCATTGGATATTTATTACAGCAGTCTAAACCACTCAGCCATCCTGGTGTAAAGTACAATCAAGAGCCCAGTGAAATTGGAATGAGGAGCACACAGTCAGTTATTTTGGCTTTGAGCCAGAAAATATCTAAATGAGACTTGTTGACATGCATATCAAACTTAATACAAAGATGGGGTTTCGAAGCAAGAAGAAGAATAATGAAGTTGATAATGACTCAAACACCACAACCACTTAGCCATCTTTTGTGTATTTAAAGGATAAATACTTAACTGCGGAATAATGGGAACAAAGTCAATTCTTTCAGCTTTCAAATGAGTGAAAGGACAGTTGATTACATCCAATTGATAGATGCACTTATACCAGGAGTGGGGTTCGAACCCACGAGGACATATGTCCATTGGATCTTAAGTCCAACGCCTTAACCTCTCGGCCATCCTGGTGTAATAAACATAACTTCAAGGGCGCAGTCAAAATGGAATATGGAGCACACAGTTAGATCCTTTGGCTTTGATCCAGACAATATGTATATGAAGCTTGATTACATCCAAATCAAACTTTCTACCAGATGTAGGTTTGGAACAAACAAGAACATTTTAATTACGATCATGAGTCTAACGCCTTAAACACACTGACATCCAGGTGTTTCTGAAAGACTAACAAGAGCTGAGTGAAAGTAGAAGAACTTGTCATAGTCATTCCTTTCAGATTTGAGCCACGCTAATTGGAAATGAATGAAAGGTGGGTTGATCCTTTGGCTTTGATCCAGACAATGTACATGAAGCTTGATTACATCCAAATCAAACTTTCTACCAGATGTAGGTTTGGAACAAACAAGAACATTTTAATTTCGATCATGAGTCTAACGCCTTAAACACACTGACATCCAGGTGTTTCTAAAGACAACAAGAGCTGAGTGAAAGTAGAAGAACTTGTCATAGTCATTCCTTTCAGATTTGAGCACGCTAATTGGAAATGAATGAAAGGTGGGTTGATCCTTTGGCTTTGATCCAGACAATATGTAATGAAGCTTGATTACATCCAAATCAAACTTTCTACCAGATGTAGGTTTGGAACAAACAAGAACATTTTAATTTCGATCATGAGTCTAACGCCTTAAACACACTGACATCCAGGTGTTTCTAAAAGACGAACAAGAGCTGAGTGAAAGTAGAAGAACTTGTCATAGTCATTCCTTTCAGATTTGAGCCACGCTAATTGGAAATGAATAAAGGTGGGTTGATTACATCCAAAGTAAGTTTTTTCCAGGAATGCTGTTGGTACCCACAAGAACATAGCATTCATTGGATTTTATTACAGCAGAATAAACCACTCAGCCATCCTGGTGTAAAGTACAATCAAGAGCCCAGTGAAATTGGAATGAGGAGCACACAGTCAGTTATTTTGGCTTTGAGCCAGAAAATATCTAAATGAGACTTGTTGACATGCAAATCAAACTTAATACAAAGATGTAGGTTTGGAACAAACAAGAACATTTTAATTTGATCATGAGTCCAACGCCTCTTTTGTGTAAACATACACTGACATCCAGGTGTTTCTAAAAGACAAATGAGAAAGCTGAGTTGATTACATCCAATTGATAGATGCACTTATACCAGGAGTGGGGTTCCCCACGAGGACATTCCATTGGATCTTAAGTCCAACGCCTTAACCTCTCGGCCATCCTGGTGTAATAAACATAACTTCAAGGTGTAAAGAAAAAAATGGAATGAGGAGCACACAGTTATCCTTTGGCTTTGATCCAGACAATATGTAAATGAACTTGATTACATCCAAATCAAACTTTCTACCAGATGTAGGTTTGGAACAAACAAGAACATTTTAATTACTATCATGAGTCTAACGCCTTAAACACACTGACATCCAGGTGTTTCTGAAAGACTAACAAGAGCTGAGTGAAAGTAGAAGAACTTGTCATAGTCATTCCTTTCAGATTTGAGCCACGCTAATTGGAAATGAATAAAAGGTGGGTTGATTACATCCAAAGTAAGTTTTTTCCAGGAATGCTGTTGGTACCCACAAGAACATAGCATTCATTGGATTTTTATTACAGCAGTCTAAACCACTCAGCCATCCTGGTGTAAAGTACAATCAAGAGCCCAGTGAAATTGGAATGAGGAGCACACAGTCAGTTATTTTGGCTTTGAGCCAGAAAATATCTAAATGAGACTTGTTGACATGCAAATCAAACTTAATACAAAGATGGGGTTTCGAAGCAAGAAGAAGAATAATGAAGTTGATAATGACTCAAACACCACAACCACTTAGCCATCTTTTGTGTATTTAAAGGATAAATACTTGAAGGCGGAATAATGGGAACAAAGTCAATTCTTTCAGCTTTCATGCAAAGAAATTTCAAATGAGTGAAAGGACAGTTGATTACATCCAATTGATAGATGCACTTATACCAGGAGTGGGGTTCGAACCCACGAGGACATATGTCCATTGGATCTTAAGTCCAACGCCTTAACCTCTCGGCCATCCTGGTGTAATAAACATAACTTCAAGGGCGCAATCAAAATGAAATATGGAGCACACAGTTAGATCCTTTGGCTTTGATCCAGACAATATGTATATGAAGCTTGATTACATCCAAATCAAACTTTCTACCAGATGTAGGTTTGGAACAAACAAGAACATTTTAATTTCGATCATGAGTCTAACGCCTTAAACACACTGACATCCAGGTGTTTCTAAAAGACGAACAAGAGCTGAGTGAAAGTAGAAGAACTTGTCATAGTCATTCCTTTCAGATTTGAGCCACGCTAATTGGAAATGAATGAAAGGTGGGTTGATTACATCCAAAGTAATATGTACCATGAATGCTGTGATTACATCCAAATCAAACTTTCTACCAGATGTAGGTGGAACAAACAAGAACATTTTAATTTCGATCATGAGTCAACGCCTTGGACATTTTTATTACAAGAGCAGTCTAGACCACATTCAGCCATCCTGGAAATGAATAAAGTATCCTTCAAGAGCCCAGACAAATCCAAAGTCAAACTTATCTTGTAGGCTTTGGAACAAACAAGAAAATATCTAAATGAGACTTGTTGACATGCAAATCAAACTTAATACAAAGATGGGGTTTCGAAGCAAGAAGAAGAATTGAAGTTGATAATGACTCAAACACCACAACTGATCTTTTGTGTATTTAAAGTAAAAGAACTTAATGGGAACATAGTCATTCCTTTCAGATTTGAGCCAAAGCTAATTGGAAATGAATGAAAGGACAGTTGATTACATCCAAAGTAAGTTTTTTCCAGGAATGCTGTTGGTACCCACAAGAACATAGCATTCATTGGATTTTTAATTCCAACAGTTAACCACTCAGCCATCCTGGTGTAAAGTACAATCAAGAGCCCAGTGAAATTGGAATGAGGAGCACACAGTCAGTTATTTTGGCTTTGAGCCAGAAAATATCTAAATGAGACTTGTTGACATGCAAATCAAACTTAATACAAAGATGTAGGTTTGGAACAAACAAGAACATTTTAATTTCGATCATGAGTCTAACGCCTTAAACACACTGACATCCAGGTGTTTCTAAAAGACGAACAAGAGCTGAGTGAAAGTAAAAGAACTTGTCATAGTCATTCCTTTCAGATTTGAGCCACGCTAATTGGAAATGAATAAAAGGAGGAGTTGATTACACCCAAAGTAAGTTTTTTCCAGGAATGCTGTTGGTACCCACAAGAACATAGCATTCACTGGATTTTTATTACAGCAGACTAAACCAGTCAGCCATCCTGGTGTAAAGTACAATCAAGAGCCCAGTGAAATTGGAATGAGGAGCACACAGTCAGTTATTTTGGCTTTGAGCCAGAAAATATCTAAATGAGACTTGTTGACATGCAAATCAAACTTAATACAAAGATGTAGGTTTGTAACAAACAAGAACATTTTAATTTCGATCATGAGTCTAACGCCTTAAACATACTGACATCCAGGTGTTTCTAAAAGACTAACAAGAGCTGAGTGAAAGTAGAAGAACTTGTCATAGTCATTCCTTTCAGATTTGAGCCACGCTAATTGGAAATGAATGAAAGGTGGGTTGATCCTTTGGCTTTGATCCAGACAACATGTACATGAAGCTTGATTACATCCAAATCAAACTTTCTACCAGATGTAGGTTTGGAACAAACAAGAACATTTTAATTTCGATCATGAGTCTAACGCCTTAAACACACTGACATCCAGGTGTTTCTAAAAGACGAACAAGAGCTGAGTGAAAGTAAAAGAACTTCTCATAGTCATTCCTTTCAGATTTGAGCCACGCTAATTGGAAATGAATAAAAGGAGGAGTTGATTACACCCAAAGTAAGTTTTTTCCAGGAATGCTGTTGGTACCCACAAGAACATAGCATTCACTGGATTTTTATTACAGCAGACTAAACCAGTCAGCCATCCTGGTGTAAAGTACAATCAAGAGCCCAGTGAAATTGGAATGAGGAGCACACAGTCAGTTATTTTGGCTTTGAGCCAGAAAATATCTAAATGAGACTTGTTGACATGCAAATCAAACTTAATACAAAGATGTAGGTTTGTAACAAACAAGAACATTTTAATTTCGATCATGAGTCTAACGCCTTAAACATACTGACATCCAGGTGTTTCTAAAAGACTAACAAGAGCTGAGTGAAAGTAGAAGAACTTGTCATAGTCATTCCTTTCAGATTTGAGCCACGCTAATTGGAAATGAATGAAAGGTGGGTTGATCCTTTGGCTTTGATCCAGACAACATGTACATGAAGCTTGATTACATCCAAATCAAACTTTCTACCAGATGTAGGTTTGGAACAAACAAGAACATTTTAATTTCGATCATGAGTCTAACGCCTTAAACACACTGACATCCAGGTGTTTCTAAAAGACGAACAAGAGCTGAGTGAAAGTAGAAGAACTTGTCATAGTCATTCCTTTCAGATTTGAGCCACGCTAATTGGAAATGAATAAAAGGTGGGTTGATTACATCCAAAGTAAGTTTTTTCCAGGAATGCTGTTGGTACCCACAAGAACAAAGCATTCATTGGATTTTTATTCCAGCAGTCTAAACCACTCATCCATCCTGGTGTAAAGTACAATCAACAGCCCAGTGAAATTGGAATGAGGAGCACACAGTCAGTTATTTTGGCTTTGAGCCAGAAAATATCTAAATGAGACTTGTTGACATGCAAATCAAACTTAATACAAAGATGGGGTTTCGAAGCAAGAAGAAGAATAATGAAGTAGATAATGACTCAAACACCACAACCACTTAGCCATCTTTTGTGTATTTAAAGGATAAATACTTGAAGGCGGAATAATGGGAACAAAGTCAATTCTTTCAGCTTTCATGCAAAGAAATTTCAAATGAGTGAAAGGACAGTTGATTACATCCAAATGATAGATGCATTTATACCAGGAGTGGGGTTCGAACCCAAGAGGACATACGTCCATTGGATCTTGAGTCCAACGCCATAACCTCTCGGCCATCCTGGTGTGAGAAATATAGCTTCAAGGGCGCAGTCAAAATGGAATATGGAGCACACAGTTAGATCTTTTGGCTTTGAGCCAGACAATATATAAATAAACCATGATTACATTCAAATCAAACCTTCTACCAGATGTAGATTTGGAACAAACAAGAACATTTTAATTTCGATCATGAGTCTAACGCCTTAAACACACTGACATCCAGGTGTTTCTAAAAGACTAACAAGATCTGAGTCAAAGTAGAAGAACTTGTCATAGTCATTCCTTTCAGATTTGAGCCAAGCTAATTGGAAGTGAATGAAAGGATGTTTTGATTACATCCAAAGTAAGTTTTTTCCAGGAATGCTGTTGGTACCCACAAGAACATAGCATTCATTGGATTTTTATTCCATCAGTTTAAACCACTAAGCCATCCAGGTGTAAAGTACAATCAACAGCCCAGTGAAATTGGAATGAGGAGCACACAGTCAGTTATTTTGTCTTTGAGCCAGACAATATCTAAATGAGACTTGTTGACATGCAAATCAAACTTAATACAAGAATGGGGTTTCGAAGCAAGAAGAAGAATAATGAAGTAGATAATGACTCAAACACCACAACCACTTAGCCATCTTTTGTGTATTTAAAGGATAAATACTTAACTGCGGAATAAGGGGAACAAAGTCAATTCTTTCAGCTTTCATCCAAAGAAATTTCAAATGAGTGAAAGGACAGTTGATTACATCCAAATGATAGATGCACTTATACCAGGAGTGGGGTTCGAACCCACGAGGACATACGTCCATTGGATCTTGAGTCCAACGCCTTAACCTCTCGGCCATCCTGGTGTGAGAAATATAGCTTCAAGGGCGCAGTCAAAATGGAATATGGAGCACACAGTCAGTTATTTTGGCTTTGATCCAGAAAATATATATATGAAACTTGATTACATCCAAATCAAACTTTCTACCAGATGTAGGTTTGGAACAAACAAGAACATTTTAATTACTATCATGAGTCTAACGCCTTAAACACACTGACATCCAGGTGTTTCTGAAAGACTAACAAGAGCTGAGTGAAAGTAGAAGAACTTGTCATAGTCATTCCTTTCAGATTTGAGCCACGCTAATTGGAAATGAATGAAAGGTGGGTTGATCCTTTGGCTTTGATCCAGACAACATGTACATGAAGCTTGATTACATCCAAATCAAACTTTCTACCAGATGTAGGTTTGGAACAAACAAGAACATTTTAATTTCGATCATGAGTCTAACGCCTTAAACACACTGACATCCAGGTGTTTCTAAAAGACGAACAAGAGCTGAGTGAAAGTAGAAGAACTTGTCATAGTCATTCCTTTCAGATTTGAGCCACGCTAATTGGAAATGAATAAAAGGTGGGTTGATTACATCCAAAGTAAGTTTTTTCCAGGAATGCTGTTGGTACCCACAAGAACATAGCATTCATTGGATTTTTATTACAGCAGTCTAGACCACTCAGCCATCCTGGTGTAAAGTACAATCAAGAGCCCAGTGAAATTGGAATGAGGAGCACACAGTCAGTTATTTTGGCTTTGAGCCAGAAAATATCTAAATGAGACTTGTTGACATGCAAATCAAACTTAATACAAAGATGGGGTTTCGAAGCAAGAAGAAGAATAATGAAGTTGATAATGACTCAAACACCACAACAACTTAGCCATCTTTTGTGTATTTAAAGGATAAATACTTGAAGGCGGAATAATGGGAACAAAGTCAATTCTTTCAGCTTTCATGCAAAGAAATTTCAAATGAGTGAAAGGACAGTTGATTACATCCAATTGATAGATGCACTTATACCAGGAGTGGGGTTCGAACCCACAAGAACATAGCATTCATTGGATTTTTATTACAGCAGTCTAAACCACTCAGCCATCCTGGTGTAAAGTACAATCAAGAGCCCAGTGAAATTGGAATGAGGAGCACACAGTCAGTTATTTTGGCTTTGAGCCAGAAAATATCTAAATGAGACTTGTTGACATGCAAATCAAACTTAATACAAAAATGTAGGTTTGGAACAAACAAGAACATTTTAATTTCAATCATGAGTCTAACGCCTTAAACACACTGACATCCAGGTGTTTCTAAAAGACGAACAAGAGCTGAGTGAAAGTAAAAGAACTTGTCATAGTCATTCCTTTCAGATTTGAGCCACGCTAATTGGAAATGAATAAAAGGTGGGTTGATTACATCCAAAGTAATTTTTTTCCAGGAATTCTGTTGGTACCCACAAGAACATAGCATTCATTGGATTTTTATTACAGCAGTCTAAACCACTCAGCCATCCTGGTGTAAAGTACAATCAAGAGCCCAGTGAAATTTGAATGAGGAGCACACAGTCAGTTATTTTGGCTTTGAGCCAGAAAATATCTAAATGAGACTTGTTGACATGCAAATCAAACTTAATACAAAAATGTAGGTTTGGAACAAACAAGAACATTTTAATTTCGATCATGAGTCTAACGCCTTAAACACACTGACATCCAGGTGTTTCTAAAAGACGAACAAGAGCTGAGTGAAAGTAAAAGAACTTCTCATAGTCATTTCTTTCAGATTTGAGCCACGCTAATTGGAAATGAATAAAAGGTGGGTTGATTACATCCAAAGTAAGCGTTTTCCAGGAATGCTGTTGCTACCCACAAGAACATAGCATTCATTGGATTTTTATTACAGCAGTCTAAACCACTCAGCCATCCTGGTGTATAGTACAATCAAGAGCCCAGTGAAATTGGAATGAGGAGCACACAGTCAGTTATTTTGGCTTTGAGCCAGAAAATATCTAAATGAGACTTGTTGACATGCAAATCAAACTTAATACAAAGATGTAGGTTTGGAACAAACAAGAACATTTTAATTTCGATCATGAGTCTAACGCCTTAAACACACTGACATCCAGGTGTTTCTAAAAGACGAACAAGAGCTGAGTGAAAGTAAAAGAACTTCTCATAGTCATTCCTTTCAGATTTGAGCCACGCTAATTGGAAATGAATAAAAGGAGGAGTTGATTACACCCAAAGTAAGTTTTTTCCAGGAATGCTGTTGGTACCCACAAGAACATAGCATTCACTGGATTTTTATTACAGCAGACTAAACCAGTCAGCCATCCTGGTGTAAAGTACAATCAAGAGCCCAGTGAAATTGGAATGAGGAGCACACAGTCAGTTATTTTGGCTTTGAGCCAGAAAATATCTAAATGAGACTTGTTGACATGCAAATCAAACTTAATACAAAAATGTAGGTTTGGAACAAACAAGAACATTTTAATTTCGATCATGAGTCTAACGCCTTAAACACACTGACATCCAGGTGTTTCTAAAAGACGAACAAGAGCTGAGTGAAAGTAAAAGAACTTCTCATAGTCATTTCTTTCAGATTTGAGCCACGCTAACTGGAAATGAATAAAAGGTGGGTTGATTACATCCAAAGTAAGCGTTTTCCAGGAATGCTGTTGGTATCCACAAGAACATAGCATTCATTGGATTTTTATTACAGCAGTCTAAACCACTCAGCCATCCTGGTGTATAGTACAATCAAGAGCCCAGTGAAATTGGAATGAGGAGCACACAGTCAGTTATTTTGGCTTTGAGCCAGAAAATATCTAAATGAGACTTGTTGACATGCAAATCAAACTTAATACAAAGATGTAGGTTTGGAACAAACAAGAACATTTTAATTTCGATCATGAGTCTAACGCCTTAAACACACTGACATCCAGGTGTTTCTAAAAGACGAACAAGAGCTGAGTGAAAGTAAAAGAACTTCTCATAGTCATTCCTTTCAGATTTGAGCCACGCTAATTGGAAATGAATAAAAGGAGGAGTTGATTACACCCAAAGTAAGTTTTTTCCAGGAATGCTGTTGGTACCCACAAGAACATAGCATTCACTGGATTTTTATTACAGCAGACTAAACCAGTCAGCCATCCTGGTGTAAAGTACAATCAAGAGCCCAGTGAAATTGGAATGAGGAGCACACAGTCAGTTATTTTGGCTTTGAGCCAGAAAATATCTAAATGAGACTTGTTGACATGCAAATCAAACTTAATACAAAGATGTAGGTTTGTAACAAACAAGAACATTTTAATTTCGATCATGAGTCTAACGCCTTAAACATACTGACATCCAGGTGTTTCTAAAAGACTAACAAGAGCTGAGTGAAAGTAGAAGAACTTGTCATAGTCATTCCTTTCAGATTTGAGCCACGCTAATTGGAAATGAATGAAAGGTGGGTTGATCCTTTGGCTTTGATCCAGACAACATGTACATGAAGCTTGGTTACATCCAAATCAAACTTTCTACCAGATGTAGGTTTGGAACAAACAAGAACATTTTAATTTCGATCATGAGTCTAACGCCTTAAACACACTGACATCCAGGTGTTTCTAAAAGACGAACAAGAGCTGAGTGAAAGTAGAAGAACTTGTCATAGTCATTCCTTTCAGATTTGAGCCACGCTAATTGGAAATGAATGAAAGGTGGGTTGATCCTTTGGCTTTGATCCAGACAACATGTACATGAAGCTTGATTACATCCAAATCAAACTTTCTACCAGATGTAGGTTTGGAACAAACAAGAACATTTTAATTTCGATCATGAGTCTAACGCCTTAAACACACTGACATCCAGGTGTTTCTAAAAGACGAACAAGAGCTGAGTGAAAGTAGAAGAACTTGTCATAGTCATTCCTTTCAGATTTGAGCCACGCTAATTGGAAATGAATAAAAGGTGGGTTGATTACATCCAAAGTAAGTTTTTTCCAGGAATGCTGTTGGTACCCACAAGAACAAAGCATTCATTGGATTTTTATTCCAGCAGTCAAAACCACTCATCCATCCTGGTGTAAAGTACAACCAAGAGCCCAGTGAAATTGGAATGAGGAGCACACAGTCAGTTATTTTGGCTTTGAGCCAGAAAATATCTAAATGAGACTTGTTGACATGCATATCAAACTTAATACAAAGATGGGGTTTCGAAGCAAGAAGAAGAATAATGAAGTTGATAATGACTCAAACACCACAACCACTTAGCCATCTTTTGTGTATTTAAAGGATAAATACTTGAAGGCGGAATAATGGGAACAAAGTCAATTCTTTCAGCTTTCATGCAAAGAAATTTCAAATGAGTGAAAGGACAGTTGATTACATCCAAATGATAGATGCATTTATACCAGGAGTGGGGTTCGAACCCAAGAGGACATATGTCCATTGGATCTTGAGTCCAACGCCATAACCTCTCGGCCATCCTGGTGTAATAAATATAAAATCAAGGGCGCAGTCAAAATGGAATATGGAGCACACAGTTAGATCTTTTGGCTTTGAGCCAGACAATATATAAATAAACCATGATTACATTCAAATCAAACCTTCTACCAGATGTAGATTTGGAACAAACAAGAACATTTTAATTTCGATCATGAGTCTAACGCCTTAAACACACTGACATCCAGGTGTTTCTAAAAGACTAACAAGATCTGAGTCAAAGTAGAAGAACTTGTCATAGTCATTCCTTTCAGATTTGAGCCAAGCTAATTGGAAGTGAATGAAAGGATGTTTTGATTACATCCAAAGTAAGTTTTTTTTCCAGGAATGCTGTTGGTACCCACAAGAACATAGCATTCATTGGATTTTTATTCCATCAGTTTAAACCACTAAGCCATCCAGGTGTAAAGTACAATCAACAGCCCAGTGAAATTGGAATGAGGAGCACACAGTCAGTTATTTTGTCTTTGAGCCAGACAATATCTAAATGAGACTTGTTGACATGCAAATCAAACTTAATACAAGAATGGGGTTTCGAAGCAAGAAGAAGAATAATGAAGTAGATAATGACTCAAACACCACAACCACTTAGCCATCTTTTGTGTATTTAAAGGATAAATACTTAACTGCGGAATAAGGGGAACAAAGTCAATTCTTTCAGCTTTCATCCAAAGAAATTTCAAATGAGTGAAAGAAAGGTTGATTACATCCAAATGATAGATGCACTTATACCAGGAGTGGGGTTCGAACCCACGAGGACATACATCCATTGGATCTTGAGTCCAACGCCTTAACCTCTCGGCCATCCTGGTGTGAGAATTATAGCTTCAAGGGCGCAGTCAAAATGGAATATGGAGCACACAGTCAGTTATTTTGGCTTTGATCCAGACAATATATATATGAAACTTGATTACATCCAAATCAAACTTTCTACCAGATGTAGGTTTGGAACAAACAAGAACATTTTAATTACTATCATGAGTCTAACGCCTTAAACACACTGACATCCAGGTGTTTCTGAAAGACTAACAAGAGCTGAGTGAAAGTAGAAGAACTTGTCATAGTCATTCCTTTCAGATTTGAGCCACGCTAATTGGAAATGAATGAAAGGTGGGTTGATCCTTTGGCTTTGATCCAGACAACATGTACATGAAGCTTGATTACATCCAAATCAAACTTTCTACCAGATGTAGGTTTGGAACAAACAAGAACATTTTAATTTCGATCATGAGTCTAACGCCTTAAACACACTGACATCCAGGTGTTTCTAAAAGACGAACAAGAGCTGAGTGAAAGTAGAAGAACTTGTCATAGTCATTCCTTTCAGATTTGAGCCACGCTAATTGGAAATGAATAAAAGGTGGGTTGATTACATCCAAAGTAAGTTTTTTCCAGGAATGCTGTTGGTACCCACAAGAACAAAGCATTCATTGGATTTTTATTCCAGCAGTCAAAACCACTCATCCATCCTGGTGTAAAGTACAACCAAGAGCCCAGTGAAATTGGAATGAGGAGCACACAGTCAGTTATTTTGGCTTTGAGACAGAAAATATCTAAATGAGACTTGTTGACATGCATATCAAACTTAATACAAAGATGGGGTTTCGAAGCAAGAAGAAGAATAATGAAGTTGATAATGACTCAAACACCACAACCACTTAGCCATCTTTTGTGTATTTAAAGGATAAATACTTGAAGGCGGAATAATGGGAACAAAGTCAATTCTTTCAGCTTTCATGCAAAGAAATTTCAAATGAGTGAAAGGACAGTTGATTACATCCAAATGATAGATGCATTTATACCAGGAGTGGGGTTCGAACCCAAGAGGACATACGTCCATTGGATCTTGAGTCCAACGCCATAACCTCTCGGCCATCCTGGTGTGAGAAATATAGCTTCAAGGGCGCAGTCAAAATGGAATATGGAGCACACAGTTAGATCTTTTGGCTTTGAGCCAGACAATATATAAATAAACCATGATTACATTCAAATCAAACTTTCTACCAGATGTAGGTTTGGAACAAACAAGAACATTTTAATTTAAGGGAATAAGGGGAACAAAGTCAATTCTTTCAGCTTTCATCCAAATAAATTTCAAATGAGTGAAAGGACAATTTATTACATCCAAATGATAGATGAACTTATACCAGGAGTGGGGTTCGAACCCACGAGGACATATGTCCATTGGATCTTAAGTCCAACGCCTTAACTTCTCGGCCATCCTGGTGTAATAAACTCAAAATCAAGGGCGTCAGTCAAAATGGAATATGGAGCACACAGATCTTTTGGCTTTGAGCCAGACATTATAT